>NC_080674.1:2078431-2386863 GCF_030445035.2 Dasypus novemcinctus | reverse complement strand
CTTTTGGCATAGGAAAGCAGCAAGGTTACATATATAATATTTTGCACTCTCTGCCTCCCGGTGGCTCTCATGCACAGCTGCTCACTCTGCACACCCCGCGCACAGCTGGCTGTTCCAGGAGCACTGTGGTCCCCCGTTCCTGTCCTGGGGCCTCTCCCTGGAGGCCTCTGTTTCCCCACCGCGGTAAAGGCGGGCTGGCCTTGTAGATTCCTTTGCGAATGGGGTGGATCCTGCCCCAGCTCCTGCTGGGACGTGTGCCTCCCCCGTCCGCTCCCCGCCGCGTCGACACAGCTCCAGAAACCAGCCGCACCGTCCACTGGAGCGAGGAAGGCGCAGCCACGGCCTTAGCCCCTGGTGACCCCCACGCAGTGAGAGGCCAGGGGCCCTCTCCCCGCGGGGCGTGGGCCTGCCTCCAGGGCCTGGCACACCCGCCGCCCGAGACCGTGACGACGGCGGGTCAGGGCGTGAACCCTTTCGTCCTCACTCTCTCTGAAGGTCTGACTCTCACCTTGCGACTGGTCAGTAGGTGGTGGGTGGTGGGTGGTGGAGACTCCTGGCGGCCTGAGTCGTGGGGGACCTTGACATACAGAAGCTCCTAGAAGGTGCTCTTGGGGCATCACGAGGAGTTCCAGAGGAAGAAAACGCAGTCTGTGCAGAAAAGCAAAAGGGCTGAGAGTTGTTTAACGCGAAGAAGAAATGCCTAAAAGCAATCTGGTGCTTATTTTTAAGACAACTGCAAACTCCCACCCAGCGTGGTGGTCAGCTGGTGCTCTCAGCTTTCACAAAAGTCAGAAGGGAAGGAAACAGACTTAAATACTTAAATGACAGCATGAAGAATTTAGGTTAGACATGGGTACTGACTCTCTGACATTGAATTATGACTCCTTCGGATAGGTTACCAGGGAAGATAACATTCTTTGAAGATTTTAATATACACATACCCCTCGATCCGATGCACACATTATGGCCTGGCTGAGTTGGAAGTAAAATCCCACGTATCACTCCCGTTTTCCACATAAGTCAATTTTACAGTGACAGGTGGAATGGAGTGGTTCCCCAGGTCAGTCCCTGCCTCGAAATGAGTCAGTGGTCAAAGACCCTCGCCGCCTTCGAGCTCGGAGCATGCTTCCTTCTAGCAGCAGCCCCTCGCCCCCCGGGTCTGGGGGTCCTCTGTGCGCGCCCGCCTGCGTTTTCCCCTCAGTTCGGAAGCTTCAGCCAGCAGCAGCCTTGCTGTAATAATCGCGGAGACATTGGTCCATCGAGGCAAACAATGGCGTCCCTTGAGTCAGGGGACATATGTGTAGGAACAGATCTCAACAACTGCAGGAGGGGAAGCTCGAGTCCCAAGGGAATGCGGTTAAAACAATTGGCAAGGGAGTGAAGTAGGACCCTGGGTTCTCCCAACCTATGCCCTTGTCTCATTGCATCACGGGTTGAAGGGCATGGTGTTAGAGCAGGATCACTTCTTGGCTTCCTAGAACCCTTGAAAGGAGCCCCAATCAAACGCAGCGAAATCCCCCCAGTGTGGCTGTGCCCTTTATCTTTTCTTTTTTTTCTGTTATTTTTTTAAATTAAAGTTAATAGCTCACAAGGAACATTACATTAAAAAACTTAAACTTAAAAAAAAAAAACATAAGAGGTTCTCATATAAACCACTCCCTAACCCATCACCTCATCGTTTTTGTAAATTATATATTTTTGAAGATATATACATCACAAAAAAATGTTACATTAAAAAATGTAAGGAGTTCCCATATACTCCCCACCCCCTACCCCACTCCTCCCACACCAACAGCCTCCCCACCACTGTGGCACTTGGTGAACACATCTTGGAGCGCTGCTGCACCACGTGGATAACAGTTTACCCTGTAGTGCACACTCTCCCCCACTGCATTCAGTAGGTTAAGGCAGGACATATAAAGTGCAGCATCTGACCCTGCATATCACTTAGAACAACTCAAAATCCCCAAAATGCCCCCACATCACATCTTTTTATTTTAATTTAACTAAAATAGCATGTTTGTGTTCCTTCATTCTCTTTTTAGAGTTAGTGGCTTCATTTCTTCTGTGTCTTCACAATCAAGGAGCAGAGCAAATAAGCCGGTCTGAGTCATTTGCAGAAAGCGTGTGCTTTCTTCCAGCCCTCGGCAGTGTAAATGATCCTAATTTGGTGACAGCCGGCTCCTGCTATCACCCCTGGGGCGCGCCCTCCTCTATCCTCCCTCTCCCCTCGGCTTCTTATCGCTGACAGGGGCGAATGACGGATCGGCCTTGTCCCCCACTTGAAGCTGCTCCTCGCCCTTCCCTGCAGCAAATAGATATTGTTAGCACGCCTCACCGGATGCTGCAGAGGCCTGAAAAGGTGCTGACAGACACCGGGGCTGACAGGCGGTCCCTCCGTTCAGCGGGGACTCAGTAACGCGCTCTTTTGCGAGCGTCTTAGGACCTGAGCCCGTGGTTATAGGCAAGGCTTATTTCTGCCCTAGTCGGCAGGGTCTCAGTGAAACGCATTCCGCCATGCACTTGCTGTGTTCTGTTTGTGTGTCTGTTTTTGTTTGTTTTCTTTGGAGGTTTTACGAAGAGGTAGGCTAGTGTGCTAGAAATATGGAGAAGTATAGCTTGATGGCCATTAGTGAGCAAACTACAATGAGCCTTCTCTAGAACAGATTCCAAATTCAGGTAGAGGGTTAGACTGAATTCCACTGTAAACCCAATCCAGACATTGGCTACTTCTATCTAAAAATCTCCAAATTTAAAAGGCAAAATATCTTGGCATTTACCCCATTTATACATCTTGAAGTGTGTCTGGAAGGGAAAAAGATATCATGAATATAAATGATCTGGCTTCATCCTCTTGTCATTCAGGTTAAAAGTATTTCCATTTTGGGGAAATTTACAAACTATTTTAGGTCATTAAAATTACAATCACGTGAACACTGGATCTCAAGCTTTATTATCCAAATGGCATCTAAGTTTTCAAAATAATATGCACAAAACAGAAAAGTACTAAGATCATAATAAAGAACACTGCAAAAGTTTTTCTTTTTCTTTTTTCCAGCTTAGATGATTCCTAAGCACTTTGTTACGTCTCTTGATTAGTTTTACAGCTATGCTAGGGGGAAAAAATAACCTTTTAGTTTATCAGTATCACACCTGGCCCTCTGCATTCCCAAATAAACCCTTTAGAACATTAAAATCTCTACTTTTACGTGTTTGTTTTTTGAATAGAAAGTTCGCTCTTGAAACACTCTGAATCAGCATTTTCCAAGTTGCATGATGCTGTGGGAGGAAACCTTACAGCTCTGTTAGAAGTATCTACTGTTACATAGGAGGTCCCTGAGAGACAACGAGGTTGTCCTGGGATGATGGAGGTGGGGGGAGGATGGAGATTGCCAGGCAGAAGGCAGATTGGGTTCAGAATTCACACTTTCCAGGTGTATGGTCTTGGGAAAGTTGTTTCATTTCATGGAGACAGAGCTCCTGTATAACATGGATGTCAATATCTGTCTTGCAAAGCTGTAAGGTTTATATACATTCCATGTAAGCGCATAGGAGGTCTTTGATAAATAACTTGACAGTGATTATGTAAAGACCTAATTGAGCCATTTCCAGGGTCCCCAGGCCTGCGTCCAGGTCCTGGGAGCCTGGCCACCTGGGTCCTTGTCAGGACAGCCTGAGAGTCCAGGGAGCATTTTAATCGTTCGTGACTACCCTAGAAAATGGCCCACCTTGCCCCTGTGAAGCGGGTCTTCGTGCCATGCTGGACGGCGTGGACGTGCTCCCACAGGAAAGATCTCCACTGCCTGTCGTCAGTTCCTTTTATCTCACTAGGGGGACTCTGTAGTTACTTATTTTTTCACTTTTAAAAAGTTATTTTTTAAAAATAATTTAAATGAGTTTTTCTTCATTCAGATATTTAGAAACATTTCCCATGTTTGGTGAAGTATTTTCATTTTATTCATTAACATAAAAGGACTTTTTCGTGTGTGTGTCTGTGTGTGTACCTTTTTTGAAAAATATATTTTATTGAAGTATATCGTTCATCCAAGAACGTATATTAACAATAAGTGTATAGTGAAAGTTGTGAACTTACAAAATAAGCATGTTACAAAATAACATCACACAGGGGTCCCCGACATCACTCCTCCACCAACAACTTGCTTTGTATTGGTCCATTTGTTACAAACTGTGCAAGAGCATCATCAAAATATTACTACTAACTATAGTTCCTATCTTAAATTTGGTATATTTTTCCTCCAATCACCCCTATTTTTTAAACAAATCAATTTTATTGATATATATTAATAAAGCATACAATTTATCCAAAGTGTACAATCAATGGTATTTGTTTTAATCACATAGTTGTGCGTTCATCACTTCAATTATTATTAAAGCATTTACATTATTTCAACAATAATAATAAACAAAAATAGACAACCAAACAAGAAAATTGCTCCCCTCTCAATCTCCCTGTTTCCCCTGCTGTACATAGCTGCTGTATCTGGCTATTCTTACACAATTATTTCTTTGTTTATTAAGCAGTTTTATTGAGACATATTCACATACCATATGATCTATCCAAAGTGTACAATCACTGGCATTTTTTAGCTGTTAAAAAGATCTTTATTGTAAAATTGTAAAATAAATAGAAAAAAGATTGAAAGAAATTACGAATTTTTAAAAAGTCTAAGGCCAGTTTAGATTTAATATAATCCGTTATAAGAAATACAGAGTATAGCAACAAACATTGATAAAATTTATTTATTTTGTTCTGAGTATAAAAACACACACTTAAAATTCCAAGGATATTCTAATAAATCTTGGTCATCTGTAGCCTGATAATGGACATAAAAATAATTAAAAGGAAGAAAGAAAGAATCTCAAGAAATCAAGGCCTTAGCATGGAAGTGGTTTAATTACAATGACCTCTCCTGGATTCTAGCAGTGGGAAAGCAGCATGGGGAATGGTAAATATTAGTTTTTAAAATGTTTATAAACACTGAAAATATTTACAGCTTTCTTTTTCAACTTTTCTAGGTCCTTCACCTATGGGATATTTCCTTTTTACTCCCTTTGCCCTACTACCTCATGACGAAAGCAAGCTAGCTTGTAATGAAGGAATAAGTCCAAAGCTTTAGTATATTGGTTCAGGGGAGAGTGAAGTTTCCAAGTTGATGAGATCTAATTAGTGTTAGTCATTTCTTCCCATGGTATATAAATTAAATAAAAATATTTGCAAATTGTTTTATTTTAAAATGGCATTTCCCCCACCCCAAGAGGATACTACAAGTATTTCCTTTTTTAATTATTTCCTAACCACTTTTAGGCTAGGGAGTTGGTTGCCTTTAATCTTCCACCCATGATTATCTGTAAGGATAAGAATGGTGCCTGGCCTTCTTTACCTCCCTATTAGCTGGCTGTAGTAAGTTCATTAAACCAGAGGGTAGGACTTGCAGGTCTGTTGAGGCTCAGGGCCTGGCTGTCACATGGACAGTCCAGAGATTCAGGTCCCCTGAGAATACACCAAACCCCAGCGCCAACCACAGGTCCAGTAAAAGTAACAGGAGAGACTTGTGAACAAAGATCACACCTGAGTCCAGCTCCATCACACAGAAACACAAACTCCAAAGTAGGGCAAACTGACAAGGCGCTGAACTCCATCTGCCATGACCATTGAACCTGTGGGTCTCTGTAGCCCTCAGAAGAACCAATACCTGGGTTTGTATCTACTTTGGCTTTCTCTGGGACCCTGCTGAGGCATGCATAAGAGCGACCCTTCTGATGCCCTCCCGACTCTTTTTTGGAGACTCATAGCCATATAAACTCATTTGTCCTTTCCTGGGTGGACTGGGTGAGAGTTTAAACTACAATGTAAACCACTATCCATGGGGTGCAGCAGTGCTCCAAAATGTATTCATCAAATGAAATGAATGTGCCACGATGATGAAAAAGGTTGTTGTTGATGTGGGAGGAGTGGGGTGAGGGGGGTGGGGGCTATATGGGGACCTCATATTTTTTTAATGTAAACATTAAGAAAAATAAATAAAAACAAAACATAAAAATAAAAAAATAAATCCAAAATGAAAAAAAAAAAGAAAGGTGCCTGGAAAATCCTTGCTTAGGGAAGAGACAACTGTGTGGACCAATAGCTGCAGCATGAAGTCTTGGAATGTTGGTTTTTAAAAATACCCATTTAGAAAGGTAACTTTATCAACACACAGGTTGGATGCTATGTTTGCTTTTCCATAAAAGTACACCAAGAATTTATATTATGCGCTGGCTGGGTTGTTTAATTTGATCCATCCTAAAAAAAAAATCAGTCCAACTTCTTAAAGCCAGCCAAAGAAGACTGAACATATGAATGAAAACTCTCAAATTCAGTTATCAGCATGTTCTCTCTACATCAAACATTGTATCACTACAAAGTAAACAGGTTTTCCTGAAGTAAGCCCAAAAATTTCAAAGGAAAATAGAGTCTAAATAATAATAAACTTAATACATTCCCTTCCATCGCCTCCTTTGAAGCCCATTGGTCGTCCTACAGTTTTATGCTCTTGAATAAAGCTGGCTAATCTTTCGTCAAGTTGCTAACATCTGCATGAGTGGCTGGGGAAGAAAAGCTTACAATAAGGTTAGTCTTTCCTATGATAAACAATCTGTTTTTGTGCTTTTGATTAAAATTTAATAAAAAAATATTTCAGCAAGGCGAAGACTTGTTAAAAGCAGGTGAGGAAAGATCAACATTGACTCCTTACGAAACTAATCCCTCTCTCTCTCTCCCTCCTCATATTCCCTATTCACTGGGGGAGTCGGGTGTCCTAGGAAACAGGGCCCCAGCCCTAGCAGGAGGATCCCTTTTCACTCTGCGTCCAAGCCCTGAAGGAATCTAAAATTTGATCTGGGAACTCCCACCTCCACACTCACCTATTGAAGCCAGAGTCCTTTTGCCAGCAGCTGCAGGGATTAAAAAAAAAAATCAGTGGTGGGTGGGGGAGGAGGGTGCCTCCGCGTCGTCTGCGCAGAAATCCACCCCGGTCCAGCCCAAGAAAGCATAATTCAAGAACAACAAGTATGAGCCAAAGTAAACTGACAATCTCACCCGGCCAAGTCCCACTGTGAGTGTTGAGGTCAGGCCACGCACGCAGGGGAGGCTGGGGGCTCCCAGTAATCTTCGCCGATGAGAGGTTTTATCAGAGCCACATCCCTCTCCAGGCAGGAGCCGCAGGGAGGCCAGTGGCAGCAACCCAGGGCTGGTTCTCAACTCTCTGTTCTATATCTCTGATCCCCAAACTATAGAAGAGACAGGACCTTTTCCTCCTCTCTGGATAGCCACACCATATCCTTAACACTTTGCACAAACTCCAGACTCCTTGGAATTTAGTCAAAGAGCTCCTGATAACCACGACGCAAAGCACTAACTTTGAAAACGACTGTCTCTAAAACTCCATTCCAAAAGGCATTTGAGTGCTCCATTCCAGGTTATCATCCACCATTTCCCCAAGGCAAGAGATGTATTCCAACTCCCTGGGCACAAGTGGGATACCACAACAAAATATGTGGGAAAGGAAACACCTCATGAACTCAAGATGCCGAACAGCTCCTCTATTATTCATCCATTTCTTCCCTAACCTCTATTCTATTTGGACGGTTCTCACAATTCTCTTTCTTACATTCTGTTCTCATTCCTTCCAAAGTTCTGGGCACTCATGTCCATTTCATTGCTAGCACTAGTCAGAAAATAAGGAGACCCATCAACATCATTCTAAGCTGCCATTACCTACTACTTCAAGTCTAACTGAAGAAGTGAGAAAATGATAGCAGAGAGAGAGAAAGAGAGAGGGAGAGAGAGAGAGACAGAGAGAGAGAGAGACAGAGAGACAGAGACAGAGAGACAGAGAGAGACAGAGAGAAAGAGGATAGGTAGATTTTTAAACCAGTATATTGCTTACTCCATGAAGAGGATTGGAAAGAGCATAATATAAATGTTAGTTTAATAGTTTTAGTGTTGATCTCTTGCATATTTGAAATCTTACCATGTTTATAAAGAGAAAAGAACATAGTATTGGTTAAAGAAAAGGCAAAGTGAAATCAGAAATAGAGTTGTTCTACATTTTGATTGTAATGATGATTACTTGACTACATACATTTGACAATTCTCACAGAAAAATACTGTAAAAAGAATGAAATTTAATTCATGTGAATAAAGTGAAAATTAAGGGAGGGTGGGAGAGAGGGAGGCAGAGAGAAGAAAACACCATTTAAGAAATCAAATGCACTGCCATGGATGGAGTGAACTTCTGAGCTAGACTCCCACCTCTGAGTTTAGAAGAACACCCAAACCTTAACAAAGTCAGACAGAACTTATTTTTAAAGACCTTGAGGAAAGGAGATTCCATCCCTTTCCATGGTAACCTGTTCCAGCCTCAGGAAGTCCTTTATATCTCAAATTATTACCTTATGATACAGTTTAAACTCGTTTCCGCTCATGTCTCATTCTGCCCCACTGAAGACAGAACAGCTGGTCTCCATTCTTAGAGTAACTCTTGCTCATATTACTGAACGTCTCTCTCAGGTTGGCTGTCAACCATCTCATCATTACACTAAGTATGCACAGTTCCTATAACCTTCTAGAATTTGTGCCCACTCATTAATCATTGCTCTGTTTCTGGTGCTCAAACCTGAGCAAAGACTTCAGACATGCCTGAGTCCCAAGCACAAAAGGAGGCTCTCACACGTGCCCAATTCTACTTGGTTTTCAATGTGATCCGGTACCTGGCGTTGGTTAACCCATGCCAATGTACAAGTTGACACACTCGACTTCTGAATTACTCTAACTTCTAGATCCTCTAGAAGTTAGAATTCAGTCGGTCCTTGGTGATAGCAGAGTTAACTTCTGTGGTTCAGGGGATTGTGGGTGACCCAGTCTGGGGCACGCAGTATGGAAAGAGGATGACGGTAGCTATGGCACAAGACCGCGGCGACATTAATTTACCTCATGTCGTATGCTTCTTGAACTCAGCTCAAAGATTCTACACAGAGGGCTGCGGTCAATAAGTGACCATATCAACCAGGCATGTCTCTAATTTGTGTAGTCTTGGATGTGAATTCTTTTGGAATTTTATGAAGGGAACATGAGCTTTGGTTCAGTAATGCTATTTTGAGGTTATCTGTGAGAATATTGTGAACATGAGTGTGAGTCTGTGTGTGTCTGTGATAGAGTAGACTTGTGGGTGAGTGCATATGTCTCAGCATGTGTTTGTATGTGTGAACGTGTGCATAGCTGTGAGTGTGTATGTGAATACGTTTATGCATTGAAATCTGCTGGTGTGTGAGTATGTAGGTGCAAGTATTTGAGTGAATATGAGTGTGTACATGGGCAAGTGTACATCTGCACGTAAGTGTATTTGAGAGTGTGTATGTTTATGGGTCTGTGTATATGTGTGTTTTTGTGTACATGTGTGTGAATCTGTGTGTGTTTGTGTACATATACAAGTGTGTATGTGTGCATGCCTGTGTGCCTCTATTAGAGTGTGAGTGCATGTGGTATACATGTGTGTATGTGCATGTAAATGTGTATATGTGTGATGGCGTGTTTTTCTGAGTGTGCTTTTGAATGTCTATGAGTATGTGTGTACTTGTGCATGCTTTGCGAGTGTGTGCATGTCTGTAAGTGTGTGTGTATGTGTGTGTTCACACATGTTTCCGATGCATTGGGAGGGGAGAACACCTTCGCATGCCTGATTGTCATGTGTGTCAACCTAAAAACACGACTTTGGTGCCAATGGTGTGTACTCGATTCAGGAGCTCCTTGCTAATAAGGCCCAATGTGCACTTACTTCGGGGTGACTTGAAGGCAAGAATGTGCGTGAGCTGCTTTGTTGTTGATGGTTCTCCCACTGGTCTTTGAGAGTAGGGGTCAGCTGCAACATCTGCCTCTAGGGTTTAGGGTCTCCCTTTCAGGCTCTGTCCTACTTGATGCTGTGCCTTGTGCCCTGACACATTTTGGATGATATGCTCAGCTTTTTTGTATTTCTCCTCAGCTTCCACTCTTGCACTTCCAACTCACACACATCCACAGCTACCACTGTTCTCTACTCCATCCATTCATCCTTTGGCTCTACCAAAGGCCTCAGATGCCACACCATCACCAAGACACAGTCCCTGATCTTAAGGCTCTGTTGTCCGAGGGGTTAGAAGAAATAAAGAGCCCCCCCCCCCACGAAGAGGCATCAGGAGGTGCTGTGGTCCAACGAAGTCACTGAGGACGAGGAGGGGATGAGCCTGGGAGGGTTGTGAAGGTGCACCTTTGAGGGAAGGAGGGCGTGGTGCCTGGGTGGGGCAGGGAAGGAAGGGCACTGCCCGGGCAGGGTAGAAGGGTGAGACCTGAGGCAGAAAGGCAAGCTTAGATCCCAGTGTGAGGAGCCCTACAACCCACAGGGATAATCTGGACTCGATTCTGGAGGTGATTAGCAGGTTTGCCACACCTTTGCAAATGGGGTACCTGGGGTGCAAGCTCGAGTCAGGGAGACCAGTCAGGAGGCTGTGCCACAAACCAGGTGAAAGGTGGGAGGTATCTGCACTCAGGTATGAAGGTAGAAGGGGCTAGAAGGAAACGTGCAAGAACAGTGCTAGGCAAGCAAATCAGGAGGTCTGGGTGGTGATTTAATTGGGGACCTTGGAAGGAGAAAGGGGGGTGAAGCATGTTGTCTTAATTGACCTTGGGCCCCTTAGTCCTGTGTGACCGTCCATCACCCAAAAGAGACTATGGCCCCAGAACCACTAACTGCTTGAGTCTGGAAAGCTCTCCTCTCCAAGTCTGCTCTGGCTTGGCCCACCTGTGACCCTCTGATTGTTTGACTCTAATCACTGTACCCAGCATATCAGCTGGTCACCAGGGTGCACACCTGGTCATGGACGTCCAGACCCACCAGTCACCCAACAAGCTTCGTTAGCAGAGCTTGCCTTTGTGTACCCTGTCCTGAAGCCCTTATGTTTGTTATTTAATCATGTTTTAAACAGTCTATATTTTAACTCTGAAACCCATGCCTATCAATCTACTTTTTGGCCAATTTTTAAAATGGAAACACTTGACCGTTTTTTCAATTGAATGATAGGAAAGGCAGAGATGGTTAATTAAGCAAATTCAGGGCACACTGAGCGTGGTCTTCTGCCACCCTCGAGTAAGAAACTGGGCGGGAAGCTACAGTGCCCAGTGTCTGTGCAGCACGCGGCCCTCCCAGGGAGGAGAAGGTCCTGCTCCATCACTCTACGCCAGAATCCTCCTTGCAGTTGCTCATGCCCTGCGGGTATCTGTTCAAACAACTTGAGCAGGATTTTAAACATAGGACCTATGTCAACAACAAAAAGTAGAGTTGAGAATGCCTAGATTCAGTGGCAGAATAATTGTAATACTGCTCATTAAAGAGTTGACTCCCTCCAATTCCAGAAGAGTGGTATGTTTTTACCGGCGTAACGAACAGTCATATACATCGCAAGCTTTCCTTCTCTAATGAACTGGTGAAAGCTTTAGCCAAGTGTTACTCAGGAAAAAGAAGGAAAAAAAGCACTTGTGGCCTAGTTCTTTTTGCATCCTCTTCTTTCACTACCTTTCTCTGTGTTACTGCAGCCCACCATCCTTCATTCCCACCAGAGGGACTTCCCTGTAGTGATGATGAGCCACTCATTGCCACGTCCGTCCAGGTCCTGAATTACTCAATGCTTACTTTTTAAGGACAATATCTTCTGAAGATGTAGTTCTGGCCACAGTTCCATGAGAGCTGCCCTGCAGGTCTAGGTGGTAGACAGGCAAGAAAATCCCAACAAAGAGGGGTCTCCTCTCTCAGGGCAGGTGCTGGGGGTCAGCCTCAGGCAGGGCATCCTGTCTTCCCTCTAAATCGCCTGATCTTGCCCTGCCAAACCTCACTCAGCTTTTCCTTCTGAGTGAAGGTTGAAAACCCCCACACCCAGATATCGGAGGGGAAGTAAAACACTTCCAGATTCGGCACTGGCTGGAAACTTCTTTCCTGCTGAACAATCCTCTTTGGCTGCAGGATGCCTCTTTTGTAGGCAGTGTAAAACGCCTCCCGCGTTTGCCTCCCGGACAGCCATCCTCGGAGTTCTCACAGTTAAAGGTTCCTTGCCTAGTTTTCCTAGCAGTTCAATGGGTAATTCAAGTTAACTCATAGACACCAGGTTGATCAGGCACATCGGTGGGCTGAGGAGCAAGGTGTCACCGTGGACCTGGCGCCAAGGGACCTGCACTTTCATCTGGAGCCTGTGGTAGGGAAGGGCCCTCAGTTGGAAGCCAGTTTCTCTGGGCACTTAGTTTTTTCATCATTCTAACTAAAGAAGTACTTTAAATGATCCCCATCCTATCCATCTAGAAACTCGGCAGAAGAGATGCTTTTGTGAGTTCCTTTGGGTTGTGTGTTCAGCAGTGACCACTGCCCAGCAGTGACACCTAACACATGGCAGGCCCACTCCCCACAGATCCTGGGTCAATCCCTGCCAGATCGGGGGCCCATCCCAAGTGCTCTGCAACTGTGAGGGGAGCAACAACTAAGAGTGGGTTCTCTTTCTGGAAAGTACCATGAGCCTCAGAACCCTCTGGTCACCCTAGCAAGGGGGTCACACAACAGAACCCGGCCCATGAGAGCGTCCCCTCACCTCGAGGCTCCTTACCCTCTCTGTGCGCTGAGCAAGCTGATGGGCAGGGCTGCTTGCCTCGCAGCTCCCGGGAAGCCCTGGGGGCACCTGATGTGTACCCCAATCCCGCCGGCTGGCCTGGCAGCCTGCTCGGCTGAAAAACAAGAAGAAACCTGGTCCCTGGCTTCTCCTAAGCCTGAGTGACCATGAAGAACAGGGAGCTTGATCAGCAGGATGATGGTCTCATTCCAAATCATGCTGTCCTCCTCACGACGTGCACGTGGGAGGCTTTTGTCATCTCTGGCAAGGTCAGCAGACAGGCGAGTGGCTGTGGCCTGCATGGCTCCCGCCACCGCTGGGCTGGTTACAGGTTATTGTTGTTCTGAGATAGCCTCTCTGCTCGGTCAGCCTAAAGGTGCTGTCCTCATGAGGTATAAAGTGGGTTGAATGTGTTCCCCCAAAGATATGTTGGCACCCTAGCCTCTGGAACCTGCCAAAGTGAACTTTTTTGGGAAAGAATGGGGTCCTTGCTGATGTATTCAAGAA
The DNA here is from genome assembly GCF_030445035.2 of Dasypus novemcinctus. Lineage (NCBI taxonomy): Eukaryota > Metazoa > Chordata > Mammalia > Cingulata > Dasypodidae > Dasypus > Dasypus novemcinctus. The sequence continues at coordinate 2,373,672 of NC_080674.1, read as the reverse complement.
CTGTGGGAAGCAGTTGTGGCTCAACCGATAGAGCATCTGCCTACCATAAGGAGGTCCAGGTTTCGATCCCCAGGGCCTCCTGGCCCGTGTGGTGGGCTCGCCCACGTGCACTGCTGCTGCGCTCAAGGAATGCTGTGACACGCAGCAGTGTCCCCCACGTAGGGGTGCCCCATGTGCAAAGAGTACACCCTGCGTGAAAAAAGTGCAGCCGGCCCAGGAGTGGCACCACACACACGGCGAGCTATCACAGCAAGATGACACAGCAAAAAAAGCAGCACAGTTTCCCAGTGCCACATTATAAGAGTGCAAATGGACACAGAAGAACACACAGCAAATGGACACAGAGAGCAGACAACAGGTGGGGAGGAAGGGGAGAGAAATAAATGAAATATATCTTAAAAAAAAAAGAATTGTGAGATGAGCCCATCCTGGAATGCCTGGGTGAACCCTACACCCAGTGGTAAGTGTCTTCTTAAGACAAGAGGAGAAAACTCCCAGAGGGAGGGTCAGGCGAAGGCTGAGGTGGAGCTTGGAGTGAGGGAGCCGCAAGTCCAGGAGCTCCTGGAGCCAGCAGAGGCAGCGAGAGGCCAGGAGGGACGCTGCTCTAGAGACTTCCGTGCCCAGGGACTCTGACCTGCAGGAAGTGGAAGGTCATGTTCCGATGTCTTAAGCCCTCCAGCTGTGGGAATCTGTTAGAGCAGTCGGGGAAACTAAGACACGTATTGGTTTAGCAATTGTCATTCCCACGAGTGAGCTTTGAGTAGAGGTTTGGAGAACACTATACACACATCTCTGCAGCCTTCTGTCCCCGGTGATCTCAGATGAAAAGCTCAGTCTCATGGAATGTGATGAGAACTTCCCATGAGCACCACCTGTCTATGCTACCAACTAAAGCTGCGGCTTTTCTGCCGTAAAGAGCTTCCAGATGTAAACTGCCCAGGGAGGGACCAGGCAAGAGTACATGAGCCTTAGTTAGAGAGAGTTCTAGAATGTTGGTAAATTACAATGTAAACCCTTATCCATGTGGTGCAGCACTGCTCCAAAATGTATTCACCAAATGCAATGAATGTGCCACGATGATAAAAGAAGTGGTTGATGTGGGAGGAGTGGGGGATATATGGGGACCTCATGTTTTTTTGAATGTAACATTAAAAAATAAAGAAGGAAAAAAAAAAGGAGAGAAGGGGGAGATGTATCTTTTAATTTGCCTTAAGTTCATGTTTTCTTTTCTCAAGAAAAGATGGTCTGTACATTTCCTGAGAAAGTTTAGAAGCCTATATAAGTGTCCAGGGTTGCAGACTGGCACACAGGAAAAGGAGAAGCTCCTGGCACCATTGTGGCCTCTCCCTCTGACCGGGTGAGCCCCGGGCCCTGTGTGTGAAGCAACAGTGGGCACTGAGGTCCTGGAGGACACACCGGTGTCCATGTCCCAAGACTCACCCTCCCCAGCCAAGTAAGACCGCAGTGAGCTGCCAGCCTGAGAGCCTGGCCAAGCTGGCCCTTGGTGATGGTCGCGGCGGGCTGCCTCCTTTTAGGAAGAGTAATGATTTTGACGTTTAACTATTGCCTACAAGCACATGTTTCCTACTTCAGGAAACAGAGGACAGGAAGCACTTTCTTTCCACTGTCTGTGACTTTACACGAAACCCTCCTTTATTTTATTGGAGACTTGTTTCCTTCTTTCAGACTCCACTTTATGCAAACAGCATCCCCACAGTTAAACACAGGTGAAAAGAAGATAGGGAAGTCCCCGATCCAGTTTGGACAGGAAAAATGTATTCTTATACTCTCCTTCCACATTCTACTCCACAGCCAAAGCAGAGAGAGAGGAAGCGGGGAGGGAGGGTTAGAGTGAGACAACCCACGTGTACGAGAACGCTCATGACGATGATCACAACAGGAGCTTTCACGTATGGCTCCCTCAACTGATGCTGGGAAGGCTGCTCAGAGCTGGGCAGAGGAGGCTCCGTTTGATCCTTGTAACAAGTCAGTGACTCAAACATTGCGATCCCCATTTCACGAATCAATGAGACTGAAAAGCCAGGCAGGCTGATGATGTCACAGGAGGTAAACACGGGAGCCAGAATTTCACTTAAGGGTACATGCCCATCGTGCACTCTGTACCCCATGTCCTCAACCGCAGCACCACAGCCGTAATCGCTGTTGATTCTAATCACTTGGAGGCATTAGCTTAGTTTATTGTTTATTAGCGGTCTCCCAGAGTTCGTGAAGATTTGGCTGTTAAAAACATACAATAAGAGAACTTGTTATGGAATTTAAGTAAGATTAAACAATCAAAGCTGTTCATTTATGAAAAGCCATAAAGTAACATCAATTTCCCCCTTTCTCTAAAAAAGCAACAGCACACTATGCCAAACCATGAGAAGGTTGGCAAAATCGTGTATGTATTAATATGGTAACAATGGGCGCACAACAATGCATTTTCACTCACAGCCCTTGGGTGGAGAGCACTGTGCCTGACTCTTCCTCCCTCACTCCCCTTTGTCTGGTTTGGTTCTTTGGCCATTTGCTTCTTCAAGTCACTTCCATGCATTTTAACTTGGTGTTTCTAGAGCTAGCCTAGGATTTGGCATGTTTTAGGGGCTGACAAATGAGCAGGTAAGTGGACGGACCAAGAGGGACAGACATGCACAACTGATAACAGGCATGGGTCTACCTTAGACGGCAAGCCTGGGAAAGCAAGCGGACTGGGGTCTGCGATCCCCTCGCCCCCAGAATTCTGTGCTGGTCCCTGGTTTCTTTTTGCCTTGCTTCGTTTCTCCAGGCTGATCAGTCCCAGCAGTACAAAATCCCAAGTGAAAATGAAGAAACAGACAAAAACAGGAAAGAAGAAATCTGTCTCCATTTTTCTTTGTCTCTGTAGACTATGATTTAGGACCAAGTATAATTTAAGAGGGAAGATGATGTTTCTTTTATGAAAACACTCTATATGTATTTATCTTGCTCTCTAGAATTATTTCTACCTGCCCCAAATACTTTTACTCCTATTTGACTTAAACTAATACATTTAGCTTTGGTGTTCACTAGAAAGTCCAAGACCACTACATAATTGTTGTGGGGTTTACAGAACAGAGATGAAAAAGAACTGGTGTGAAAAGAGAGAGAGGGAGACAGTGAGAGCGATTAAATAGAAGGACACCCAGAAAAAAAAAAAAGGTTGAAGAGGGAGAGAGGAGTGACGAGAGGTAAAGCTGCCCATGAAAACTCACAGCTTCCTCTGTAAAATCGACACCAGATAGTCCCCACAAGACTGTCATCAGGTGATGAAATAAATGACATATAGGGGCATGCATGAATTAAACCAAAGAGTTAAGGAGGTCAATTTTGCCAAAGTCTGTTGCAATCAACGTGTAGTCCAAGATTTCCCAGCAAGCGTTGTGGAGCAGGCTGGTTCTTCTCCATAAACTAGTTGAGAAGTGCCATGAAAATTTTTATAGTTTCTGAATCAAAATAGCATCGGCATGGTAAAGGCCCCTATATTCCTACAGTCAAGAGAGCTCTCTAGCCTGCCCCTGCCCCAGAGCCCTTCCCTGGGGAGTCCCGAGGGTTTCCTTGTCCTTTCCTCTAGTGGCATCTCCCGGAAGCTGTGCTCCCTGGATGCACTGACATTCGCGCTGGGGTAAGACAAAGCTCTGAGAAGTCGTCACGTAGCGCCGAGACTGAACCTGCACCCTGGCGTTCTCACCCGCCCCCATAACCTTGACCCTCAAGTTCGCACCAGAACCATCGTCAAGCTCCTGGCTGGCCAGGACGCAGGGATGCCCTGCTCTGTTCTCGCCTTTCAGTTTATATTTGTGGCGTTGGTGGGATTGGTGCTACTTGCACGGCCCCAGACCTGTTCAGCCTTCATCAGAAGCTATGATGCTGGCATCACAGAGTTAAAGGAAAATCTACTTGCTTGTCTTTAGTAAAGAAAGGCAATTCCTGATGGAGATGCTTACCTTTGTGGAAGTGCACGAGCAGTGACAAAACCAGCAGGCAGGTCTCTGCATCTGCGCAGTCATGGTGGCGGCAGTTATTCTCCTGGTGTCCTCTGCAAAAGGACAGGGACACAGGTCAGTCCAGGTGAGGGACTACGGCCCTTTTGCAGTAGAAATGCAATATTTAAACTATTGAGAGCATTAGGCAACAAAGTCCTGTGGGCGCCTCAAATCCCAAACCAGGCAGGATGCCCAAAGGAGTTGAGCATCTGGGAGACAAGAAACAGATGCCCAAAGGGGACCCGTCTGAATGTGGAAAGTGGATCCTGGAGGAATTTCTATGCAGTGAGGTGGTGACTGCCAGCTCTCCACCAGCTCTACAGTTCCTGAAGGCATCCGAGAAGGAGAGTAAAAGGCTTGGCACCTTAAGGACAGAGGCTAAGGCTTTTTTTTTTTTTTTTTTTTTTTTTTCAAAAAGAAGCCAGCATCCAGAAATGTTCTGAATTTCTAAATTCCTCCAGATCGACCTGAATGTGAAATTAGGTACACTGATATTTACTTTCATATGTCCACTTGCCAGGTTATGGCATCCAATTGTGTGGTCCAGCAAGCACTGGCCGGATTGTTACCACGAGGATATTTCATAGAAGGATTAGCATCTATGGTTGTTGATTCTATCTACTGCTGATTGCATCTACAGTCCACCAGGAGTGTCCTCAGCAATGGGGGAGTCTCCTCATCCAAGCAGTTGGAGGTCTAAAGGCAGAATTGAGGATTTCAGGAGTCTGAAAGAAGAATTTCTATCTCTTCTGCAGCTAGATTCTCCAGGGGAGTGCAACTTCACCTTAATCAGAGTTCCAAGCTGATGATCTGCCCTACAGAGTGCAGGTGTAAGTAGATTTCTGAGTTCTCTTTTCAACATTTCCAGCCTGTGGCCAGACTAGAGAATTTGAACTTGATAAACTCTGTGGTCACTTGAGCCACTCTTTATAAGCTCTCTCTCCCTCCCTCCCCCCTCCATTCTCATGTGTGTATATGTGTGTATGTGTGTGTGCGAGAGAAAGAATCTATGTATGTATGTGTCTATCATCTATCTATCATCTATATCTATATCTGTATCTATCATCTATCTAATCTATCTCCTATTTATCTAGCCATCATCTATCTATATCTATCATCTATCTAGTCTATCTTCTATCATCTAACTATATCTATATCTATCATCTATCTAATCTATCTCCTATCTATCATCTATCTATTATCTATCTATATCTATCTTTATCTATCTACCTACTCTGTCTATCATCTATCTATCATCTATCTAATCTATCTATATCTATCATCTATCTAATCTGTCTCCTATCTATCTATCTATCTATCTCCTATCTATCTATCCACACAGGTTCTTTTTCCCTGCAGAACTCTAATACAGACACTAACACCATTCTGTTAGGAAATAACTTTTGTAAATGTAAATTTGTTACACACACAAGTGATTTACTGTAAGGGGATATACTGTGGACTTATTAATATTTTTAATTAAAAGATTGGGTATGTCTTTAACGACTATAAAATATTGTTAAGATAGAAAACATTTAAAATAATTCCCAGGGCTTCTATAACTTTTCCAAAGGCATCAGCTAGAGGTTTGGGCTTTTGTCCCAGGTCTTTACTTTTGGATTGGTTTTAGCAAATGATTTTACATCTCAGAGACTCATTTTCTCATTTTGGTTGGTCATGCATAGGAGCCTCAACATTCAAACAAGAAAGATCAAAATTCACATGTCATTCATCATAAACAAAGTAAAATACTTGCAAATACATACATATATGCACGTACATAGACACACAAACACAAACGCACGCGCCAGAAATTATTTCCTCATTGGCTGCGTGTAGTCCATAATTAAATGCTGCCAGTGGTAGTGTTAACTTAATACATTAAATGACTCAAAGTAAACAAAGAAAACCTCTTCTTTTGTGCTATTTAACCATGGAATAAAGAAGATTGTCTTTATTTTACACCCACCTCATTCATGAGACACTTAGATGAAACTAATGATGTTCCAAAAGTAGGCATGTTCAAATACCCAAGGAAGTCCAAGACTTATTGCCAGAGTTCAGGCAAGAAAGTGCTGGCAACAACAACAACCAAACCCCAGGCTCTTTGATCTGACATTTATCACTAGAGAAGCAGCAACGGCAGGGAGTCGATGGCACTAACGCTTCATAAGGAAGCGATAAAGTTCTCTCTGCCCTAATGCTATGAAGTGCTCCATTTTGTGATTTTAAAAAGCCCAATAATCAGATTAAAGATAGCTCTTTAAGTGATGAATTGTGGCTGTGCCAGAAAGTAAGGTATCCTTTCGTCTGAAGTGATTTGACCTCAGAGCAGGAAAAACGTGCTCAAGATGCAAAAAGACCAAGGTGTTCCCGTGCCGGCTTTATTGATCTCCATTATATTCTATCTTTCATGAAAACCATGTGTTTGTAAGAAAAAAATGTCAAAATCAAAGTACGGATGTGTCAGGGTTGTGTAATATAGAATCGCAGAGCTTTCATTTCCTATTACAGAGTGATGAAAAAAGGCATTGTATTGGTTTTATGTTCATAAGACAAATCGGGGTACCCTGATACAGTCTCACACTATTGGGCAAAATGATCAATTAAAACTACTTGTTCGGATTCTCCACTCGTAGGAATCTTTCCTCCTTCACCATGGTTCGTAGCTCATGACTGCTCCTTATTTGTTTGAGCTCTTTAGTCTCCTGGGCTCCAATCATCCAGGAGTTAGAGCTCATCAGAAAGGACATCTGTCAGAAAGTGCAAATGGAAAATGGGAGACACATGGTCTTAAATGCTCTCTGTGAAATAGGTGAGGGGAAATGAAAGGGGTGTTATATGAAAACACGAATCCTATTATGAACTCAAAAACCACAAGACAGGCCTCCATTTGTAAAGGTGGAGACCTGAGACTCCTATGGGATTGCAGGAAGCCACCTCACGTCCTACGCTCTGTGTCACCCTGCAGGGGAAGCGGGGCCACGCCCCCTTCCTGGAATGGCTGATGCACCAGGGGGTTATTTTGGGGACAATTGTCTTCAGAAATATTTCAGGGAGAGAGGTGTTTTTGACTTCCTGCTCTTCTTTACCAAGAGGACAAGTGGCAGGAAGGTTTTCAGGACCTTGGAAAGGGCCATGGATCGCACCCTTCGTGCTCACCTGCCCACCCTCAGCTGCTAAGCAGCTTTGGAAGGGGCACCTGGCTCGGGCCACGGACTGCTCAAGAAGCCCACCCACTTCTCCACACAGTGGCTTGGACAGTGAGCCCGAGTCACACGCTGCAATCCCTGGGGAAGCCTGCGGGCCTGGCGAGTCTTTCTGTCCTACAGCTATGGCACAGCCTATCAGCCTGGTCCTAAAACACGAAGCCACAGGCAGGGAGTTAGGGGATCGGCCTTTGCTTCCCTTGAAGCTCCTTGGCTCCTCTGCAAATTTGCTTCCCTTTGGCAAGCAGTGTTTGTGCTCATTATCCTAAGGCAGCACAGGAAGGGGAAGGGTCTATAAACACCGCTGCCACCCCTCGCCAGTACCAACGAGGCCTATTGAAGGGGCTTTTCCCCAGGCAAAGAACACATCTTCCAAGTCCCATGCTTTTTAAATAACAATTTTATCATTTTAAATTCATTTAATACATAAGAATAATAAGTGCTGCCAGCACCCAAATACATTTTTGGTTAACAGTATCAACTGGAAATGCTAATTTTATGACAAATCCCATCATAGCTGACTTTACCAACATTTTTGTTTTCATAAGGGAGAAGGAAAGTCTTAAATACCTTAAATATGTCACTCTTACCAAGGTCTAGCTTGTGATTTAGTCAGCAGAAGTTTTGAAACTCACTGCCGACCAACTACATTGATATAGCTCCTTTGTGCCTGATCTCATCTGCAAATAGTTTCCTGTAAGTATTAGCAGTTTACTCAAAGTTTAGACACCAGTCACTCTCCTGAGCAAGAGGCAATCAGGATTAGAATAAGAAATAAAAGTACTTTTTTGATTCAGTTTGAGGGGTGAAAGTGAAATTTTCAGAAAGTGAAAATATAGGTTATACCGTAAATGGTTGGGGATCCGCACATAACCCCAGAGTTTTAAAATATTAACACACTGCTGCCAGTTAGAAAAGAGTCTCTGCAACCAGCCTTGAAAATACAGCTCACAAGAGATAAGATGACAACATGAGATTCTAGAGGATGTATTTTGCAAAATCTATTTCAAAGGGACTCCAAGAGAAACCTGAAAGTAGAACAGAGAAGGAAACTAAAATAGGGGACTGTTTCCCTATAGCCTCCCATTTCCACTTATCTTCTGAGGGAAGTCAGATGCACTGGAGGAAAACAGCAGAGAAGAGAAGAGTGATGTTCTGTGATCCGGTGGACTATCTTCGAGAGTAATTCATGTGAAACTTTACTTGTCGGTGAGACATACATTATTAAGAGGTCAAGCATATTGTACTTTGTAGTCTTTTATACCCCATCATAAAAATTTATGATGAGGAAAGCATACCATTTCCTCTGTGAGTTTCTGCCTCTGGTTTTTGTTATGAAGGCAGGGCCTTGGACTTTGAAGTGAGCCAAAGTGATCATGTCAACCAGTCATGCTGATGTTAAATAACTTGAACCAAATATATATTTCCCATTTATTTTCAAGTGCCACAAACAGAAAACAAATCATAACAAATGGCCTTTTTAAAATTCATCTCAACTTCTTTTTATAGTGCTAAGGAAATTAATGATTTTATAAGTCAGCATGTTTTCTACTCTATTTTTGTGCTCTCTTGTTCAGCCAATGAGACCCATAAAATTGGCAGCTTACTTTTATTCTGGAAGAGAAATATTATCAGCTCAAACTCCAATCACACTCAAATGTTTCAAACTCAATCAAGTGATTAAATTAGGGTGATTTCCTCAAACAACGTTGGCTTGACTGCTGTAATAAAGTAGCACAAACTGGTTGGTTAAAAAAAAAACAAAAACACAGATATTTATTGTCTTGCAATTCTGGAGTCCAGAGGTCTGGACTCAAGTCATCATCAGAGCTACACTCCCTCTGAATTTTCACAGTAGGAAAGAATCTATTTTCTGTTTCTCTCTTGACTTAAGCTGATAGCTTGGAATAGCATTCATGCCTTAGTCTTCACACGTTGTCTACCCTCCACTTTTTGATCTGTGGCTAATTCTTCCCCCTTTTAAGGAAACGAATCATGCTAGATTAGGGTCCACTCTAATTCAGTTTGAACTCATCTTATTAATCATAGGTCCAAAGACCTTATTTCCAAATAAGGCACAATTCAAACCATAACAAAACTAATTGTTTCTCAGGGAACTTTTTGCCTGCCCAGATCTACTAAAGTCAATTTTACTTGGTTGTGGGTGAAAATAATAGCACTGTAGATTCTTTTGACATGATAGTTAGTGTTGAGTAAACACAGCTAAATTTACTAAGTTACTTAGCAGTCACCTAGTACTTAAGGAGTATCACAGAAGGGATAAACAGAATCCCACAAAGCAACATGGCTATAGACTGAAGCAAAAGTGTAGGGAGAACATCCATCACTGCCCGTGTGGTAGGTGGCTTACACACCCTCCCATGAGACCCTGATAACAGAAAGGGAGGCTGTGGGTGCTTCCAGCGGGGACAAAGTAGGGGAGATTAGCACCGAAGGCCAGTGGTAGCATGTGTCAGTATGTGAGAGGATCTCTTGAGGCTGTGAGCCTCCCCTTTCTTATTTGTGAGGCTCCCTATCCTTGATAGGCTGATGTGTCAGTTTGGTCAGGTAATGGTGCATGGTAGTTTGGTCAAGTAAGCCCTGGCCTAATTGCAGCAGGAGGGCATTTCATGGATTTTAATCATCAATGAGTTGCTTACATAGATGGCTGGTTACATCTACAATCAACTGAAGAGATTGGCATCTGCAATGAGTAAAGTCTTATTTACTTAGTTGAAGGTCTTAAAAGGAGAAGTGATTTCATCATTCAGAGAGAGAATTTCCATCTCTATTTCAGACAGTCAGCATCTCCTGGGGAATGCATCAAGGACCATCATCAAAGCCCCAGATTTGCGGTGTGCCCTATGGAATTTAGACTTGTGAATCCCCACAGTTTTGTGAGACAATTTTATAAAATTTCATGCAATTTACAGATATCTCCTGTGGATTCTGTTTGCCTAGAGAGCCCTGACCAATACAGCTTGGTACAGGGAGTGGTTATTGAGAGAAAGAATCTTTAAAATGGAATTTTTGAATTGGTTTGGTTTTTTTTGAAATTGGCTTTCTACTCTGATTCAATTAAAATGCTCTAATAACTCTTTTTTTCAATAATCAAGAGGTCACTGACTGTCCATGGCTTGAGTTGGCAATAAAGATATACAAAATATTACCACTGGTTATGACTACTTTCTTGCTTATAAGAGGCAAGGCCCTGGGTGAGAGTGTTTTTAAGATCTTATCAGAGATGTTTGGAGTTAAATATTGGCTCATTGTTCCTGAATATACTGAATACAGTTATAAAAGAAAGGGATGAACAAAAAGCTTCAAATTTTCTACTTACGTGCTACATGAAAAATATGAAAATTTATGTGTGTGCCCTGAAAGAAAATCTTATTGTGTACAGCTGCAGACTTGAGATCTCTGAAAACCAGACTCAGAGTCTCATTATACAAGTAGCAGAATTACAATGGAAAGTAAAATCCAACTTTGCAGGGTGTCTGCTATCAAACTGAGGGCACTGATTAGAAAGGATGGAAACTTGAGTATTGGGATGGAGACATATGCATTGTTGAATGATGGCAGCGGGGACATTGAAATGAAAAGCCTGTAATGGTCTGCCCTGAGGAGACAACCACCCTATCTCCTCCCTGCTCTGAGGAGATAACCACTCAAACTCAAACCTGCACCAACCAACCTCCAACTAGCCTCAAGGAGTCCAGAACTCCTCCATGCCCTGAGGCAGGTATGACCAACCTCAAGCTTGCACTGCCCAATTTCCAGCCTTCCCCAAGAAGCCTCCAATCCTTCCTGCCTTGATGATTCTGCCATCCAACCCCCATCTGAAGAGAATAATCCTGTCTCACCAGATGAAACTGCAAGGAATGCTCTGAAGTAACTGGCTTGTAAGACACTTCAAATTCTTCTCTTTACCCACTTCCACCACCCTTCTCTTCCAGACTTATAACTAGATAACAGGCACAGCTAGTCCTCAAAGTTTTAGTACAAAGTATGGTCCATGAGGAAGTATGCTATACTCTGGAAGAACTGCATGAGTTTCCAATTTATATAGACAGAAATCAGAAGAATATGTGTGGGAATAGATATTATGGGTATGGAATAATGATAGAAGGAATATAAAGTTGGATTAGGCTGAATTTATTGATATGAGCCCACTAAGCAAACATTCTGGATTGGATGTTGTAGCTCGAGGGTTAAAAAGGGCTCTAATAGGTTGTTGATGTGGTTGGCTGAAACATGAACACAAAGATGGCCTACAATGCTTGAGGTTGAGATGCCTAATTTACCCTGGTATACTGTAGATGAGGTGATCCAAAGGCTTGGAGAGATTGGAATGCTAGAATGGATTCTCTATTTAATACCTGCCCACCCACCCCAGGAATGTCCTAAGGACACATTACTTACCAGGACCATGAGAAATATATTTGTGAGACTAACTCCATCTTCTCTGACAAGCTCTGTGGATTGCTCTTCTTTGTAGGTCAGATATTACCAGCGATCCTGCTGTCACAGAACTAGGATCCTTAAACATTGTGGGGCTGATCAGATTCTGGCCAGCAGAAGCCAAGTGGCAGCATTAATCACCAAAGACAAGGTGGATGTTGTTAACACAAGGAACTGCCAACTCAATTTGACACTTCAAAAGAGTCTGAGATAACCATGATAATCAGGCACTGGGGAAAAGAAAATGCTCAAACATTTGGGGGATTGTTAGACATTGGCTCAGAAGTGACATTAATTCCAGGAGACCCAAAATATCACTATGGTCCACCAGTCAGAGTAAGGGTTTATGTTGGTCAGGTGATCAATGGAATTTAAGCTTAACTCCATCTCACAGTGGATCCAGTGAATCTTTGGACTGATTTTGTAGTTATTTCCCCAGTTCTGGAATGCATAATTAGAAGAGACATACTCAGAAACTGGCAGCATCCACACATTGGTTTCCTGACCCTTGGCTTGAGGGAAATTATGGCTGTAAAGACCAAGTGGAACTGACCCTACCTGACATAAATTAAGTCAAAAGTAATACCAGGTTTCTGAAAGGATTGCAGAGATCAGTGCCACCATCAAAGACTTGAAGAATGCAAGGTGGTGATTCCTACAACATCCCCATTCAACTCTCCTATTTGGCCTGTGCAGAAAACAGATTCATCTTGGAAGATGACAGTGGATTATCAAAAACTTAACCAAATGGTGATTCCAATTGCAGCCTCTGTTTCAGATGTGGTATCATTGCTTGCAGAAATCAACACATCTTCCGGTAACTGGTATGTAGCTATTGACCTGGAAAATGCTCCTTTCCTCAATTGCCACTAGTAAGGACCACCAGAAACAGTTTGCTTTCAGATGGCAAGGTCAGCAATATACCTTCACTGTCCTACCTCAGGAGGATATTAACTTTCCATCCCTATGTCATAATATCATCCACAAGTACCTTGATCATCCCTCCTCCCATAAGACATCACATTGGCCTGTTACATTTGTGATATAATGTTGATTAGGCCTTACACCTTGGTGAAATTTCTAGGTTTTCAATGGTGGGTGGCATGTCAAGATATCCCTTCTAAAGTGAAGGATAAGTTGTTGCATCTGGCCCCTCCTATAACCAATAAAGAGGTACATACCTTAGTTGGCCTCTTCAGATTTTAGGGACAGCATATCCTGTTTTGGGTGTAATAGTCTAGCCCATTTTTCAAGTGACCAGAAAAGCTCCTAGTTTTGAGTGAGGAACACAATTAGAGGAGGCTCTGTGACAGGTCCAAGTTGCTGTACAAGCTGCACTGCCACGTGGGCCATATGATCAGCAGATCCAATGGTGCTGGAAGTGTCAGTGGCAAATAAAGATGTTGTCTGGAGCCTTTGGCAGTCCCTATAGGAGAATCACAATCCAGGCCCTTAGGATTTTGGAGGAAAGCCCTGCCATCATCAGCAGATAACTACTCTCCTTTTGAGAAACATGTTTTTGGACTGCTACTGGGCCTAAGAAGATACTGACTTCTTAACCATGGGCCACCAAGTTATCATGAGATCTGAGTTGCCTAGCATGAGGTATTGCCTGATCTGACATACCATAAAGTTGGGTGTGCAAAGCAGCACTCCATCATAAAGTGGAAGTGATATAGATGAGATAGAGCTCAAGTGGAGCCTGAAGGCACAAGTAAGTTATATGAAGAAGTGGCCCAAATGCCCATGGTCACCACCCCTGCCATGCTACCTTCTCTTTCCCAGCCCACAGCTTCGGCCTCTTGGGGAGTTCCTTACAATCAGTTGACTGAGGAAGAGAAAACTCAGGCCTGGTTTATAGACGGTTTTGCACAATATGCAGGTACCACCTGAAAGTGGATATCTGCAGCATTGCAGCCTTTCTGTGGGATGTCCCTAAAGGACAGTGGTCAAGGGAAATCTGCCCAGTGGGCAGTACAACCAGGGCAGAGCATCTGGTTGTTCATTTTGCTTGGAGGAGAAATGACCAGAGATACATTTGTATACTGATTGATGGCCTATTGCCAATAGTTTGGCTGGATGGTCAAGGACAAAGGAACATAAATGAAAAATTGGTGACAAAAAGGTTTGATTAAGGAAGTATGTGGATAGACCTTTCTGAGTGGAAAAAAAACCATGAAAATATTTGTGCCCTATGTGAATGCTCAGCAGAGGATGAGTTCAGCAGAGGAAGATTTTAATAATCAAGTGGATAAGATGACCCACTCTGTGGCTAATGGTCAGTCTCTTTCCCCAGACACTCCTGCCATTGCCCAGTTGGCTCATGAACAAAGTGGCCATGGATGTAGGAATGGAGGTTATGCATGGGCTCAGCAACATGGACTTCCCCTCACCCAGGATGACTTGGCCACAGCAATTGTTGAGCACACAGCAGAGACCCACATTTAGCCCCCAATATGGCACCATTCCCTGAGACGATCAGCCTGCCACATGGTGTCAGGGTGATTACATTTGACTATTTCTATCATGGAAGTGGAAGCCATTTGTTCCAACTGGAATAGACACATACTCTCGGTATGGGTTTGCCTTCCCTGCATGCAGTGTTTCTTCGAAAACCACCATCTGTGGACTTGCTGGCTGTCTTACCCACTCTCGTGGTATTCCACACTGCATTGCACCTGAGCAAGGAATCAACTTCACAGCAAATGCCCATGGAATTCACTGGTCTTACCATGTACTCCCCATCATCATTATACTGGCAGACTAAGGGGTGATACCTGTCATCAGTGCATGTCAAACCTATTTGTTAAAGTCTGGGGCCATCCCCCCTTCTTTGTCTCTGTGATTTACATGCTCAATCAGTTACCCCACCCCCAGCATGCCACCTTCCCCTACCTCTCATCATGCCCTTCTCCTACCTCTCTCATCAAGGTCATCTTGGGTATTTATCACATTCCTCCGCAGCCACTAACCCTTCAAAATTCCCTCACCTATTTTTCTTTATATTTTATAGAGGCATAATTTACATTCCATAAAATTAGGCATTATAAGTGGCACTTCAATGACTCTTAGTAAATATGCATTTTTTATAACCATCACAACAATCAGTTTTTGGGAGACTTCCATCAGCCCAAAAGTTGACAATTTGCAGTCAGTATTCACCTCCATTTCCAGCCTTGCTTTCTGTCTCTAAGGTTTTGCCTCTTCTGGACAATTTATATAAAATGAATCATCTCTGTGTCAGATTTCTTTAAATTAATAATATTTTTTGAGGTTCATTCATGGCTGTAGTATTTATCCATTTTCTTCTTTTATTACTACTGAATGGTATTCCACTGTATGGGTAGATGCTATTTTGTCTACCCATTTACTATTTGATGGACATTTGGGTCGTTTCCAGTTTGGGCCTATTATGACTAGTGCTGCTATAAACATTTATGTACTTGTCTTTTTGTGGACATATGCTTTTATTTCTCTTGGACAGATTCCTCAGAGTGGAATTGCTAGGTCATATGGTCAGAATATGTTTAACTTTTTAAGTCATTGCCAAACTGTTCATATCCTAAGTTCTAGCAGATTTTCATGAATAAACACATCTCAATTTGTTGTTTGCCTTTGGTCAATTTCCAGAACCATGAAATGATTGATTCTGACAATATATTTTTATGCATTCTTTTAAGAGAGGGGATTTACCGATCTCTTCATGCCACCATAGCTGGAAGTCATGCCAGCTATGTCTATTGAGAGTCCTCTCTTCCTCAACTGTATTAGTCAGCCAAAGGAGTGATGATGCAAAATACCAGAAGTCTGTCAGCCTTGATAAAGTGTATTTTTTAGGGGTAGAAGCTTGCAGTCATAAGGCCATAAAAGAATAAGTTATTTCCCTCACAAAAGTCTGTTGCCATGTGATGGAGCCAAATGGCTGCTGGTTTCTATGAGGGTTCAGCTTTCCTCTCCCTCCTTAGGCTCCATGGTCCCAGCTTCTTCTGATCTCAGCTGTAGGTTAGAGGGTTTGTCTCTCTTTCTGCAGTTCATTTCTTCCCAGACTCAGCTGCTCTGGTTTCTTCACAAAATCAGCTGGAGATTGTCAGTCTCATCTCTCTTCCAGGGGCCACAAGATCCTGTCTAATGAGCTGCCTCTCTTCCTCTCTGTTTTCCTTCTCTGTGCATGTACTTCTGTGTGAGTGTCCACCTGCCAAGGGAGTAGGAACTCAATATCCTACTGATGTGGCTGAATCAAAGCCCTAATCTTAATTTAATCAAGTACAAATGAAACCTCTGAATCTAAGACAATCTAATATGCCCAGAGAAACAGACCAGTTTACAGACAATTCAATATCTATTTTTGAAATTCATAAATTCTATCAAACTGCCACATCAATCATTTCTGGTATTCTTGGGAGGTCATAGTTATTACCTTAGTTTTAACTACTACTTACACCTAGAGGGGAATAACGGTTGCTTTTAGAGGTAGACTCAACAGGCAAAGTCATTAGATTGGATGAAGACGCTGAAGGAAAGGAAGATATAACAATTACTACTTATGTTATGGACCCTGTTTAATTCCAGGTCATCAGGATCTCCTTCCTAAATTAGTGGAATATGGTAGACAGCTACTCTCATTAAAACTCAGATATGCAAAACTATTGCTTATTCATGTCTCTTTGGTGCAACTAAATCTTCCCCAGAACTAAGCCCAGAAAACCTTGCTATCCTCTTGGCCATGGGGAAGTAGAACCCCGTTCCTCCTGTTTCCTGCAGCTTTTGCTGGTCTCTGCTATGGAGTAGCTGGTCTGAGCAGCTCTTGGGCCATTCTGCTGGGGTCTGCTGTACTGGGGCTGTCCGTGTTTGTCATTAAGGTGCTTCACTGTCTCTGGCTGCAAAGTGCTTGTGTGCTGCAGCCCCTTGGTACTGCCCCAGGCCTCCACCGATGCTCTCAGAATCTCCACCTTCCCTGCTGGGAAGTGCAGGAACTTCTGGATCTTCCACTATCTGATATTGACAGGAACATACCCACAGTCCACTTGCCTGGCTATTGATAGAAGCTAGTGTATTTCCTGCGTGTTAAATGGCCTGGGAAACAGAAAACTTGGCTTCTCAAAAGGAACATGAAATTTCCCTGCCAACAGGGCAATAGGGAAGGATAACAGTACAACCCTGTCATCCAAGATCTCCCCAAACTTGTCATTTGCATCCAATACCACCAATCTCACAATTCCTCATCCCAAGAAAATACCAATCACATGCCTCTGACATCTTCCCCACTCCTTTCTTTGCTTCTCCAGAAGCCCACCTCCTACCATTACCTTCTTAACAGCTCCTGGGCTGATACTACCTGATTGTACAGATAAACTATCCCAGTTGCCAGGAAGTCATGATTTTTCTCTCTAGATCTACTGACGACCACAGTGCATCTTCAATGATGGCTGGGGTCAAATTGCAGTTAGTTAATGTTCTCTCTGGCAAATCCATTGGAATCTTCAAGTTTAGGGAAAAGGTGAGAAAAAACATAATTGTCCTGATGATCCTTGCTTGGTTCTACAAGCAGAAGCATCAAGGTTTGAACAAAGATGATGGTGAGGCGAGGTGAACAGATTAGGAAGTTCCCCACCTTTCAGAGGCCTAAGTTGGCCATGGAGGTAGAGGTTTTTGCATAGGTTTTGTGTATGTGAGTGGAAGGTGGTGTATATGTGTTTCATATGGTACTAAAGAAAATAAAAAATGGTCATGTGAGGTTGAAGTTGCTTGCCTTCCTGGTAAGAGTCCTTTTTTAAAATTTTTAAATTTTTAAAAAAATTTTTTCTTCTTTTTAAGTTATATTAAAAAAATATGAGGTCCCCATACACTCCCCCCACACCCTCTCACCCTGCTCCTCCCACATCAACAACCTCTTTCATCATCGTCGCACATTCATTGCATTTGGTGAATACATTTTGGAGCACTGCTGCACCACATGGATAGTGGTTTATTTTGTAGATTACACTCTCCCCCTGTCCTCCCTGTGGGCCATGGCAGGACATACAATGTCAAGCATCTGTCCCTGTAGGACCTGGTAAGAGTCTTAATTCACCTCCAAGTTCTGATTATTATGTCTGGGTTTGGATTTATTTGCAGAATGTTCTGCCATTTATCAGATTTAACTGTGACACTTTTCTTTGACAAACTGGCCCAGGACAAAAGGGCAGGGATTTCTACATGTAACAACTTGGAAATGCTAATCTTCTCTTAACCTGCAATAAATATCTGTATCGAGGGCAGAAAGAAGGAAGGGAAATGAGGATAAAGAAAACAGAAGTCACGTACAAGGGCAACTTTGTATCCTTCAGATCAGAAATAATGCCTGTTTCTGTCAAGAAGCTCCATTAGCTTACTTTGTGCTTTTAATGGACTTTCAGAAATAGATTAATTTTAAAAAGAGGTTTGTTATGACAAATATGACAGAAATGCTCTGAACACCCGCTCTGTACTAGGCAATGTTCTGAGGTTTGGGGAGTCATCAATGAGAACCAAATCAAACAGCTTTCATTCTGGTAGGGGGGGGTGCACCTGAATATAAACAAGGTAAATGTGAAATTATCTGATGTATTTATCAGGCAATGAGTCACAGGAAATCATAGAAAATAATAAAGCACAGAAAGCATGGAAGGGGATAGAGGAGCAGCAAGGGGGAGTTAAGAAAGATGGTCAGGGAAGTCCCCCTGAGAAGATGGCATGCTAGAAGATGCTGCAAGGAGGTGCATATGTAGCTGGGAGAGGATTATTGCAAATGGATAAAGAAGCAAGCACAAAGATAGGGACATGGGAGTCAGCGAGGTTTAGAGAAAGCAAGGGAAGAGTAGGGGAAAGAAGGAGAGAGAAGGTTTAGAGAGCCAGATTGACTGTAAAAGGTGTGGACCCATTAGAAGAGGTGGGCTTTGACCTGAGTGAGATGAAGTGCTCTTGGAAGGTACTGAGCAGCGCAGTGTCAAGATCTGGTTTATGTTTAAAATGATCATTCTGTTTTCCACAAATAGACAACAGAATGCTATACTAAAATACACAAAAAGTATACCATATTCTATGGATAGGCAGTTTCAGTATCATAAACATCAGTTTTCCCTACATAAATTTGCAAATGTTACCTAATTTCAACTATAATACCATCAAGAATTTGTTTTCTTTCCCTTGACCTAAACAAGTTGATTTCAAAGTGCATTTGGAAGAACAATCAAGACTAGCCAGAAAAACACTAATGAAGAAGGAAAATAGCATTAAGGTATAATCCAGCATATTATAAAGTCTCTGTAAATAAAACATGTCATGGTGGAAATGGGTCTGTAGAAACACCAATGAACCCAAACAGAAAACCCATAAATAGATGCAGTGGCAAATGGAAAATTATTAAAGATATTATGTTAATTCTGTAGGAGAAAGATGGACTTTTTAATAAGAGATGTTAGAATATTGGAATAGGCATTCAGAAGAAAGGTTAAATTTCATCAAATTATCTCATAATACCCCAGGATAAATTCCAAATTTGTCAGAGAATTATTATGAAAAATGAAGCCATTTGAGTAGCAAAAGAAAACATGGTAAATTCTTATAAAGCTTGAAAGTGGAAGACTGATATATTTGATCACTTAAGAAACTTTTGAAAAAAAAATGCTTTGCAAAACAATTATAAGCAGGATAAAAAGAGAAGTGAAAAACTGGAAAAATATTTGCAGCTCATATCATGAAAAAAGTTAATATCCCTAATACATAAAAAACATCAACAATAGTAAAGGAAAGAAAAAACCCTACAGAGAAATCACTTAGGCATATGAAGACAGACTATAGTCAAAAAGGCCAGGAGGGCTTAATTATATGAAAAGACATTAACTTCTCTCATAATTACAGAAACATCAATTAAAACTATGCTGGATATCTTTTCCCACTGTAAGATGGGCAAGCATCCAAAAGTTTGACAACAAACTCTCTGGTGAGGCTGTGTGGAAACAGGCACTGTCAGTATCGCTGGCTGAGATGCAAAAGGGCACAGCTCCTGTGGACGTCTTGGAGCTTAGGCATTGGGGCCAGCTCTCCGGGATCTAGGTTTTTCCACATCAGCTGGTGAAAGCTTGAGCATTCCCAGTCCTGCCCATGCTTCTGGAGCTGGTGAACCTAGGGCTCCTGGGAGCTGTTCTTTGCCCAGTCTTGTGTCTTGCCCTGCACGTAGAATGGAGGTTGCTATTCAGCCAAAACTTCAAGAGGGTCTGAGGCAGAGTCCTGGTGTTCGGGGAATCACACGCACACAGCCGTCCAGCAAGCTCATTTCCCTCATCGCAGCTAGTGAAGCTGCTGCGCTCCGCCTGGGTTCCCCGTTTTGCACCAGCTTCCCCTATTCACTCTCTGCCCTCCACTGCCTGCTCTTCCCTCCTGCCAACAGACAACATCCCTAGGCTTCTCACCTCCTGGTGTCCAGCTATGATCCATGAAGAGGAGGCCCCGGTATTAGCCCCGCAAGCAGAGGGGTAGGAATTGGGGGTGTTTCTTTCCCATAGCCTCCCTGCTTTGGCTTCTGCTCTCTGGTAGTGGCTGGATTGTGCTGATGTGCATCTTGCCAAGTGGCCTCTCTGTCCTGGATCCAGCTCATGCCAGGCTCTGGAAACACCATGCCCCCCCTCCCAGACCAGCTGGATGGACGGCCTTGGGCTACCGCTAGTGGTGCCCTGTCTCCATCTCCATCACTGAATTCTCAGCTATGCCCACATTGCCATCGGAAAGGTCTCTTGAAATAGTTAAGTTAGATTCAGTGTCTCTTGGGACCCTCCCTGATATTTAGAATTAGTAATGAGAAAGAAAAAATTGCATCTGAATATATATCTGAAATAAATATCTGAAATAAATCTATCAGGGAAGACTGAGGGTCTATCTGGGCAGAGGATAAATTATGTTTTTAAAGGATATATAAAACATTATCTGGAAACATTTGTAAACAGATACCATGTTCAGAGATGGGAAGTTTTAAGATTATCAAAAGGAAATTCTCAAAATCATGTGTAAGTTTATTTACATTTTAATGAGACTCAAAAAAGTCTCTTTTTAATGAATTTTGCATAAACTGATAATTAAATGGAAAAGAATAAATGCCCTAAAATGTATAAAATAAACACTGAAGTGATCTGACATTGGCTTAGGAATAGAGAATTGCCACAGCACTTTTAGAAAGCAATCTAAATACACATGGTTATATTAAAATACACATGTTCTTCTACTCAGAAATCCAATTCCTAGTAGCCAAAGTTCAAAGGTGTTTATTGCTGCATTGCTTGTATCAGAGAAATCCTGGGGATAAAGGGAATAAGCTCAACAGGGAAATGGTCATTGAATGTGCTTAAGCCATTAAAAAGAATCAAGTAGAGTGACACCCACTGATTTGGAGGGATTTCTCTAAGGAATAATTGAGTAAGAAAGCAACAATGGGGAAAAGATAGCGAATGATATCTGGATTTCTGGTAAAATAATGAATTAAAACCCATGCACGTGTGTACACGTATGCATACACACGAGCACACGCACACACAGTGTGTGTGTATATCCAAGCTATATGATCATGCATGTTTTCCAAGAAGCAGACCCTGAACAAAGGAAGAGGGTGAACAGGCTTATTTGGAAGCAGACTCCAGGAGGAGAGCTGGAAGATGCGCCAGAGGAGGGGAAGCCAAGAAAGCCCCAATTCCCGCTCTTGACCAACAGAAATTGTGGGGCAGTAAGTGAGTGCGATTTGAGCCTTTGGCTTTGGCATGACTTGTTATACAGAGTAAAAAAGAGCACAGATATCATAGCTTTGAAAGCAGATGGAGGAAGAAGAGAGGAGAAAAGGGGGCAAATAATAAAAGAGGAAAAAAGCACAGCACACTATGCATTTACCTATCAGTCTATATATATAAATATTCGCTAAATTTCAAAATAACATTTTCAAACCTTAACTGTTTTCACCTGAGAGATGCACCAAACGAGAGCCAGTTAGCAATACAATTTAACAGAGCATGTTCTTCTTCCCTGAATCAGACACGCAGCGGGCTCAGTTGCGGCAATATTTCCGAAGTGGAGAAGCAGGCTCTCCTGGTGCCCCAGGTGTTGGCGTGCTTGTTATTCACAAATGCCTCATCCTTGGACTGGAACCTGCCCATGTCCCCTTCACTGCAATCTGCAGTTGACCTTCTGCCTGGGCATGCCGAGTAATCTTCGGAATTGTGCTGGTCCATGGGCATTTTTTGCTCCTGAGAGCAAGAACCGGAGTCACAGAGCAAGACCGGGTATGGCCGTGAAGAAGAAAATGTCTCCCCCAGGGGGAGAAGCTGCCCGTGTGATCGCCGGGCTGGTCTGCCCCAGCTGGTGCATTTTTGGGCTGAAATCCCCCATGCCAAAACAAGCAGCTGAAAATCGTTGGGATGGCTTCCGTCCTGCAGCACCTCGGGGTTGACCAGGTGTCCTGGCATCATGTACGTAATTGAGGAAGATGTATGGGATGGGATAAGTACGGGACGGTGTGGAGAGGAATTGCTTCAAAGGGAGTGAGACCGGCTTCGTGCTGCTGGGTTGGGACCCTGGAGGTCATCCGTCACCCACAGCCATCACCGTTTGTGGTCGAGGTTTCACCAACAGCTGGGCAAGAAGAGCTCTTCCGGCCGGTTCCTCAGCAAGTCTTAGGTCGTGTTGGATCTCATTTGCTGTAAGGGTGTGTTGGAGTTCATGAAAATACGAGAGTGGTGATCAGCCCCCAACGGTGCATCTTAAGGAAATTGAACTTAGTTATTTTGATTAGGTAACTGCAAGACCGATTGGTGAGACCAGTTTCTCATCTAAACTGCCCTGCTTGTGACCCTTCACTGTTTCGACCCTGGCACAACCAAACCCTCAGCAGTGATTATTCTGCTTCCATAGGTTGGTTTTTACAAAGTGCTGTTCTTAAGCAGCATCACTGGCACTGATGGGCCTTGGTTCTGCCTGTTCCATCCCTACATCCAAAATCGCATCAGATTTTGTACCCCAGTTAACATTTCGATGTCACAAGGATATTGGTCCCTGTGGCTACCTTAACAAATGCCCATGACTGGGTGGTCAGAATAAGAGAAATCTATTCCCCTACTGGTCTGGGGGCCAATGTCCAAAGCCAAGGGGTCAGCAGGCCTGCTCTCCCAGAAGCCACTAGCCCAGAACATTCCTCACCCTGCTGCTTCTGGTACCCCACGTGTCCCTTGGTGGCAACGCGTGATGCCGGTCTCCACCTCCACCTTCACGTGGCTTTCTCCCCTACTTATGAGGACCGCGGCCTTCTTGGAAAAGCCCCACCCTAGTCCAGAAAGGCCTCCTTTACCTGGCATACATCTGCAGGTAACCTATTTCCAGATAAGGATACACTGGGACTCCAAACAGCTTTTGGGGGGACCCAGTACAACCCCTAACACTGAGGGGCCTCTTGCACACTTCTACATGACATTCCTGTAGGTCCAAACTTCTCAACCGGGGGAAAACAAGCACATGCCCAATGTAACCAATTTAACCTGCTATCAAACCTGGTAGCCCAGCTTTGGACAGTCCCATGGCTCTCGAGCTAATGTGCTTTATCATATCGAGGACACGGTCTTTGCCACATGGTAAATTTCAACAGATACATTTTGAAACATGACAAAATAAAGCAGTCCTCAATTATAAATGAGGTGAAATCTTCCAGTTTGCCTGTCATTTGCCTTCTGATGAAGTCTTGGGACAGGAGGAATGCGTATCTACTGAACTTTAAGAAAACGCAGACCACATTGCCCCTGGAGTGTAAATCGTGAAGCTGGCCAAGAATCCACTTACAGATATTATGTGTGGCTGATGCTTTTTAATGAACTTCCTCCTAGTTGAAGCTGACTGAGATAAAGTGATCTTTCATAAACTGGAAGCTACGGTTTGGCAAGTTAACACAATTATTCTGTTGGAACTTACACAGGGTGTTGACTTTCTCCTAAGGCTAGACCCGTGTGGCTATCTCCCATCTATTGAGCACCTTCTATGAGCTGCACATCAATGTGGGTAAGAAGGAAATGCCGTGAATGTTTCTCTCTTAGCCAACATTCCGGGGTGCCCACTGAGTTTCAAAATGTTCACTGAGACCATGTCCATGAGCCAATAATCACACATGGGATGTAAATCTCCCCGTTTCTCACTTCCTCTGTACTTCACCAATGCAAACCTTCCTGCACATGTGTTAAGTGGATCTCTAATCAACCGAGGCTGGCAGGGGACACCTTCTGGGGAAATGATGCCCTCTGACGCTGAATGGCGAGGCTCATCATATGGCACATGCCTCTCTGTGGATGGTCAGAAGTGCCTTTGGGAGAACAATGCAGACAGGTCATCTTAATGAGGCTGATCAGAAGCAACCAGAAGACTGTACTTAAAGATGCCATGAAACTCCACCTGGAGAGAGTTTTACTTAAAAAAATTACCAGAGAGAAGAGGGGCCAGGGAATCAACTGCCATGTGGCAACTGTGCATGGGAGGAAGGGGCTCAGACCAGCTAGGAAGTCAACGCTCTCCCCAGCTTTCTCTCTGTGACCAATCTTTATGTAAGAAAGGACTATCACTTTCGCTCTTGCTGGAGTGGAATTCCCAGGATGCCTGTTTCCCCCAGAGACTTCTGCTCTTTTGTCCCAGGTTGAACTCAGCTGGGTGTCTCTGGACCCGTCTTTCCCAGTCTTGGTGGGGAGTTGCAGTGGTTCTCATGCACTTAGCTACCATGCTCTCAAAGACTGAGTGAAAGTCTGGGCAGCGTCTAGGTGAGACGCGCATTCTGTCTCCTGTACAGGCAGTAGATTTAAAGAACCAGAAGGTAGCTGTTCTAACAAAGGTGAATTCTATTAGGGGAAGATAATTTTTCCCTCTTCTCTGGCTTTTGACTGAGGAATGCAAGGTTGCAGATGCAGGAGTGAATGGAGTTACAAATATTTCAATTTTTAGAACATTGACACATTTTAAAAACTTTATTTTTCAATTATAGGGACTTGGGGGTAATGTTTGACTTTTTAAAAGGATTTTGTGCAGATACAGTATTTTTTTATAATATTTTCCCATCACTTTTCAATCTGAGTCTTACATGTTATCAGAGCAATCTCCACATCATGTGCATGAGGAAAATATAACTTAAAGCGATTGCTGCATATTTCCATTTTTTGTTAGCTCAGGTGATGAGAAAAAAAAAAAGATCACAAAACACAAATGTTGATGGTCAGGAAATGGAAATAGAGGTCATCAATATTCATAGCAATTCCAAAAAAAAAAAGATAGGGTCGTTTAGTTTTTGTATTTGGCAATACTCGTCTATAGCACTCTGCTCTCTGGTATTTGAACCAGCTTCTATGGAAAACATTAAATGAATCCTTCCTGGTGTCATATTCCAATGACCTTTCAATATTCTCTTAGTCCTCATGCTTTGTTCTCTACCACTACATACTTGCTTGCTTCTTAAATCACATCCCGAATGGGGTTGATCTCTCAAAATCCCATTTTCCCACACAGCTCACAGGTTTCTTTATCCTTCAAGCCTTCAAGAAAGCCATATAATCCATTTTTCTCTCAGGGCCTTTACGGATGGTAACAGATCTTCTCATACGTCCGGAGCCCTCAGACAATAGCCTCCAGGGTCCCAGTTGTCTGAAAGGGCCAGTTGTTCTTGAAGGCAGTGCATTAATTTAACAATGCTGATTTATGTGGGTGTGTGTCCTCCTGAGGAGAACTCTAACAGAGTGAAAATGAGACAAAGGTTCAGAAAGTCTGTTTGGGGGGGGAGCATAAATTGTGGACACTAGGTGTCTATCTGTGTCCTCAGTGTTGGGGTGATTGGGTATATTAGGACATCAGTAAATAATAATGCCACAATTAGCAAAAGTTCTACTAAACAAACTTAATAAACAGCTGTCAATAGAAATTTATGTTTTGCTTTCAGTGACAAGGTACTAAAATTAAAAAGAGTTTTTTGTTAGCTAGTAAGACAATCAAAGAGAATTTCAATATAAAGGATTATTAATTATTCAAAATCAACACAGACTTATTAAGTGCCTACTAAATGATAGCTAATACGCTTCACATTTTAAATATTGTCTTGTAGAAAGCAGAGTGAATTATGAGGTGCACATAAACAGAATACATTACGCCATTATTTATTTATGGGGGTGGAATATTTTCTTCCTCCCCCTTCTACAATTAACTGCAACTTGTTCTTTATTATGGAATATCTGGCAATAATAAATATCCCCTTTGCTTTTTGTCTTCTTCCATGTACCGAGATGTTTCCTAGAAGGCAGCCCAAGAGTAATGTATCATTAAATTACGATGGTCTTCTGCCGAATATGTTAAATGACAAGCATATTCATAGGTCAAATGTTTTGAAGCTGAAATCATTTTAAGGCAACATACTGATTCCTGACAGGTCCCGAGGTCAGGTGAAAGTACCTGAATCATATAGCTAACAGGGGATTTTGAAAAAAAGAAGAAAAGAAAACAGTGCTATGATGAAACCCAGTGATTGTGCTCGTTCTCCAAGCTTCTCCTGGAGATTTATGGCCCAGGAAGGTGGCTGCTTTATGTTATCAGGGCCCCGTCAGGGCGGTATCCCCCTTCTCATACCAGATAGCTAACGCCAGCTCTTGAACTTGTCAAATCAACTTTTCTCATCAGTGCCGTGCTGGAGCTTCAAATGGTAGATACGGGTCCCACTGCAGTACAACTGTCTCAAAGAGTTGTCTGCAATCGTTCCATTCACATTTTGAGCAGAAACATTCCTCTCTGCCATGGAAGGGTTCTAAATCTCTGCCAGGATAGCCCTGCTGTCTAGAAGGAAATCAGTAACCATCAAAAGGACCTTTTGCAGCCCACCAGGGATACATTCTTGAGCTCATTGTTTAGCCTCTTTATGACTGCAGGTTTCTTGCACATTCAGAGCTCCAGTACTGGGCTGCACTTCAGGTTATTTTTTAGAATACATAGTCCTCATTTTCAGAATACAATTTGGTTTATTTGCTTAAGGATAATATAAATCCACTAAAGAAGCAGAATTGATGTCAACACAGCACTATAAGCTCGCTGTCATTCCAGGTAATATTCTGTTCCAAATCGTCCGGCTCAGTTTTAATAAGCCTTGTTTAGTTATGTGCATTCCAAGACAATTGCATTTAGCTATGTACACACATTCTTACCAGAGATGGAAGGTGTCACTCTCGTACCTGATAATTTTTCACGTCAATTAAAGGATGAAGTCTATGAGCTGTCTTTCTGAAATCCTGAGCACTGTAATTATGGAAGATACCAGATAGTTATCAAGAGCATCCTGGACCTTCCTTTAATTCCTCACAACACAGGTCAAAACATCATACAGGCCTGCACAGGAACTCAAGGACTCAAGTCGTACCTCCTGGTCAGGGTAGAGATTGCTCTCCGTTCTGCTGTTCTCTACTTGGTTTCCAACCCATTTCCTCTATGGGTGTAGCCCACATGTAATGGGCTGCCAGCCCCACAATAGAGCAAGTTCCAGAACGAAGCTGGAGAGCCAGCAGCAGGATTACCGTGGTGGTAGTCCAGCCTCCCCACCTCAGTACTTTGGGCTCAGCATTGCTGTGTGCAGATGTTTGTTTTTTTTTCCAGGGCAACAGAAGAGAGACAGCCCCGTGCCTTCACAGAGCTCTTTATCCTGAGATTTTATGAACAGGAGTCCATATCTGCCACTGAGTAGCATGTGAGCCTCAGTTTCTTGCTCTGTAAAGCCAGGACCATAAAAATACCTTCCTTAGAGGGTTTGTATGAGATGGTAATTATCAGCATGGCCTGAATAAGGGATCAGTCAATTACGTGTTGCTCTTATTACTAAGTGCGCACTTTAAACCATACAAAATAAAGTCCAATGTTGTAGTGCCTGCCGGCAGGATTGGTAGTTCCTGGAAGCCCTCAAAGGCACAGCAAAGGATGTAGACACATCTAGTACAAGAAGAGTGACTCAGGATGTCCAGTGAAGTCCCACTCCTGAGAGCTCATCTCCAAATGGTCAGAAATTCTAATTGTTCCTCTTTTAGAGCTCTCACTTTGTCTAGAACCTGAACCCCCATCACCTTTAGAGTACCCCATGCCCAGGTCCATGCCTCCGTGAACACTGTCTTGACTTCTAAGACACTGTGACCCCAGTTCATGGCCCAAGGCTGTGCTACTAGCAAGGAGTTCGGGCAGGAGTTCCTGTGCTGGCCCTAAATTTGCATGCATCTGACCTGGAGCTCTAAGTCACCACCTGGGTGAAAACAATAATAAATGTCCATGAAGTTGGTAAAACATACTGAACACATTTTATTCTTTCCTCAATCTAGCTGTGAAATCAATAGCTGCAAAACTCTGACAACGGAGAGCATTCTGGAGATCCACAGTGCTGGGAAGGCTGTAAGGGTGTTTATTCAAGTAATGAGCATTGGCGAGCCCTCAGGACAAAAGCTGTGCGGGCTTATCTACGGAAAGGCCATAGTTGCTAACCGGGAATAGCAAAGCTGTCTGTTGAGGGTCAGCCAATTCATTGCTAATGGGAACTGTGATAGTGGTTTGCCTCAGGAGGAGATTTATGTACGGGTTTGTAAAGTTCCCACCGCTTTACAAGAGTTTGGACTGGAGATGGAGACGTTTCTCCTGGAGTCCCTTCACAGGGCACCTCTGGCTCCGTGGCAGTCCCCCCTCCGCTCAGCAGCGCAAGAGGGCGGCGCGAGGCTTGGTCCAGTGCCAGCGCTGCAGCCCCTGCCTTGGCAGCGTACTGCGAGGTCACTGCCTGCATGCCGGACGTAAATGGGCGCGTTCGCCTCTGTGCAGTGTACGGAGAGCTGGGCGCGTGCTGGAACTGGCCCTTCCACAACTCTCTGCCCTTAGCTTGTGTCAAGAAGAGCAGTGGGTGGGTGGTCTTGCTGCTCACAGACCCTAAGTGTGCTCTCTGGAACAGTGACTCACCCTCTGGGGAGCTCTTGGACATGGCCCCTAAGCAGGGGGCTGCAGCCCCACCTGACTGCTCTCCACACTGTCCTCGGGTCAGCCGAGTGGCCCTCAGTGAGATTAGAGCTGGAGGGCAGACCCCTCAGTCCTGCCCATCTCTTCTCCCTAATCAGCAGGGGGAAAGACCTCCAAGTTTTCCACACTGGAGTCCCAAATCTCTATCTTGAAAATAAAAAAGAATGAATAATTTTTCTTTTTCTTAATTTCTGCTCTGACAAGCCTGATGCTTCTGGAAGCAGAGTGGGTGCCTCGAAGGACCATGCTTAAGAAAATGCAAAAACAAGGTATTCTCACATTCACTCTTAATACCTGGCGTTCTCAGTGGGGGCTTATATTTTTTATTTTGTTTTTGCTTGAATTGTGCAGTCCTGCACTGAGCCTAGTCCTGCCACAAGCTCAGCGTTCACTGTTTATAAATGAAAGTGAGAGAAATATTGTTATTTCATCCTATAGAATTTATAAAATTTCCCATACATTATTTCCTGGTGATAATTGTTCTCTTTTGAAGACTAGTAATACATTCAAGCAGTAAGCAGTTTTAATAAATTGCTGACCAAGTACCCAATAGTGCTCAACTAATTAAGGTTCTACTCAGATGTTTCAAAAATATAACTCCTTAGGAGAAGGCAGGGACAACCATTCAGTGGTTCCTTGTAAAGTAAATACATAATTAACAAGGGACATGGCAATTTTGCTCCTAGATATATACCCAAAGACTTGAAAACAGGGACTCAGATGCTTGTACACCAATGTTCACTGCAGCGTCATTCACAAAAGCTTGGAATAATTCAAAGTCCATCCCAGGTGAATGGAGCAACAACTACGTGTACACAAACACTGAACTATCTTTCAACGAGGAGGAGGAATGAAGCTCTCACACATGTCACTGCATGGATGAACCTTGGAAATACTATGCTGAATGGAATAAGCCAGACACAAAAGGACAAGTATTGAATGATTCCATTTATATGAAATATCTAGAACAGGCAACTTCATAGAGTCAGAAAGTAGATTAGAGTTTAGCAAAGGCCAGTGGGAGGGGAAATGAGGAGCTATTTTTTAATGGGTACAGAGTTTCTGTTTGGGGTGCTAAATGCAGTCAATGTTGCAGAATTGTATACTTAAATATGGTAAATACAGTAAATTGTATGTTTTTTATATATTTTCACGATAAAATTTTTTAAAGTATATACTTTGCCTTCTTCCACAAAGAAAAAAGTATTCTGATCAAAATGGAGAAAACGTAGACATGGTGTGAAGGGAGGGTGAGAATCTTAAGTCACTAACATTTTGGGAGTGTCCTACTCCCCATGCTGTGCAAAGAGTCTAGAAGCTGACATGTGAGAGAGATCCTTTTTCCTTTACAGCCCCTGTGCAAAGAGGACCTGCCGTCTTCACCTTGGGGTGGGAACTGGTGCAGGGAGAGGAAGACATTACCTTGTGGGGCTGGTAGTAAGTGGGAAGCCAAATTCAGGAACAGGTGTACTCATTGCCATCTTTATAAGGAATATATAAAATACAATGAATATGAGTTGAAGAATGGATTCTTAATTAAAATTGGACTTCAATGATGATGAAAAGAGCCTTCAGTTAATAGAAGCAGAATTGAAAAAAGAAAAAGAATTGAAAAGTATGAATACAATGTAGGAAACCAAGGGACAGCTTCCTATGGAAATAGAACGATAAGTCTAGGGACTCAGGGCAGAAGAAGCAGGGATTGGGCCATCATGGAAACATTTAAAGGAGGCTCAGACTCCGGCCCCAGAACATTCATCCGTTTGGCAGACACATCCCTGTGCAAGATGCATCAGGGAGCAAATAGAACAGAAGTCTCTGCATGCAACTTACAGTTCAGTGGAGAGACAGGGGAGAAGCAAGATAAGGGAAATAATGATCCACTCCTTAACTAACTGTAAAAAGCTTGAACTGGAATTGACTAAGGTCTGGCCACTGACAAGCATTCAATAAAGAAAACTGATGCTGCAGAAAGATGACTGAATGGACACGTTAACCATTTGTCTTTATTTTTGGATTTTGTTGTCATATAGTTAGGTTGTCAGAAAATAAAATATTTACAATCCATCATTTTTACTCCTTATTTTTAGCAAAGTCTGTAATAAAATTCTCAAGTTCAAACAGTAGCTTCCTAGCCTTTGTAAAATATTACTTGAAGATAGTACTTACTTCAAATGAAGACCTTGTGATCAATTTCTCTTTAAGTTTGGTTCCAGGAAAAAAAATCACATTTTGACAAAACACTTGGTATCTATTGATCTATCGATCTATCAATTCATCAATATATCAATCTATCTATCATCTATGCATAGCTAGCTGGCTAGCTATCCATCCCTCTATCTATCGTCTCTATCTCTACCTATCGATCTACCAGTGATGGGATAGGGTAGGGTTTCTCCACTCCTCCACCCCTTCCTTGGCTTGGCACTTTCCTGTATCTCTTCTGGCGCCTGATGTGTACCAACCTGAGATAAATGTCTTTGGGGAGATGGAGGAAAGAGTAAGAAGTTTTCACTTGCTAAAACTTGGGCCAATGCCCTGAGCCTGACGCTGTTGGTGGCATTTGGAGAGGCAGTGGGAAAGAGACTCAGTCGTTTCATTGTCCATGATAAAGACACACCTGCCTTTGCCATGGATGTCATATTTCTTGTAGAGGTACAAGGCTGAGATTATCTGATACCTCAAAACCTCTCTTTTTTTCCCAGAGGACTGGCAACATCCATTTAGAGGGAAAATCCTGAAGAAAGCAAATGACTGGTTTGCTGATGCTAAGGATGGAAAGAGCTTGTAGTATGCTTTTGCATGTTGGACTGAGGACTTAGGAGGGACAAGTTGGCCAGGGTTGGGGG
This sequence comes from Dasypus novemcinctus, assembly GCF_030445035.2. Classification (NCBI taxonomy): domain Eukaryota; kingdom Metazoa; phylum Chordata; class Mammalia; order Cingulata; family Dasypodidae; genus Dasypus; species Dasypus novemcinctus. The sequence continues at coordinate 2,342,115 of NC_080674.1, read as the reverse complement.
TGGGGGGTGGGAGAGGACTAGGAGAAGATGGAGAGCGAGACTCCTGGATGCCCGTCCAAGGCAGATCTGCAAACACTCTGGCTCAGACCCTTGAGGGAGGCTGTGGAGGACTGCTGGACCATCCCCTGAAGGTTGTGCACACTTGACCCTCTACAATTAAGATATAATATTTCTGTGATACACCTACCTTCCCATTTCACTAAACACCGGAGGCATAAATAAAGATTTACATGATCATATACATGCAGAAAAATAGTGAAGCTGTGTAAAAATCTATGAAATAAATTAAACAGTGTAGGAAGAGAAGCACAGCAGCTTCAAAGGAGCATGGTGACTAGTGCTTAACGTTAAGGCCACTGATGGCTGGGGCCGGGGTTCAGTTAAAAGCCCAGTAGTGTTCTCTTGACAATCAGCAAAACTCAACCTACCTGAAGGACAATGGCACAAGAAAAAAAGCCCAGATTGACCATGATTTCAATGTTAAAAATTCAATGAAGTCATATAGGTTTTAGAAGACAGTATTGTTGGGTTTGTTTTATAAACTTAGAGTCAAGTAGATTGCTGTAGACAAGTCATAGACTCTAAAAGTCAATTGAATTATGTCAATGCAAAAGCCAAAGAGACTAAGTGGGAAAAGATAAATAGACTTGAACCACTATCCTGGAAACATATATGTTTCATACATGTCAGAAAAACATTTTACATGATAAACTCGCTCCTGAGACTTTCTGGCTAACATTTGTGGGGGGCTTAGCATTGTGCTGAACTCATTTTAAAGGCTGCAACAGAAAGAAATTGGTATTGAGCCCTGAATCCAAGTGCAAGCAATTGTGGTAATTACAGTTGTATGAAACAAACTAATTGTTATGATTTTGAAAAAAATCTCCACAATTTGAAAATAACAATATTTTAACTATAATAGGCTGGGACTGAAATCCCAGAGCATTGAAAGGAAGGAAATGATGTGGGAAATGACTTTGCTAAGAAGTGGCTGGGTCTTATCATCCCTGCTGAGCTTAGGGTATTCAAAGCAAAGCAAATTGAGAACTGTAAGCAGTTTCTTAGAGGCTGAATCACCGTCAGTTGCATCGTGGTCATTATTTTCCTAAATACAAATCATGAGCCACAGGCTGGGGTGACTTCCAAGAGCCCAGGACGTGGAAACACTTGCTTGTTTCTGGAGCCATGGCCAATGGTCTCTCACCTGTTCCTCCAGGTGTGAGGAGTGACACCTTCTTCTCAAGTCCCCAGGTGTGTGTGGCTGAGGCCTGCACTGCAGGGGCTGCTGGGCGGAAGCAGCAGCCTTCCTTGCAATCTTCTAGTTTCTTCACTGGGTCTGCTCGCGCCGGGCTTGACACGGGACTTGACCACTCGTTTCCTGAGCCTGTGCCCACGATTGATTCCTGTTCTAAAGGCTGGATATTCTCATTTCAAAACAAAAAACAAAAGGGTAAAAATGTTCCCTCATTAAGTTTTACATGCATCCCACGGGGAAAACTTTTCCTAAATAATTGGACTATGTAAAATTCAGCAACATTCCCACAGTTAGAACTGTCTGGGGGAAAAACACAAATCTTTCCTTTTTCATCCAATGTCAAAATATCCTTTCCGTGTTCCCTAAAAAGGCACATATCCTAAACTAGTACCCCGAATATTCTACTTAATTTCAGTCCCATTCATTTCTATCCATGTATTTCAAAATATCCTGTTTCTTCTGTTTTGGGTTTTTTAAATGGGACTGGCAGCATTTAGAAAATATTATATAATTTAGGAAAAATTGGTTATCCATTATTTAAAACGACTCTGATATCTTTCCTGTTCTCACTAACTGAAATCATTGGAAAAACATTATGGAAATGAGATAGCTATAGATTACATCAGAGCTGGGATGTAGCAACATAACTATTATTAAATACAATTGATGGCACTCAATTGATCCATATCTTTTTACTTACAAATTGCTAAATAAATAGTAACTATAGTTCTCTACTTAATTGTCATCATTGTAAGAGATGATAATCTATAAGATTACAGAACAGAAATCATTTTTTACGGTTGGCAAGGGAGTAAAGAGTTTATTAAGAATCAAGAAAAGAGATAGTACACCCCAGACGTGGATGCGGGCCTGCTACAGGGCGAGATGCATGTGTGGGGCCCCAGGTGAGCCTCTTTCAGGCCTGTCCTCCTCCCTTTCGCCATACTAAGAAGGGATCTCAGCTATTTGCTGTCCTGGTTGGTTGCCTTTCTACCTAGAACAGAAATAGGTTGATGTCTCAGTTGTGTGCCATTGAAGGTGCATTTCCCTAACACTTGCATCTGCTGAGCTAGGAGTGCAGGAGCTGGCTCCTTGGATCAGGCGCTCTGTCCCCTGTCTATTGTATGATGCATTTGTTCCCACTGGGCCTCTGCATGCTTCCAATTAAGACTTGCACCGTCAGGATGCATGTGATAGAGCTTGAGACAAGTATGACATGACAAGAGAAGTGATGGAGCCAGATAGAAATGAAGGCATTTTGACTGTCATTATTCTGCCTAGCCTATGACTCATAGTTTCTTATTTTTCAGATCAAGTGTGCAAATCAATCCATCAATTGATCAATCAGTATTACAAACATTTTTCAGGACCCTTTCCAAATGAGGGGTTGGTCACTCTCTTGGTTTGCCAAAGGCTGCCAGTGCAAAGCACCAGAAATGTGTTAGCGTTTATCCTGGGAAGTTTATTAGGGTAAATGCTTACAATCTCAAGGCCATGTCCAAATCAAAGCACCATCAGAGAAGCTTTCTCGCTAAAGTCAGCTGCTGGTGATTCCAGAGTCCTTCCACGTGGCCATCAGATGTAAGGTTTGTGTCCTGAGCCTTGGGCTGCTCTGAGAACCCCTCCTCAGGGCCCTCCTTCTGCACCTCTGTGCTCTGCTGCTTCCAGACTCAGGGACCTCTCGCAGCCTCTTGAGGCTTCTGTCCTAGAACCCAGCAGTGGGCGAGCAAGTATTGCTGCCTGAGCCTGGGCTCCTTGAGCCCCCTGGGGTTTCTCTGCTCTTTCTGCAGCTGTGGGTGAACCTGTAGACCCTTCCTCCACTTCCTCCTTTCTCTCACATGGCAGGGTCAAAATGGCAGCTTCCTTTCTCTGAGGCTCCATTTATACAAAACTCTAGTAAGAGGGCAGATATCCAATCTGAGTCACACCTTATGACATCCAATCAAAAGGGCCCCACACCCACAGGAATGGGTTAGTTCAAGAACATAATCTCTTTTTAAAGGGATTCATAAAATACCTTCAACATGTCACTGTCACCTTTTGGTGGCAATGCCATGCACACCACTAGTTTTACCCTTCAGTGCCCACAGGGCAGCCAGTGAAGATTGAGTTTCCCTGTGCCCCTTCAGATGGGTTTCTCATCAAAGGCCAAGCTTATGTCTGCAGCAACCTTGCAGCACTGTGCAGGCAAACACAGTACTTCTAACCATGTGCACTGGTCCCTGGCACTGGTCCCCAGGGGCCCTTTTATTTGTATTCATGAATGCTCTCCACTGAACTGAAACTTCCTGCGTTTGCAGGGCAGCATATCTCATCGCCGAGCAAAATAAATTCCATTTCTGTGGAAAATGTCAGGAAAATTAGTTACTTCTTCTCTCAAATCCTTTAGATGACATGGTGGATAGTCTACTTAACTGACACTCATATCATTTACCACCTACAACAGGAAGGCCCATGGAATCATCATTGTACGATGTTGCTTTCCCGCTAGATATTGTTGGTTCTCTAAGCAGTTTGAGCAATTTTGATGTGAGTGAAATATTGTTGTGAACAGTTTTTAGTCCTTTCTTTCTTTCTATTTATTTATTTATTTATTTATTTATTTATTTATATTTTTAACTGTATTAGTTTGAAGATACACAGAGCACAAAAAGTGTTACATTAAAAAATATGAGGTTCCCACATACCCCACACCACCCTCCAACCACTCCTCCCATATCAAACTTTTTCATCATTGTGGCACATTCACTGCATTTGGTGAATACATTTTGGAGCACTGCTGCACCACATGGATAATAGTTTACATTGTAGTGTACAGTCTCCCCCAGTACATCCAGTGGGTTAAAGCAGGGTATATAATGTTCAGCATCTGTCCATGCAATATCATTGAGGACAACTCCAAGTCCCGAAAATGCCCCCATAAAACTGGAGGACATTTAAAAACACAGAAGACTGCCAGTGTTGGAGAGGATGTGGAGGAATGGGAGCACTCATCCACTGCTGGGTATACGCAGAAGAAAGGAAAACAAGGACACAAACTGAAATAGGCATGCCAATGTTCATAACAGCATTATTCACTATTGCCAAATTTGGAATCCACCCAAATGCCCATCAACAAATGAATGGGTAAAGAAAATGTGGTACATACATATAATGGAATACTACTCAGTTGTAAGAAGGAATACAGTACTAACACAAGGGATAACATGGATGAATCTTGAGGACATTAGGTTGAGTTAAGCAAGCCAAGCATTGAAGGACAAATACTGCGTGACATCTCTGATATGAAATAAGTAAACCAAGCTGTCTCAGAGAGCCCGAGATTGGATGATAGGCTTACAGGAAATGGGGGAGGAGAAGAAGATTGTGAGCCTGTCTTTTCTTAATGAACACCAGGCAAAGCTCTTCAACTGTCAACTTTTCGAAAGCTTTCCATCCATCGATCTTCTTCTCCCCTCACGTTCCCTCCCCTCCCCTCCTTTCTCTCTTGTCTTCTCCTCTTCTTCCCCTCCCCCTCCTCTTCTCCTTCTACTCCTCCCATCCTTTTCCCCTTTCCTTTCCCTCCGCCTTCTTCCCTCCCCTTCCTTCCTTTTTTCTCTTTATCTCTTGAACATACCGTAAGCTATAGATGAAGAATTATGTCCTATCAAATCAAAGGGTTGAGAAAACTAAAGAAACCATGAAAACTCCCATGTTTTCAGTCAATTTCACTTGAATTAATTCATAAGAATATGTAAGTTTTATCAGGAGTTATCAGATTCAAAGGTACCCCAGCATCATTTTAGCTATTTTTGTCCTTGATTAGTAATAACTACTAAAAAAGAAATTCTCCCCAAAGTTATTACAGACCAATAAATGAAACAAGATTTATTTATAAAATAAAGTACAAAGATTCTAGTTTTGGGAACAGTTTTGAATATTTTTTGGTTCTACAAATAATAATGCTTTGGAAATGCTAGGAAAAATATATTTCTATCAGTCTCAAGAGGGATTTAGAAAGATGATATTGATCTTTAAGAGGGTTTGAGAAAGAAAATTGCATTAAAATTCAAAAAAAATTTTCATTTGTTTTTTTCCACAGTAATAATACTTGTATATGTAAAAATACATTTAATTCATGAGATCAAGGCATGCTTCATAGATATACAATTATTGTTTGCAATGTCCCTTGGGGTTGTTGGATCAATTGGGTATTAAAACTGATAAACATTCCATTCACAGTACTTGCCTGGAGGAGAAAGGTGAACTTCAGTTCAGGTACAGGGAGGAGCCACTGTTTTCTGAGGTCTGGATTTACCTTCTTTTAACTGGGGAAGAATACAAGCTGTTCATTATTCTGATGAAGCAATGGGTGGCAAGGTGGATCAATTTATGCCACATAGGAAAATCTATTTCCTGTTCTGCTCCTTGAGAATTCAACTTAATGTGTCATGAAATTGTAGAGAAATCCCTTGACACCTAGCATGCTTTCCAGTCTCTGAGAGATGCTCACACTAAGCCTTCTCCTGCCTGATGGGCCAGTGAGATCATACAGCCCAGCAAGATGCTCCTTCCAAGCAGAGCCAGTTAACTCCCGGGCTTTCAACCTCACTAACCTTACGTGGACTACTGGAATACAATGCGTGATTTTCATGCCACTTGCACAGAAACAAATCAGTCACCCTTAAAATATCAGCAACAATATCGCATTCTTATGTTCAGCTCAGAATGAACTGTTAACAGAATGAAAGATTTTTCTGGATCTCAAGAGAAGCTTGAGGTCATTCCACTTTTAAGTGGGCTCATGTGCCCATACGCACACATCTGAGCTTGAGAGAACAGGGGTATATACACACAAACACTCAAGCAGATGTCTAGATTTATGTAACATTTATTTACATGCCCTGCATTTGCTTGTATTTGAACATTCATTTCTTAAAGTGATCCTCTGAGAATTTTCAGTTTAATTGCTCTCTCCAGCAAAGGGTGTTATACAGTCTGAGGTGACAGGTGGGTAATAAGCTAATAAAACATATCCCCCAGTCCACAAGTTTAAAAGCTTTATACAAAATGAAGCAATTGCTTTTATTTTATACTTTGGCATTTGTTTTTCATGGACAGCTCAGATCACCCATCCAAAAACCCAAAGAAACCGACATACGTGAGGATAATCAAAATACGGATCCCCCGTGTGGATTTACCACCCATGTTAATAAGCATTATTTCTTTAGAGTCACCTAATCCCACAGAGAAGGAAAATACCATGTAGATCACAAACAAATCTCTGTCGCAGGATGAAGGTCATGTTTAAAAATGTTACAAACTACCAAATATTAAAGGGATAGATAATATCTCAGGTGTTCCTAGCTGAAGTCCCCCCCACTCTAAAATACAGGTTCCAGGGTTTTCCTGTTATTGGTTTTCAAATGATCAGTCAGAACATCATTGATGATGCAAGTCTTTGGCACTCCCCCCCCGATAAGCATCTTCCAGAGTGTTTTGCTCTGTTTCAACCCAAGACAACCAGCGCCTCAATCCTTCGCCTAACTCCGGACTCTTATTTATCCCTCCACGGGGAAGGGCAGTCAGGATCAATTACATTTAAAGTCCAATGACCTGAATGGTGGCATTGAATAGGTACTCACTTTTCGTTTTTATTTCTTTCAACTGTGAGAGATGCTTTTGCAAGGGGAAGTTGCAGGGAAATGGCGGCCAGTGGTAAGTGAAGGGACAGACATTGAAGAGGGCCACTGTCCCCAGGCTGCTCAGCCTGCCTCCGATAGCTGGAGCCGGGAGCGGGCATGGGAGCCATGGTGGAGCAGAGCAGCAGAGCAGGCTGTGTGTGGGGGGGGCTTGTCTATGGGGACAGCCCGTCGCTGCCCCTGATGTGATGGTGGCCACCACCCAGTTCCTTCTCTAGCATCCCTTCAGAAGCATGAGAAGCAAGTTCCCCATCACCAGCTTTACCAGAGAAATCCCAGAGGCTGCTGAGAGGCCGGGCACTAACACCGCTGCAAGATGGCTATTTCAACTGCAGGCTCCACTCACTTCAAGATGTGCTTTCCCATGAATTTCATGGCCAGTGCTTTAATGACCCCTGTGGGTTTTCTGTCCATGAATGACTGCTAGGATGCCCACCGATAGAAACGCCTCCTCGGCCCTCCTCCGGGAGACACTGGCCAGCCCATTCCTGAAGCCGTCGTGGGAGTTGTCCACCAGGGAGGAAGAACCACTTCAGAAAATGACATCAAATAACAGCTGTGAGGTTGCGGTAAGGCAGGATGCTGTGGCACCTCGCGCTTCAGTTAAAAACCGCTGTGAAAGAGAAATGTTTTGGATGTTTTTCTGCCTAGACTGAAAAATTCCAAAGCAGGCTGGTTTCCAGCGAGCACGGATAAGCAAGATTGGGTCAGCGACGGTTCTCTGGATTGACAGTTTTATACACAGAAAAATAGTCATTTACTTTGCAAAACAATCCCGAGGAGTCACCCTGTGGATTTATTCTCATTTCTAGGATGTGCAAGGCAGGACTTTTTTTAGAAATGAAAATCGTGGCAGGGTGACGAACTCGATCCTCGTCAGCTGGGCGCAGCTCGCGGAGGCCAGGGCGCAGGATCCCTGACAGCGAGCCCCGCGCCTGACACATTGGGCATGGGCTAATTGGTGTGTGCGTGCACCTAGATCACAAATGAGATCCGCGTCCTAAAACCCTTCGTTATTTTGCCATGATCACAAAGCTTAAAAAACTAATTGATAGGACCCATTATAACACCTGATCTCGGTGGCTTTCCATTTATTAAGAGGGGAAATAATCCTACAGTGTGTTTGAAATGCCAAAGATATTTATATCTGAACACAGAATGTTCTCTAGCTGCTTCCTGCAGCAGAGGAACTGACGGGAAATGAATTCCAGGTCGTTCCGAGCTCCTTTGATTGACAGTGCAAAGACTCCCCGGACATTCTAATGTCAAAGAGACAGTGCCTTCCCTCCCCTTGCCATACACAGTTTACCATTTTGTCAAATTTCCCATAATTAACCTTGATACTTGATGCTTAATATCTTGGCCATTCCCTACCAGGTTGGGTTACTAGCTCTTGGCAGAGAAGCATCAGGATGCATGTAAATATTGCAGGGATCCTGCAAGAAACTTTTGAAAGATTAGAGTAGGCTGTTTCTTGGGATTTGCAAAAAGCAGTGCTTAGGATAATTCTAATACATATTTTTTTTTTCTTTTTTTTTCCTTTGTTAATTTTTTTGTCTTTATTTATTTTTTTAATTTATATTCAAAAAATATGAGGTCCCCATAGACCCCCCACCCACCTCCCCCCACTCCTCCCCCCACTCCTTCCCCCATAAAAACAACCTCCTCCATCATCATGAGACATTCATTGCATTTGGTGAATACATCTCTGAGCACCCCTGCACCTCATGGTCAATGGTCCACATCATAGCCCACACTCTCCCACATTCCACCCAGTGGGCCATGGGAGGACATACAATGTCCAGTAACTGTCCCTGCAGCACCACCCAGGACAACTCCAAGTCCCAAAAATGCCCCCACATCTCATCTCTTCCTCCCACTCCCTACCCCCAGCAGCCACCATGGCCACTTTCTCCACACCAGTGCCACATTTTCTTCGATTACTAATCACAATAGTTCATGAATAGAATTTCAGTAAGTCCACTCTAATCCATACTCTATTCCTCCATCCTGTGGACCTTGGAATGGTAGTTTTTTTTCCCTTTGTTAGTTCTGAGCTAAGGAGGCATGTAATGAGCTACACATCCAGCATAGTGAGACATCAACATCTCCCATTTTTCAGGCCTACCCAGGCTAAGTGACAAAAAATTTAAAGAAAATGGAGATATTAGCAAAAACACTAGCAATCTTTTTCTAAATTCAAAAACAACACAGTTCAGATGGTGTTATGCTGAGAGGAAACTTCGGCTGTAAAACATCGTACTGGGCTATATCCCCGAGAATTATGAATTCAAGTCTATGGAAAAAGTCACCGACGTGCATTCATTCATTCATTCAACCTTGAGTGAGTCTTGAGTAGCCATGAGGGATGGACATAGGCCCTGCCCCAAGCACCGTGGGAGGTCCGGCGAGGCGGGTGGGGTGCAGGGTTGCACACACCAGCACATGCGCCAGGGGTCCCTCTGGCTCTGCAGCACCGTGGCATGTCACAGGTGCGCTCTGTGATGGGCTGCAGCTAAGAACGGCGTTCAATGGCTAATAGCAAGAGCCACCGCTGGTGAGTGCTTGTTACTGTAAACCTTGGGGACTGCTGGAGGTTTTTATGTGTACTCCATTAGACAGATTGTTGTTAACCTCGGCGCACCCCATTATCTTGATGAGCCCACTGAGACAAGCTAAGCTGCTTCCCAAAGCTGAGCCACGCCCTGCGTCCCGATGGGCATCGCCGTAGAAAAGCACGCTGCAGCAGATGGTCGGGAGAGCAGTTATTTTGAGGCGGATGTGGCCTAGGAATGGGACACCTTACACAGATGACTATACACCAATTAGACAAAATAGTTCTTTGTCTGCTTTATGACCTCCTGGTTTGGGGCAGAGCAGCAGCATTTCATAAATCCTACAAGAGTCAATAAACAGGGTGGGCTGGGGCACACAATGAGTTGTCTTTGGTCCCCTAGAAATAATCATTCAGTGACACCAAAGTGACTTCACAGCAATAGAGTTAGGACACAGGGAAGGCTCCTTTCTCATTAATGGCACTGGTTAGAAGAATTTTGGGATATAAAACAATAAATAAAGGGGCACAAAAGAATTCCTGGTTAAAGGAAGGGAAGACCTGGACTCCGTGCTGGCCTTCTGACAGGTGCTTCCTGTGGAGGGAGCTGAGCATCTTACCACTGGCTGCAGTGGGCCAGTGCGGGCAGATGGTGAGGTGGGGAACTCCTAGCCAGGGAGACCTCAGATGTCCAAGGCTGCTCATTCTTCCATTCACCCCAGGCAGACGTGATATCACTTATGGATGTTCCAAATGTTGTTTTTCCTGGTTTCATCCTTTCTTTCATATTAGTCAGTTAAGCGCACCTGTCCATTGCAGGTCCAAACAAACTTCAAAATTCTTTCCTATTCCCTCATGGACAAGAGGCTTCTACATACTACTGGGTTCCCAGCAGTCTTCATATTAGTCAAATGAGGACACTAGGAATAAGTTCATTTTTTATAGTTGATCTGCTAGGGGCCAAGGATGTTGGCCAATATGGAGTCTACAGTAAATGCAGGCAATTTTAATGGGACATGGAGCAGGGATGCTGAGCCTGGACACGAGGTTACACCTGCTGAAAAAAAAGAAGCAGGGGGTGCCAGAAGTGTTGTACAGGGCAGTACGAGAACTGAAAGAAAGACCCTCTTTATGGAAAAAGCACATGGAAAGCATGGCACAGACCATCCTCAGAAATGAACTCTTTGTAAGACCTGAAAATGTTTGAAGAACCTGCTGTTGAATTAGCTTCCATGGCTTGTTTTGTCTTCTCTCCCTTCTATCCATCTGCCTTTCATCCTTCTCTCCATGGTATTTGCTGGGCTTCCCGTTTAGTACAAGGCAGGGCCCCTGACACAGGATGGGGCTAAAGACCTGAGGAAGAAATCTGCTTGGATCTGGCTGGGGCAAGTGCAATTGTTTTCAATTGTTGAATTTGTAGGGGCAGATGAGGCCTTGGTGGAGGCTACTACTCCATTCCAAAAGTCTTTGAAGACTTTTAGAAGGGGAGGATTTTGAACTCAGACTTGGAGAGAGGAGAAACCTGCGGAATAATCTGAGCCAGACAGTGCTTGAATCCAGTGGCTTTTGAAGGCAGTTAACTCTGGCAGCAGAGTGAAGGCTGGAGTAGAAGATGTGAGAGCAGAACCCGGCTTGCCTTTAGGCAGGTCGCGCATCCTGGAATTGAGGTCCTGGGCCTGCTCGTCTTGGCTGCTGAGGAGGTGAAGTGCCTGGAATTAACAGAGAGGACACAGAGGACAACTGACCTTGGGCAGCCAGAAGATGTGTGGTTTGGGTCAAATCTGTCTTCCCGAAAGACATACTCAAATCCTAATCTGGTATCCATGGATGGGAAATTATTTGGAAGTAGGGTCTTTGCCATGTCATTGTTCAATTAAGAGGAGGTCATGCTGGATTATGGTAGATCCTGAGGCCAATACTCAGTGCCCTATTAATAAGGTGTTAAGATACCTTCCTGAGACATAAGTCACACTGCCACCGGATGCCCAGAGTGCTCTGTGTCCCCCAACTTTGTGCTACACCAAGGAGGGGCATGGGTCTGAAGGAAGAGGGGTGCCCCAGGCCAAAGGGACCAGGAAGTAAGGTTAAAAGGCCAGCCACGCTGCGCTAACTAACTAGCAACTAACGAGCTAACTAAGCAGGAAGTGCCAAGTTAGGGAGGAGGAGGGGATTTGTTTCTCCGATACCTGGTCCTGCCTGCTTTCCTAGTTCCACTTCACAAAGGGTGAGACTCAGCAAAATCCTCAGGAGGGAGGGAGATGAAGAGTGTTGAGTCAGGGTCACGTCCTCTCACACATGACCCCACTGCCAGGTTCTTGGTTCTAGCCTGGATGCCTCCTGAAGAACTGTTGTTAGGGTATTTGGGAGAGCTATTTGGCTCATAAATAATAGGAAAGCCTATTATTTTTAAAAAATCCATGCCATAAATTTCCAGCCTCCTGGTCCTTTTCAGGGACCCCTCCCCAGCCCACTGAAGATGATTATTTTGTTGCCGGCATCTCAATCCCTTCGCATGCATTCAACAACTTTCCTTCTCTCCCCCAAGGCAACCACTGCACCTCTTCTACCTAGAGTTAGGCAGCCCCTGCCCAATGCCCCTCCCCAAGAGGCCCAGCTCCGCCTCAGCCAGAGGCCGGTTGTGGGCACGAAGAAACGTGTCGTCTGTCTGCCACAGAGCAGCTCAGCTGTTTTCCAAACCTTCCGAGTTGCAAAGCGAAGGCCGTCTCAGGGCCATCCACTGGTCTCAGTTTGTTGAGTGGGGCTGACATTCGGGGGCTGCCCGGGTCCACGGAAAAGCAGGGGCCCCTTATTGTAACATGTTGAGCAAAACACTGTCGCATAACCATCTGGGCTTTTGTCACATCTGCATGGTGAAGGTTAAATAAGTAAATAGAAGACCTGCAATTTACAGCAAGCAGGTCGTGGTACCTGCCAATGGTGTCTCATTATTCGTGGTGGCTGTGTTTGTCATTTCCTTTGTGTGTTAGGGTTATAGCCTGCAATTTCCACCAATCATGTCTATTATTTAAATGAGACAAATGGGCTGTTGTCAGGGAACTTGAGCGGAGTGACATTATGATCCTGACCTAGTGTAAATGTCATGACCTGTCTTGGATTTCCAGCAGCAGAAGAAAAGCATCGGGCCACCGCACTGACGCCGCCTCCCCATAAATCAAGCTCCTCAGACATTATGATAACTCTTATTAAAGAGCAAATGGATTTCTTGACATCAGGCTTTTATACAAACGAGTTGGTAAATGTAAAGGGAACGACTTTTCCCCCAAAGAGATAAAACTGATTTTAGCTCCTGTAGGTAGACAGGGAAATGCTACTCAATTTACTGAACTTGGTCAATTGCTCTTCTGCCTGTGAGATGAGCTGAAATTCACAAACTGGGAAGGTGCAGGAAGGCACCAGTATTTTATTCCCTTGAGGGAGTATGTCGGGCCAGTAATTACTGACATTCTGACTGTGTCAGTGATTGAATATTTTCAAAATTTAAAACTTACATCATCTTATTTTAAGCCTGTATATTGCATATCATGAGTAGTCTAAATGATTATCAAAGATTTGATAAATTGTATGTTTCCTCTGTGCATCAGCTAATACCATCTCCATCCATATGTTCAACAAACTTCTATTAGCCACGTGCCATTCATTAGGTTTTCTGTTGTTTTTTGTCTGGGTCCGCCTTGTTTTCTTTAATTGTCACATTCATTTAGATGTATGAAGTGAAACATGCCTCTAAAAATAACTTGTCGTTTTACAAATCTGTAATAATTTGTTTGCATTTTGCTGTATTAAGCATAAACCCCTGGCAGTTCAGAATATATATTAAAAGTGCTGTGGTTCCAGAGAAATTAGAATTTACACATGAATAGTTGGAACAGAAAAAATAATTTTCATAGGTTATAAAATATCTATATGAAATAAAAATTGTTTTTTTAATTGTAGAAATAGACACGTTTAAATTATAATGTTATTCACACATGGGAGCAAAGGTCTTTTTCTGGAATATGAATGTAATGTCTTTCTGCATTTATATTTCTCTAGGCCCCTCTAGGGATTGAGGTTTTTATTTTAATCAAGAAAAGGCTGGGACAAAATGTGAAAGGCTGACCCCAGCTCTGTTTGGCAACAAGTCAAGGGCCAAGCAGAAGGAATATAAACCGAAGAAGAAAGAAAGGCACAGAAAGAAAGAATAGACATGGAGGAATAATAAAAAGTAGAAATAGAGAAAGAAAGAACAGACCTGGAGGGCATCTGGTAAGGAGCATGGCCTGTGTCCTGCTGGGGGCCTGGGGCCAGCTCCTTGCGGCTGCTGCTGGGAACAGCTTGGTTCAAGAGACCTTGAGTGAGGACGGGAGGCACACACAGTCAGGAGGAGGGCTTCTCCCTAGCGAGGTGTCTGGTTGAGTTGCTCTGGGATTTGGGTAATGGAGCGCCATCAGATGCCAGCATTGGAGAGAACCTTGGAGATGGGGAGTTCCAAGCCGCATTTTATGGCTAAACTCACAGAGACTTAGAGAAGTTCCAGCGACAGTCCTGGTTTCACAGTCAGTAAGCCTCAAGAAGGGACTGATTGAAGTTTCTATGCCAGCTTTGGTGGGATTTCAATTTGATTTGTCCTTGTGGCCCTTGATTGCCTAACTCTACAATCAGGCAGAGAAGTCTGGGACATTTTTAGAGCCCCAAACTAAAGAATTTGGAATTTAGGACACATGGAAAAGTTAGCAGCATAGAACCCTCTGGGTCTGAGCTTTAGGGATAACTTCCTTCAGAATGAATTTAAAATGTTCCAGTTAGTTAGTATAACTCAAGTATTTCTTTGAATAGTGTAGTCTTTTCAAACCCAAGGTCTGCAACACGTTGGTAAGGGGTTTTTTTGGGAGACTTGCCTCTTCCTGCACAACTGGTTCTTTCCTCTGTGCATTGCTTGCATCCTGCAACACCCACAGGGAAGGGCCAGTCTGTGCGACCCTGGATAAGGATGTGCAGAGCCCCTCTTTCATGGACTGGAGCCTGCCATGGAGAAGGCATGAGATGCCCATGTCCCAGTAGACACTTGTGCTCAGGTAGGATGGCACCTGGGGCTAAAATGGACCTTTCTGAGCTATGACCTCACGTTTCCATGTATATCACTTTGTTTCATGACATATATACAATCTTTATGGTAGGCTCCTTATTTTCTGTACTGAAATGTGTCTTCTGCCATCTTGGTGAAGGAAAGGACTCATGAGCTTACAGGAGGGAGCTGAGACAGGAAGGAAAAGGTAGCGTTCCCTCCTCCTGGTCCAAATAATGCCCACCCTCCTGTCCCAAAGAGATTATTCTGGACTCTGAAAAAAACCCTGACCTCACTTTGTTGTCGGGTTCCCCAAATTAACATAAATGGTGAAGGAATTGGTTGAGGTGAGGAGAATTAATTGAAATGGGAATCCCTGATCTTTGGGGTCCTTTCTCCCTACATTTGGATATTCATTGCTCAGATGTGTGTGTGTGTGTGTCCATGTATATACGTGTGTGTGTCTGTGTGAGTCTGTGTACATGTGGATAAACGTCTGTGCCTGTGCAAGTGTGTGTCAGTGTGTATGAAGGAGGGGCTCCCATGTGTACGTTGGCCCCCCCTACCCTTTCCCTTCCATTCACTCTTTTCCTTTGTCCCTTATATTAGTCAGCCAAGGGGGTGCTGGTGCAAAATACCAGAAATCTGTTGGCTTTTATAAAGGGTATTTATTTGGAGTAGAAGCTTACTGTTATTAGGCCATAAAGCATAAGTTACTTCGCTCATCAAAGAATGTTGCCACGTATTCGAGCAAGATAGCTGCTGATGTCTGCAAGGGTTCAGGCTTGCTGGATTCCTCTCTTCCCAGGGCTTGCCTCTCTCCAGGCTCAGCTGGTATCTCCACAAGACCAGCTGTAGACTGTTAGGTGCACAGTGTGTCTCTCTTCCCAGGGCTTTCTCTCTTTCCTCACCACCAAGGTCCTCTGTGTGCTTACTTCCAGGGGTCCAACTCAAGACTCCAACCTCCCTTCTCTGTGGTGCAGTTTCTCCGTGAGTGCCCACCGACTAAGGGGCAGGGTCTCAATGTCCTACTGATGTGACCCTATCAAAGCCTTAATCATTATTTAATCAAGCAAAAGTAAAACCTCTGAATCCAATACACTCTAATACACCCAGAGAAAATGACCAATTTACAAACATAATCCAGTATTGCTTTTTGGAATTCATCAATAATATCAAACAGCTACACTCCTCTTGCTGTGTATGAACTTCCTGCATTTTGTGGCTGCACACAAGTCATCTGTCCTCCACCCCTGAACATCAGCGCCCTTGGTGACTGAAGCCCTCTGTGTGTGTTTCTGTGAGGTTGGGTGGGATTGCAGCAGCGGAGGGCAGGAGAGGCAAAAGGAGAGAAAAGGCCAGACCTCCTCGGAATGGAGAGAGGGGCTTTCATTCTTACCTTAGATACTTTACCTCCAATAAATGTTTAAAATTCAATTCCCCATTCGGCCATGAGGATGAATTTCCTTCCAAAGACCTACATCTGGTGTTCATGGGGGACAAACATTAAATAACATGAAAATTCATGATGCTGACCCTATTTCTTACAAATGAATAACCTGCACTGACTTTGAAAGGGGAACTTGATTCTCCTTGTCCTGGTTTGTGATAAGACATTTCCTTATGTTTCTCTCCGTCTTTTTTTACTTTAATGACATTGGAGAGCTTCAGACCCACCTCTCCCCTCACTGGAATGGTGAACGGAGGAGAGGATCAGCACCTGCCCTCCGGCCCCATGGGATTAGAGCCCCAGCCTTCGTCCACGGTACGATTTATATGCCTAGTTCCAGAGAAGTGGGAAGCAGGGCCTCAGACGCATTGTTCAAGGCATTGGCCTTGACTGCAAGGAAGCATGCCGTCAGAGATGGGGTAAGCAAAACGAGAACAAGAGCACCTGGGAGGCAGAGAAACAGGGAGGCCCCCTCCTGCCCCCCGCCCTCCTGCAGACAATTTCAAACTCCTGCACAGTAGTGCAGGATTCCTGACCCAAATTGCTATATGAAAGAGCACCCTTTTTGACTTTTCAGACTATACTTGTTTATTTTTCCTGTAGCACAGGTAATTATTACCTGGCACAATATTTTGTATTTACTTCATTGTACATCAGATCTCTTCCCAGGAGCAGGTGAATTATCCAAGGACCAGTGTCTCTGTGGCCTAGAAGAGCACAAAAGAGACACTGGACAAAGGTTAGTTGGATGAAGGAATGGTTAATTCTAAGTTGACAAGCACTGATTTCTCAAAAAACATTTCATTCCTTGCCAAAATAATGATATGGGTATCTAGAGAAATCTTTACCACCCAGTCTCCTTCTGAAATGAATAAATACCTAAAGCAAACCAGACTGACTGATCTTTTATTATTCTTTCATTCATTCCTTTCCTACTTTTTTCAATCAAAATGAAATCTTGCACTTAAAAGTGTCCCTTTATGTAAAGTGCTAAAATGATATGTAAAAGTGCATGTAATTATGTATGAAAGTCCAAAACCTTTAGGCATATCAGTCAACATTCAGAGCCCAAGAAAAACTGAAATCAATTATACCATAAGGCTGAAGGAGTTGAGAGGGCACTAGGGATAGATTTAAAAAAACAGTTGTCAAGTGATTGTAAGATCTAATTTCTTTTCTTAATCTTTTGCAATCTGCCCATTTTAGTTGTAATTCATAGTTGAGTAAAATTAAAGAGCACGGCATGAATTAACGTGTGGCATGGAAGGCTGACGTTCTCTTCTACCTCATCAGTCACGTGAACATTGTCCTCAGTGCCTTATATTACTTCAAAGAGGAAAACATTTTTGGAGATGTGAAAGTCAATGAAGAAATAGTGTTGTTTGGTTTTGATTTGGGTTATAAAATGGGATTTGGTAGTTTATATCAGAGAAGCAAAGTCATCTTTTCAAATTTTTATAGATTTATTTAGTTTTGTTTTTCTCCATTCCTATGAAGAAAATTTTTTCCTGCATTTCTTGCCAGAGAAAATGATATTTTATGTTATATATATATATATTCCTTTCTGACAGCAGAAAATATTGTTTTTAGTATTGGACAACAGTTATTATAGTATAGAAATTAATCTTATAGACAAACTGGATATTTGATGAATAGACTATTCTTTCCAAGTTGAGTGGTTTTGACAGCCTTGTCAAAAATAAATTGGCCATAGATGTGATGATCTATTTCTGAATTCTCTCATTTTGATTCAGTTGGTCAATATGTCTATACTTGTGCCAATATCATGCTGTTTTGACGACTGTAGCTTTGCAATATGCTTTAAATTTAGGAAGTGTAAATCCTTCAATTCCATTCTTCTTTTTCAAGATGTTTGTTATCCAGGGCCCCTTACCCTTCCAAATAAATTTGTTAATTGGCATTTCCTTTTCTGGAAAGTAGGCTGTTGGAATTTTTATCAGAATTGCATTGAGTTTGTAAATCATTTTAGGTAGAATTGATATCTTAATGATATTTAGTCTTCTAATCCATTAACATGTAATGTTCTTCCATTTCTTTAGATCTTCTTTGATTTCTGTTAGGAATGGTTTTTAGTTTTCAATGTGTAAGACCTTTACATTCTTGGTTAAATTTATTCATTAATATTTGATTATTTTAGTTGATATTTAAATGGAATTTTTTTCTTGATTTCTTCTTCTTAAGATTGCTCACTACTGATTTTTGAATATTTTGTACCCCACAACTCTGTTGAATTCGTATATTAGCTCTAGTAGCTTTGTTGTAGATCTTTTATGGATTTTCTACATACAGTATCATGTCATCTGCAAGAGTAAAGGTTTAACCTCTTCCTTTCCAAATTAAACGTCTTTTATTTCTTTTTCTGCCTAACTGTCCCTCTAGAACTTGCACTACAATATTGAATAACATTGTCGACTGTGGGCATCCTTGCCTTGTTTCAGATCTTAGCACCATAGGTTTCAATCGTTCACCAGTAAGGACACTGTTAGCTGTGGTTTTTCATATACGCCTTTTATCATGTTGAAGAAGATTCTTTCTACTCCTATTTTTCATAGTGGTTTTATCAAGAATGGATGCTGAATTTTGTCAAGTCTTTTCAATGTCAATAGAGATGATCACGGAGTTTTTTCCCCTTTGTTTTGTTAATGTGGTTCATTACATTAATTGATTTTTATAAGTTGAACCACTCTAGCATGACTGGGATAAAACACTGTTGATTATGGTATTCAATTCTTTTAATGTGCTGTTGGATTTAGTTTGTAAGTATTATGCTGGGGACTTTAGTATCCATATTCAAAAGAGGAATTGGTCCGCAAGTGTCTTTTC
This sequence comes from Dasypus novemcinctus, assembly GCF_030445035.2. Classification (NCBI taxonomy): domain Eukaryota; kingdom Metazoa; phylum Chordata; class Mammalia; order Cingulata; family Dasypodidae; genus Dasypus; species Dasypus novemcinctus. The sequence continues at coordinate 2,323,266 of NC_080674.1, read as the reverse complement.
TTGTAGTTTCTTTATCTGGCTTTGGCATTAGGGTGGTGGAATCATAAAATGAGTTCAATTGTGTTCTCCTTCTTAAATTTTCTGAAAGAGCTTGAGCAGGATTGGTATTAATTCTTTTTGGAATGGTTGATAGAATTCCCCTGTGAAGCCATCTAGTCCTGGGCTCTCCTTTGTTGGGACATTTTTGACCAGTGATTCAATCTCTTTACTTGTAATTGGTCTGTTGAGGTTTCTATTTCTTCTAGACTCAGTACATGCAGTTTGTGTATTTTTAGGAATTTGTCCATTTTATTTAAGATGTCTAGTTTCTTAACATAGAATTGTTCATAGAACCCTTTTGTATCTGTTTTATTTCTGTGAAGTCAATAGTACTGACCCCTCATTTATGATTTTATTTATTTGCAACTTCTCTCTTGCTCTCTTTATCAGTATGTTTATCAATTTTATGGATCTTTTCAAAGAATGAACTTATGGTTTTGTTAATTTTCTCTATTATTTCCTTTTCTCAATTTTATCTATCTATTCTGTAATCTTTGTCATTTCTTTCCTTCTGCTTGCTTTGGGATTAATTTGCTGTTCTTTATCTATTTCCTCCAAGTGTGCAGTTAGGTCTTTGATTTTAGCTCTTTCTTCTTTTTTAGTGTAAGTGTGCAGGGCTATAAATTTCCTTCTCATCACTTCCTTTGCTGCATTCCATAAGTTTTGATATGTTGTGTTCTCATTTCCATTTGCCTCAAGATATTTAGTGATTTCCCTTGTAATTTTTTCTCTGACCCACTTATTGTTCAAGGATGTATTGTTTAACTTCCATATATTTGTGAATTTTCCAGTTCTATACCTGCTATTGTTTTCCTGGCTTCATTCCATTATGGTCAAAGAAGGTGCTTTGCACAATTTCAATCTCTTTAAATTTACTGAGATTTGTTTTGTAATTCAACATATGGTTTATCCCAGAGAATAATCTATGAGCAATTGAGAAGAATGTCCATTCTTCTGTTTTGGGGTGCAGTGTTCAGTATATGTCTGTTAGGTCTAGTTCATTTATCATATGATTCAAGTTCTCTGTTACCTGATTGATATTCTGTCTAGCTAGTCCCTCTAGCCAAGAGAGTGGTGTATTGATGTCTCTAAATTTTATCGTATCTTAGTTTGCCATAAGGCTGCCAATGCAAAGTATCTGCAGTGGGTTGACTTTTTATAAAGTGGATTTATTTGGGGTAAAATATAACAGTTCTGAGGCCATGGAATGTCCAAGTCAAGGCACCACCAGAGATGCTTTCTCACCAAAGTCAGATGCCACATGGTGAAGCAAGATGGTGGGTGATCTCTGCCTGAGTCTCGTCTTTCCCACCAGGCTCACTGTCTCTTGAATCCCAGCTCCTGCAGCTCAGCAAGCAGGCATAGGGCTTGTCTCTCACAGCCTCCTCTCTCCTCTGTTTTTTTGAGATTCCTAAAAGAATTTCAAACTGTTACACTCAACCTTTTGAATCCCCAAAAGACATGTTCCTTCCATATGCAAAATGCATTCATTATATCACAATATTTCAAAAACCTTAAATCATTTCAGTAACAATGTTAAGTACAAAATCTCATAAAAATAAGTTATAGGCATGCAGTTTGCCTTTTGGCAGTAGTCTTCTCTAGCTGTAGACCTGTGAAACTTAGAAAACAAGGTATCTGTTTCCAATATGCAAAGGAGGAACAGACATAGGATAAGCCTTTGCATTACCATAAGGAGAAATTGGAAGGAAAACAGGCATTGTAGTCCTGAAGAGTGCTGAAAACCTGCAGGGCATACTCCATTAGATTTTACAATCTGAGAACCACCTCTAGAATGATGTCTTCTCAGGGTCTCATAGGAGCCCAGGCCTTCCAAGGGCTTGCCCAGCAGTCATCTTTCTGGTTCCACCATCATCAATCATCTGGGCAGCAGCCAAGTTCTAGATCTCATCCTCCAAGAACACAGCAGTGACAGCCACATTTTCCACAATCTTTAGGGGACAGTCTCAACCCCCTTGGTACAATGGGGTAATGACAACTTTCTCCCTAAACTCTGGCATACATGTCCCACCCCTTCAGAACAGTGTGGTAGCAACCTAACTCTCCCTAATCTATGGGGAATAAGCCTAAGCCCCTCATATCAGTGGGATGGTGACCTAATTCTCCCCAACTACCAAAGAATGTGCTCTACACTCTCTGTAGCCTGGGATGGCCAAACTCTCCCTGAACAATGGGCTGGAAGATCCACCCTCTTCAAATGCTGGCGCAAACTCACCCTTTCTTCATACATGGCATGGATCCCTCTCCTAGCCCAAGAAAATGTCTTAAATCAGCTTCCAGTTTTCTTCTTGAAGTCATTTGTCCTTCAATCTCTCTCCTCCCTGTCCCTTTTAGCACAGGATGACAGTAGATTCATTCATGCATATCTCACAAATGGCTTGTCAGTGTTGCATGCAGTTCATAGGAATACAAGCCATCAAATGGTAAGACTTTCCACATGTCCTTTCTGGATAACTACTTTCCTAATTCTGACTTGCACTGAGATGGTTGCCTGTTTCCAAGTTCAGTTAAGTCCTCATATGGGGCTCTACCCTTGGGGGGCTTGTTTTCCAGAAGCTTAGCATTTCCCAAAGCATCACCTCTGCTTTCTCTGTGAGCACCAATTCAGTCCCCAGCTTATCTCTTTCCTCTCACATTTTGCTAAAAGCTGCAAGGAGAAAACAAGGTTGCATTTTGCACATTTATTTTGGAAATCTCCTCAGTATATGTCCAAGCTCAACATTTTCAAATTCTGCCTTGCATCTAACATTGGGAGTCAATTTTGCTAAGTTCTATGCAACTTTAAAATAAGGATAGCCTTTCACCCAGTTTGAAATAATAATTCCATTACTTCTTTCTAAAGCCTCATTGGAAATAACTTTAGGGTCCATATTCCTACCAACAGCTTCTTCAAAACAGTCTAGGTCTTTTCCATCAAGCATCTCAGAATTCTTCCAAAAAATATCCCTTACCCATTTATAAAGCTGCTCCAATATTTTTGGTAATTGTAAGCAGTGGCACCCCATTCTCCTGGTACCGATTTCTTTCCTAATTTGCCACAGGGCTGTCATGCAAAGTACCAGGGGGTTTATTTGGGGTAAAAGCTTACAGTTCTGAGGTCATGAAATGTCCAGTTCAAGGCACCATCAGAGATGCTTTCTCACCAAAGTCAGCTGCCCCATGGTGAAGCAAGATGGTGGATAAATTCTGCCTAGTCTCTGTCTTCCATTCCAGGTTCACCATCTCTTACAGCCTAGCTCTCAGAGCTAGCTGTGAGCAACCAGCCATCGGGCTTGTCTCTTTCTGCATCCTCTCTCAGTTTCAGCTGCTCTACTTTCTTCCCAAGTTCCACTGTGAGCTATCAGGCATATATCAGGATGTACCTCCTCTTTAGTTGCTCTGTTTTTCCAACATCCTGGGGCCTTCCAGCTTAAGTGATCCTCTAGTCCTCATGACAAGATAAAAAATGGTGGTGCTTCATTATCCTGTGTGTGTGTCACTCTCTGTCTGTTTATGTCAGACCCAGCAAAAAGGTGGAGACCTAACTGGAGACATGCTTCACTCCTGATGAAGTTCTGTCAAGTCTCACACCGATAGGAATGGATTTGTTCAAAAACATAATCTTTATCTTTTGAGGACTCATAAAAGAATTCCAATTGTCACATATTGCAATGGTGTCCATTTCACCCTTCAGTTTTGCGAGTATATTTACCTCATGTATTTTGGGGCACTATGGTTAGATGCATAAATATGACTATTATTCTTTGTGGAAAGCCCTTTTGTTAATATATAGTGCCTTTCTTTGCCTTATATTTGTATAATAGCTTTTTTGACTTAGTTTATTTTATTTGTCATTTGTATAGCTATCCCAGATCATTTTTGATTACTATTTGCATGGAATATCTTTTACTATCCCCTTACTTTCAACCTATTTATGCCTGCCTTTCACTCTAAGGAGAGTCTTTTGTAAACAACGTATAGTTGGATCATGGTAATTTAACCATTGGGCCAATCTGTGTCTTTTCATTGGGGAGATTAATTCATTAACCTTCAATGTTATTATTATAAGGGCAGTATTTACTCCAGCATTTTGTTCTTTGGTTTTACATGTTATCTTGTATCTTTTTTGGCTGTGTTTCTTTTCTATATTGTAACCTTTTCTGTATAGTTTGGGTAGATCTGAGTGATCCCTTTCTCATTTAAATTTCTGTGTATTTTGCAAATACTTTCTTTGTTGTTACCCTGGGGTTTATATTACAAATCCTGCCTCTATAAATTACTAACTTGAAAAGATACCAGCTTAGCTTCAATAGCATATACATATGCTATTTCCCCTTTATGTTGTTTTTGACCCTACTTTACCTCTTTATATTTTGTATATACATTATTAGCAAATAAGTCTTTTATCTTGGTTAACTGTATTTTGACTCTTACAGAAATAAAAGATGAGAGCTGTGTATTGAGGATGCAGTATTATTGGGTTTTTCATTTACTGTTTTAGTTACTCTTATTGATAATCTTCATTTCTTCACAGTGATTCAATCATTCTTTCCTGTCATTTCTGTTCAACCTGCAAAACACCCTTTTGTAATTCTTGTGAGGCATGTCTTTTATTGACATACTCAATTTCTGTTTATCTGTGAAATTTTTAAATGCCCTCATTTTTGAAGGACAATGTTGCTGGATAAAGAATTTTTGGCTGGCAGTTTCACTGTTTCAGTACCTGAAATATATATTACCATTGCCTTCTTACCTCCATGGTTTCTGAAAAAAAAAAAAAAGTCACTTTCTCTTATTGAGGATCTCTTTTATGACAAATTGCTTTTCTCTTGCTCCTTTCTGAATTCTATCTATTTCTTTGGCATTTGATATCCTGATTCATATGTATCTCAAAGTAGTCAAAGTAGGATTTATTCTGCTTGGAGTAAGTCACATTTCTTAGACAAGTATATTTATTTCTTTCATAAAATTGGGAAAATTTTGGTTATATTTTCTCAAATATTCTTTCTGCCCCTTTTCTCTTCTCTTCTTCAGGCACACCCATGATACACATGTTTGTGTGCTGCTACTCAAATGCTCATTTTTTCTTTCCTTTTCCCTGTTCTGATAGTTTAGACTGTTCTGTCTTCTCCTTCACTGATTCTTTTTTCTGCCTGCCCAAAATTGCTGTTTTATGCATCTAGTGAGTGTAATTTTAATCTCCACTCTTATACTTTTCATTCCCATAATGTCTATTATGTTTCTTTTTATACTTTCTTTTTTTTTCAGATTTTATTTATCTATTTATTTCTCTCCCCTCCCCCTGCCCCAGTTGTCTATTTGCTGCATCTTCTTTGTTTCTTCATCTGCTTCTCTTGTCAGCAGCATGGGAATCTGTGTTTCTTTTTGTTGCATTATCTTGTTGTGTCAGCTCTGTGTGTGTGTGACACCATTCCTGGGCAGGCTGCACTTTCTTTCACACTGGGCAGCTTTCCTTATGGGGCGCACTCCTTGCACATGGGGCTCCCCTACATGGGGGACACCCCTGTGTGGCACGGCCCTCTTGAACCACGGACCTCCCATGTGGTAGACAGACACCCTAACCACTGGACCAAGTTCGCTTCCCTTTTTATACTTTCAAATTCTTCTTTATGCTCATACATTGTTGCTTAATATCCTAGATCCCTTTATACCTATTTTCCTTCATCTCTTTGAATTGTTTTAGGAAGTTTGTTTGGATTTCTTTAATTAATTGTTCCAAATTCTCTGTCTTCTCTGAAGTTTTAATTTATTCCCTCAACAAAGCCGTATATTCCTGTTTCATAGTATGGCTTGTAATTTTTTGCTGATGTCTAGGCATCTGATTATCTTGGTGAGTTAACTCGGAAGGCTAGATTTTCCCTCTTTTCCAGGGTATTATTGTTGATTGGTTGTGTGTTAGACTATTCTTTTTCTCTTGATCCAACATTGTCTAGACCTTTAGCATAGGTGGACTTAAACTGATCAGATTTTCCCAACTTTTCTTCACCTGATTCTTGTCCTGGATATGTGGTAAAATTTTTAAGATTGCACCTTGTGTGTCATTGTTTCACCCCAGGAGAAAGCTCTTTTCCTCTCTTCCTTCCTCAGTAATCTTGATACATTCTGTTTGTTATTGTGCAGAATTTTCTCCCCAGCAGCTATGTTTGTTTAAATTCTCTCCCTCACTCACTGACCCATTTTCCTTATACTTTTTGATTCTTGGAACCTCTTCTGTTACAGCAGCTCAGTTTGTCCCTCATACTTTTTTCTCTGCCTCCAGTTTCTTACCCTCTGGGGCATCCTGCCCAGGGATGCCAGATAGAGTCAATCCAGAAACATGGCTCATTCCAAAAAGTCTGTTTCATATTTAGAGAGTCCAGTCAACAGTAACTGGATTGCGTAACTTGCCACTACTGCAGTCTCCAACCCCACCCCCTGGTTGTCCTTTTGAATACAGCACTGCTCAGTAGCTTTTGTTCCATCCTGGGTCTCTGTGGACATAGGGCCCTATGCCTGGTTATGAATGAAGTTCTAACTCGCTGCTGTGAGTGGATTTATCATCTGTGTCCCTGCTGGGAGGTAGGAGGGAACAAGGCTGTGGCCTTACAGCAATTCCCAGCAGTTCCCATGCTTTATGGGACTAAGTGAGAGGGAGGGAAGAAACTGGTAAATTGAGGTTGGAATTTGCCTATGTGATATCCTTCTTTTACTTCGATTCAGGACTTTTGGAGTCTTTCTCTGGTCTCTACCATCATCTAGAGTTCTAAGTAAGTGGGATTTATCCTTTTATTTGCTGAATTTCTAGGGAGGTTTTATTTTTTTTTCCTCAGGGATGTCTTATGTTACCATGTTGATGATGTTGCCAAGAATTGTTTTTCCTTTTTCTCTTATTTTCTTGGTCTACACCCATTCAACAAAGGGTATGATCAAGATTTAGTACAATTTTCTCGTGCTTGAAAGCTCTTTAATGCTTCTTCTACTCACCTTTCCCTCTCATTCTGTGACATAATCCTTGTTTTAATTTCTTTTAACATTTTTATTCTATTTACCTATTTCTGTTACTGTGGAAAACGTTTGCCTATATTGAAACTTATTATACTAGGAAATATGCAATATATATTACGTGTCTCACTGCACTCAGTATTTTCTGAGCATCTGTTTTCTGAGTTCAGCAATGTTTCTGGGAGTATCAGTTGTTCATTCCTTTTTTGCATCATGTGCAATGTGCAATGAAAATGCTATAAAAAAGTTGTCCATTCTGTAGTTGTGAACATTTGAGATACTTTAAGTGTTGTTATCATAAATAAATCTGCTATGTAAAATTCTTGTCCAGGCCTTTTGTGAACATTTGTCCGCAGGAGTGAAATTGCTGGGTCATGAGCATGTACATATTTAATATTAAGAACCTGGCAGGCCGTTTCCCAGGGTACTGTACCATTTTACCTGCCAGTCAGCACTCTTAGAGAGTCCCTGTTCTCCACATCCTTGTCAATACTTTATATTTTCAGTCTTTTTAATTGTACCTTTTGAGTGGGTTTGAACTAGTATTTAATTGGCCATTGTAAACCTTCTTTTACGAAGTGTCCAAGTTCTTGGCTTATATAGCTATATTTAAATCAGTTTGTCTTTATAGTTTTAAAGTGGGTCTTCATTTATTGTGAATACTAGTCAATTCACAGATACGTGTATTGTGATATTTTCTTCTGGGTTATGATTTAATTTTTCATTTTCTTGATATTTCATTTTGATAAGCACAACTTTGTAATTTTGGTGATGTGATTTACCTTTTATTTCCATCTTATAAGTATGTAAAGGCCTACTGCTCATATCCAATGCATTATTTTATGTGGTAAGGATGAGGGTCAAGGTTCATTATTTCCATACGGATGATCAGTTGTTCCAGAACAATTGTTGGTGGCACATGTGTAGGTCTATTTGTGGATGCTTTGTTCTGTACTATTGCTTTGTCTATCTCTGTATCAATGTCATATTGTATTAATTACTGTAGCTTTAGACTAGGTCTTGAAGGTAAGTAGCGTATTGCCTCAAATTTATTCTTCTTAAAGCTTGCCTGGACTATCTAGAACTTTCGCATTTCCATGCATATTTTAGAAACTGATTTTTAATTACTAAAAAAAAAATAAGCAAACAAAAAACAACAGAAAAAGATTGGTCTGCTGTAATGACTGGGATAATTTGTGTTGAATCTCTGGATAATTTGGGGGAAATTATCATCTTAATTATATCAAGCCTTTTAATCCACAAAAATGTTATATTTCCCCATTTACTTTCTGTTTCTTAAATTTTCCCTGAACCACACTTTATTTTTTTATTTTAGGTTAAAGACTTTTATTCTTTGGATACATGTTTTTCTAAGTACTTCAAATTTTCAATGTTATGGTGAAGATATTTTTTAATATTTTATTGTCCAATAGTTTTTAGTGTATAGAAATATAATTAATTTTATTTTGAATTTACTTTTTTGTGTGTATTTCTTTATTAGTTCAAGTAGTTGGTGTGTTCTTCAAAGATTTGACTCATTAGCTCTAACATTTTCTATATTTTCTTTGATTTACTGCATAAAAATTACGTCTCATGAAAACCAAAGAAAGTTTTACATTTTCATTTTATATCATTTTGTGTTTTATTTATTTTTACTGACTCATTTCACTGGCTATGACCTCTGGTACAGAGCTGAATGGAGGTGGCAAAGGTGAATCTCTTTGCTTTTCTCCTGATTTAGGAAATGGTTGTTCAATAGTTTACCATGAAGTATGATGTTATCTTTAGTTTTCTGTTTGTTTTCTCATTTATTTTTGATAGGAACTTTTCTAAAGGGAGGAAGTTTCCTTTTATTTCTAGTTTTTTAAATCATGATTATATGTTGAATTTCATGTTTTTGCATCTATTGAAATGATTATAATTTCCTCCTTTATTACAGTGAAATGTATTGATTGATTTTTCAAAATTAAACTAACTTGCAAACAAGGGCTGAATCTCACTTCATTGGGATGTATTATTCATTTTATACATTTCTAGATTCAATTCACTAATACTGTATCAAGAATTTCTTCATCTCTGTTTACAAGGGATATTCATCTATAATTAATTCTTTAAATTACATATCCTACAATGTTTGTTATTTTCAATGTTATTCAATCCAAAATATTTTTCCATTTCCCTTGTAGTTTGTTTTCCATTCTATGTGCAATGTGTAAATTACATCCTTAATTTTCAAATATTTAGACTTTTCATGGTTATCTTTTTTAAATAATTAGCTTCCAAATTAATTTCATTTTGATATAAGAATGTGGTTTTTATGATTTCCATCCTTCTGATTTTATTAGGACTAATTTTATATGCAGACTATGGTCTATCATAGTGAATGTTCATGGGTCCTTGTAAAGACTGTTTAGTTGACAGTTTGGAGGTATAATGTTTTAAAAATGTCAATTAGTTGAGAGTGTTGTTCAGTTTTTCCATCTTTTTTTCCTGAATTTGTATCCATTGTCCAAGTGGCTATTAACAATGGACTGTTAAAAATTTCCAAATATGATTATTAGTTTATTTCTGATTTTCTGACAATATTTATTTCATGTATCTGAAGATATGCTATTAGTTACATTAGTAACACTATGTTCACCTGATCTACTGATCCTATTGTCATTGTGAAATCCTCTTCATTCTTTACATCAAGTCTGCAATCTTTGCATTTTTATTGGAATAGTTAATCCATTTACATTGACTATGATCAAGTACATGGGTTTAATTATTCCTGTTGCTAATTGTTTTCTGCTTGTCCTACCTGCTTTTTATTCCATTTTTACTCCTGGCTTATCTTCTCTACTTGTTATGGCTTTGAGTGTGTTTTGATTCGTTCTAATTGAGGGGAGTCAGATAGTCTTAAGGATTATAATATGCATCCATAACTTTTCACAGACTACCTTAAACTAATATTATTATTTCATTTAAAATATAAGAATCTTAAAACAGCTTTATGTCATTTTCTACTCCAGGATTTTATATTATTTTGACCATGTTTTATATTCCATAGATACTAAAAGCCACATAATATAGTTTATTGTTTTTCAGTCAATAAACAAAAGTTAACTTCAAAGTAACATATTATTTTGACTCACCTATGATTTCTCTTTGCAGATCTGGGTTTTTACCCAGGATGAAACCCCTCAGGCTGACGAGCTTTCTTCATTATTTCTGGCATTGTGCCTCTTCTGGAAAGCTTGTGTTTGTCTGGAAATGTTTTTGATTTCTCTTCATTGTCAAAGGTTATTTTCACTAGATATAGAATTTTAGTTTGGGGGTTTGTGTGTGTGTGTTTGTTTCTGCACTTTAAGGATGGTCTTCCATTGTCCTCTGATTTCCATTGTTTTTTATAAGAAGCAATCTGTAATTCTTTGTCATGTCACTGAATTTATTGCTTTTTTTTTCTCTGAAAGCTTTTCATATTCTCTCTTTACCTTGTTTTTTTTCTTCAGTAGTTTGGCCAAGTTATACAAATTCAAAGAGATAGAAAGCAGAATGTGAGTAAATGAAATAGAATGAGAACGTGAGGTGTGGGAAGAAGTGGAAGTTAATGCATAATAAGTGCAGGATTTATGTTTGGAATGGTGTAAAAATTCTGGTAACGGTTGGTGATGAGGGTAGTACAACATTGTGATTGTGAATGAGTGTGACTAATCCTACAGAATGGTATGATTGGGAGTAGCTGAAATGGGGAAGTTCATGTTGTATGTATGTTTTCACAATTAAAGACACAGAGAGAGATTAAGGAGACAATGACAACAAAAGGCAAATCACGATCCTGGACTTGCTCTAACAATGGGGGAGAAAATGCCGTAAGGATACTGCTAGGACATATGAAAAGACTGGAATATCAACTGTATGCTTTATATCAATGTTAAATTCTTAAACTTGATAGCTACACACCAGGTGAATACGTATGTGAATAGCCTTGTTCTTTGGAAATGCACAAGGGCGTATTAAGCGTTCCAGGTGCATGAGGTATACAACTTACTCTCAGGTGTTTCAGAAAATAGATTGATAAATAAAAAGGCAAATGGCTAGATAGGTAAGTGGATTGATAGAAAGATGGATAGATAGGTAGACTTTCAAAATATGTGGCAAAATGTTAAAATTGGTGGATCTGGATATCTGGGGAGTAGATAGGAAAATGTTGGTGTTCTCTGTATGTGATTTGGATTATTTTTGCAAATGTCCTGTAATTTGAAAGTATTTCAAGATAAAAATTTGTTTTTTTTTTTAAAGTGAAAGTTTTAGTGCCAACAGAGAGTTACAGATAAATTGTTCAGGTAAATTTTCCAAGGAGAAACATTATCCATTCCTTAGTCTCCTTTGGCTCCCACAGCAGTAGAGTGCCCAAGGCTAAGACTGATAAAGTCAAAGAGCATGAGAGAAGAAAGAAATAGTTTATAGATAATAAAAATGAATAGAGAGGAAAGGGGGGCAGAGAGAAAGGATATGCTAGAGCAAGAGAGAGAGAAGAGGCACAAGAAGAGTAAGGAAATAAAGGAAAGCTTCTATGCTATAAATAATGTGACGGGTGCTTCTGTCAGTTAGGATGAAGCTTAACTCAGTTATAGATACTCATAAAATAAGAATTAACTGAAAGATCTATTTTTTTTAAATCTCTTACACATGGAGTCAGCAAACTACCTGGTTTTATAAATAAAGTTTTATGGTCCCGCAGCTCCACCCATTCTGCTTTCACGCTACAGCAGCTGAGGTCAGAAGTGGTAACAGACACGTCATGGCCTGCAAAGCCCAAATATTTATTATCTGGCCTTTTATAGGAAAAGTTTGTCAACCCCTGTCTCTAATCACAGACTGGGGGCATCTACCCCTAGCTTTTATATGGCACCTCTGCAGTCACCAGGACTGAAGTTGCTTCCAGCTGCATTCTCCCACCGCTGGGTGCGTCCTCACCCTCTGTTTCTGAGAATGCGTTCCCATTCAAAAGGTACCCTGGGAGAAAGAGCAAGGGGACAGGAAGGGCAGATGCCACGTCCCTGTAGAGACCTTTCCCCAAAGCTGCCACACAGCCTTGAGACTCACATCCTACTCACCAAAACATGGTCACGGGGTCACAGTTCATGTCAGGCAGCTGCGATAGTCCCCTCTTCCAGGTGGTCCTAAGTCCAGCTGAAAACCAGGGCTGCTAAGAAGGGGAGGAAAAGATATAAGGCAGATGGGTAATTGAGGTTCACTGTGATTACCTTGAACCCCATTTAAGGAATGCTGCCTGATATATCTGCTAAGATACCTAGAGTTGTTGACTGAAATCTGTAAAATAAAAAGCCTAGGCTTAGTAGAATAAGCCACCAAGTAAATATCCTTCCATTTGCTATTGTGAGCATCTAAGAGTAATGTTCTAGCCACGACGTTAACACAATCAAAACGGATTATACTTGTGTGCGCCTCCTTCTGATTTTTCCTGGAGAAAAATTTGTCACAGAAATACTTGAATATTAGGACAAATTTCACACTGTAATTTATAGAATGTTGCATACTGTTTAGCTAGCAGATCATAGCTGTTCCTTTATAAATGTCATAGAAGCCTTCCATTATATACTGCAATGGTGTAGGTAGAAAATTTTAAAACATAAATTACAAGGACTCTCAAAATACATAATCCTTTGAAGAGAGTAATGCTCTCCCACACTGTCATGATCTTTCATGTAAATATGAACTTAATGTCTTTTTAAAGTGCAGTTTTGTCTTCCCAGCTGACTAGGGCATCTCTAAAGAAAGTCGATGTTTTAAAAATGATGTAGCAGTGAAAGCAGGCTTGTGAGTCAGTAGAACTTGGAGAGTGATTTTTGGCTGTTCTATTTGGGATCACTAGTGCGGCCCCTTCCTTCAGGTAGCCTAGCGGGAAGGGGCGTGGGCGAAAAGAGCTGTTGTATCACCCCCCGTCGACCCGCTCTCGCACAGAAAGGCAAGCACCCCTGTTGCCCACGCACGCCCCAGTGGTTCGAACTGGTGTGACACGCTGCTACCAGTGTTTTAACTCACTTACTACAACATATCTAGCTCACTAACTAGTTTTTATCCTAGCTCCCTGTCATTTGGCTTTGTGGATTTATTCCTGCCCTGGGTAAGAACTGACCGGAAAACCCAAAAGGAATGTAGATGGGGAGTCCTTCACTTCTCCGTTTGGAAGCCGATCTCCAATGAGTGCCAGGGCTCTGATTATCAAACCCAGGAGTCAGAATGCTCCAGACAAGGGACCCTGCCTCTCCACGGCGACCCTGGCGCTTGAGTGACGCCTTCCAGGGTCCAAGCAGATTTTAATAAGCCTGTGAGGACCCTGTGTCCAGAACGTCCACGTCTAGGTAGATGCCCATTCCCAGGCCACTCCTGCCCTGTGAATGTCTCAGACATGCCTCCTCGGCTATCTAGGGCACTGCACCCACTGGCTAGGACCACTGAGGCCCAACCAGATGACGGGATGGCCACAGTCACCATGGAGCTACATCCCGTTCCCCCATTTAAAGCTTTCTTTTTTTTTTTTAAAGATTCATTTTTATTTATTTCTCTCCCCTTCAGTTGTCTGTTCTCTGTGTCTATTTGCTGCGTGTTCTTCTTTGTCTGCTTCTCTTGTTGTCAGCGGCACGGGAATCTGTGTTTCTTTCTGTTGCATCATCTTGTTGTGTCAGCTCTCCGTGTGTGCAGCACCATTCCTGGGCAGGCTGCACTTTCTTTCGTGCTGGGCGGCTTTCCTTATGGGGCGCACTCCTTGTGCTTGGGGCTCCCCTACGTGGGGGACACCCCTGCGTGGCACGGCACTCCTTGCGCGCATCAGCACTGCGCATGGGCCAGCTCCACACGGGTCAAGGAGGCCCGGGGTTTGAACCGCGGACCTCCCATGTGGTAGACGGACGCCCTAACCACTGGGCCAATCCACTTCCCCTAAAGCTTTCTTGTGAGCCCTTTTCAAGGCACAAGGCGAGCTAAGGTGTAGCTGGGACTGTGTAACATCACCCAGGGAAGGCGGCTGATGTCGGCTCGACCCACAGCCGCGCCGCCCCTCCTGTTGGGGGCCACGTTGGAGCACCATGCGGTTACAGACCCACTGAAGATGATTTTGGACAAACTTCCTTTTTTCCCCCCGGGAGAGCTCAGATGCGGCCCTGACTTTCTGTTCTCAATTAAAATAGCAAACTGTCAAGCCTTGTATAAACTTCCCCCGAGGGAGGGCAGCGGGCTTCTGAGTGCCTTTATTTACCTCCGTCTCCCTGTGAACTAAAATCCCCGTTAATTTCCTCCTCCTGAGCGGCTCTGAGGAGGGGGCCGGGGCACCCCTCACTCTCCCTGCGACTTGGCTCTCACTCTCCCGGAAGCCCTTTCATCACAGACGCCTGAGCGCTGAGCGCCGAGGTTTCTTAACTGAAGCTGGATTTGTTTTCACACCTCTCTTTACAGGGGTCCGCGCCCAGGCCCGGGGACCCTCTCATTTACCCACCGCCCTGCCAGGGGGCTCTCTTGCCTCCTCCTTCTGTACCTTAGAAATCAGCCCCCTTCCTTCCAACTCACTAAAACACACGCTTCAGCCTCAGTTCAAACAACCCAGGAAACAGCCTTTCTTTTGAATTTTATGGAACTTATTTAAAGCTTTTAAGCAGACGCTTTATTCCTGCATTTGCTCATGATTTGTTAGGAATGCTTTTCAGGAGGTACGGGCAAACCTGTAAAGAAAATAAAACTGAAATCGCCCTGAGAGAGGGAGAGGTGAGAACGGGGAAAAGGTGCCCAGGCCACAGAGCTCTACCACGGTGCCGGGCCTGGCAGGGGCCCCACCTGCTCTGAACCCTGAGCGGCGGACCCGGCAGCAACCAGGGGCTCAGTGGTTTTTCTTCTCTCTTTCTTTATTTTTTTTTAATGTTACATTCAAAAAATATAAGAGGTCCCCATATACCCCCACCCCCCACTACTCCCACATCAACAGCCTCTTTCATCATCGTGGCACATTCATTGCATTTGGTGAATACATTTTGGAGCCCTGCTGCACCACATGGGTAGTGGTTTACATTGTAGGTTACACTCTCCCCCAGTCCACCCAGTGGGCCATGGCAGGACATACAATGTCCAGCATCTGTCCCTGCAGCACCACCCAGGACAACTCTAAGTCCTGAAAACGCCCCCACATCACATCTCTTCTTCCCTCTCCCTCAGCAGCCACCGTGGCCACTTTCTCCACATCAGTGATACATATTCTTCTATTACTCATCACAATAGTTTCATAGTAAAATATCAGTAAGCCCACTCTAGTCCATCCTCTCTTCCTCCATCCTGTGGACGCTGGCATGGTGATGTCCACTCCTCCTCTATAGCGACAGGGGCCTTAGATTCCACGTGGATGATGGTTTTTAATAAATCTCGACTCCTTCCCAAACACCCCGCCCTGCCTCGAGGGTAAATTAAAGAGGCCTGGGTGCTTAAGAAGTCCAGGAACTGAGTGACAGAACCGGGCTTTGGAGCCCAGGGTGACCCGTGAGTGATGGAGAAAGGCTGGGGACCCTTGCCTCTGGCCACTGCCCCCCCCCCCACCGGCCACCAAGCCGAGTGGCAGCTTCTGCTGGGGGAAGCGATGTCTGAGTTTGCAAGGGCTCTTTCAGAGCCCAAGCCAGCGTGATAAAGTGCTGCTCTTTCACAAGAAAGAATGTTTGCTTACTATTTCATCATCCCCTGGAGGTGCAGTGAAAGAAAATAAGCACATCAGTTGTCATTATGACAGGATAAAAATGGAGCCATCATATTTCAATAACAGAATGCGACGAGCAGCCCCATCGAGTGATGAATTATGGACTCTCTCTTTCACACTCGACTATAAGTTAATATTATCTCCCCAGGATAATTAGAGTGGAGTTCAATTACTGACCCCGAATGGCCGCGCGGGCCCCACCACGGGTGTGGACGCAGCGTTTTGCACATTCATCTTCTCACCTAACGCGCTAAATCTGCATCCGAGCGGTGATTAATCTTCCCGCGCCCCTCCCAGCTTGTCCCGCTCTTGCAGGGATCCGCCGTCCCTGGGGTCCCCTTGAGCACAATGCGAGCAGGTCTATTACACTGTGTTTTCCTGCCAATTTACGTGCGTCTTGGTGGTAAGTTATTGTGGCCACTTCTGGCGGTGGGTCGAGGGAGCAGCTCCCCAAAGGTCACCCGCCGCCAAGTGGGGCCCGGGCACCCACCGCCGGCCTGTCGGAGCCGGGCCTTTTATGTGCCTGCGCCTTTGTGCCTGTCCCCACAACGCTCCCATTGAAAGCCAGGGTCCCTTTATTTCCATGGGGAGCGACGAGGGAGACAGAGCTCGTTAATCTTTCGGAAGCGTCCACACCAGCCTCTGAGTCTCCTTGCGTGCTCATTGTCACTCTTGACTCTGGGCGTCGCCAAGAGAGCCCTGCCATGGGCACCCGGCCCCATTCGGGTCCCTGCCTTGGGGGGCAGCGGGAGAGGAGGCTGGGAGGGAGGATTCAGGGTGCCTTGTGTTCGCAGAGCCCCCGAAACCGAAGGTTATTGAGTCAAACCAACTTCCGTGTGCATATGTCACGACTGGGGAATGCCAGGAGGCGAAGGCGTGGAGACTTGGGCTCCCGTCTCTAGGAGCATTTTATTTCAGTTGTTCTAAAAGGCATTTCCACCCTCTCCGGGACTGATGGCTGAAAGGATGCCAGGGGTCCCAACGCCCTGGCTGGGGAAAGAAGGTAGCTGAGGGGTATGGCAGCAGCCTGCACACAGGGTGGGGCTCCTGTGAGCCGGGGGTCAAGACCAGGCCCTCGCCTCCCCTGGGCCCCCCTTGCTGGCCTCCAGCACTCTTAGGGTTGCCGCCGGAGTTTGTGTGGGCAACACACAGCATGGGCTCGGCACCCAGGAAATGTTTTTCTCGTGCCACAAGGGGGGCTGCCCGGCACTCCCCCAAGGCACGCATGCATTCCGGGACCCTTGGCACCCCAGCAAAGCCAGCTTTCCGTATTGATCCACCAATTAGGTATCCAAGAGAACTGGGAAGCAAGAGGGCTGCTTTAAAGCCAGGATCATTGGGTAGAGGTCAGCTTTGATGTGACAAAGGCTGGAGATGCTTTCTTTTTCCCTCTATTTTTTTTTAAATATTACATTAAAAAAATATGAGGTCCCCATATATTCCCACTCCCCTCACCCCACTCCTCCCACATCCACAACCTCTTTCATCATTGTGGCACAGTCACTGCATTTGGTGAATACATTTTGGAGCCCTGCTGCACCCCATGGACAGTGGTCTACATTGTAGTCTATACTCCCCCCCCATCCACCCAGTGGGCCATGGCAGGACCTACAACGTCCAGCATCTCTCCCTGCAGCACCACCCAGGACAACTCCAAGGCCGGAGATCCTTAATAATCACCACCGATGCTTTAAAACTGTTTTTACATTTTGTTTTTGTTTTCATATTACACTAGAGCATTTCGCTAAGCAGATGGGCCTTCGGGCGAGCTCCCAGGGCGCCTGCTGCTCCCTTGCTGTGACTACGATGCAGGCACAGTTTGTGGGGCCGGAGTCGGGGCTGCAGGACCACTTCAGTTCTTTTGGTGTTGACAGCGGGGGGTCAACAGAATTTAGGAACAGGTTCCGAGGTCTTCCCGTCCCACAGGGGTGGAAGATGGTCCTGGGATGGGTTGGCCGGGACTGAAGGGAAGATGGGAGCAGAAGAGGAGATGAGCAAGGAAGGCCAGGACGGGAGCCTGATTCCATCCTCTTCTGTGTCCCTGTTTATTTCACGCCCACCCCTGCAAGGAGAAAGCAGCAGGCTGGCTCCGGGGCCGGCTTTGGAAACCATGGCTGGATACGCCTCACGGAGCCCGGACCCCCCCAAGAGAAGCCCCCGCCTGGCTCCTGCACCCCCGCAATGCTGCAGTGAGACCTTTCCTACAGGCACGGGCGGCAGAGACGCGCAGGAAATGTGGTCATGGAACAGCCGCCTACAACTGCTGAATCTGCTCACCACCTGGTCAGCGCGGCCCACGACCCCAGGAGCCTGGGGCGATTCTCAAACTCATCTCTGAATTTCTGGTATCTGTCTTCAGACAACAGAAACGATGGCCTCACTTCAGAAGGAAACGAAGCAAGTTTAAAACAGAAGCCGGCTCACCCCTGGGACGCTTTTTTTTTTTTGCAAAATTACACTCCGTATCAGACTACTTTGGCACGGATAGAAAAAAGGAATTTAGTGAGCGCACTGCACATTGCAGGTGAAACTCTTTAAGCACAGATGACAGCGGCGACAGACAGACCTTTAAATGTTCAAAAACTAAGTTGCTTTGTTGATCTGACGTAAGCGTGGGAGAGTTTAAATATGCAAGAAAGGGCTGGCTGGATGTGCCCTTTCGCCTGCAGGAACTCCAGGCATAGAAATAAAATGAATGTCACAGCTGCCTCGCCCATGGCTCGGCCATTGCAAGTTGTCTTCCGATCATCAGGTGGAATGGGGGCTCATGGGGCGCTGTCTTCCTCTCGGAACTGTGCAGGGCTGCACGTGTATCCTGCTCCTTAGCACGACCTGAGCTACCTTTTTCCTCTCTCTGCTCAGTTCTCAAGAACAGACGTGGTTGGATCCTTTCCTTTTGAAATCCTCTGTCCAGGTGTTAGCCTGCTGCTGCTTTGACCAGAAATGCAAAGGTTTTTCTTTTTGCTTCCTGCATGAAGAAACACCATCTGTTTTCACTCGAAAGCCGGTGCTCGGATTCCAGGCCCTACGCCGTCTCTGGGGTCCACTTCGGCTGCACTTGGAGTTCTCGTTCAGCACATTTTCTTTCTGAATCAATAATATTCTATTTGTACTTTTAAACATGAAACAGAAAGCTTTTCTTCTCTCGCGCCTGCATTTTTGTGGTTTGAGCTGGTGTCCAGGCCAGCGGAGGGGACGGCAGGCTTTTGCGAGTCGGGACGCCTTGGCTGCCAGAGGAGTTCTTTGGGTGGGGGTCCTGGAGGGGCCTCTCGGTGAGCCGCTGACCCCCACGGCCACACGTCACATCACTGATTCCGGAGGCTTGGTCTTTCCACTGAACTTTGGATGGAGAGCTCAGGGAGCTTCTCAGCACCTGCAATGTCATTCTTGGGCCGAGGCAGGGAGGGACACAAACCCAGGAGTGGGTGGGCCTCCTCCCTGACTCCCAACACTCTCCAGGAGACTCTGGGACCCTGCCAGCTCTGGCCCAGAGATGGCCTGGACAAGGCCCCTGCCCAGCCACCAAGGGCTTTGTTATGTGTGAGCAGCAAACGCTGCAGAACGGAGCCTGGGATGTGGGGCCTGTAGCTAGAATTACCTTAATTAAAACAGTGTGGCCACACATCCTGCCGCCCAATTCCTTTCCCTCTCAAAGGACTGGCTGCCAAAATGGAGCCCTCAGTCTTCGCAAAGATATTTTGAAAACTTCCACTGCCAATCCTCTTTCTGTTCTCGGTGTTTCTGCTACCAAGTGAGATCGGCTTACTGGAAGGGAAATACAATCACAACCAAAACAATGATTGGCAGAATTAGCATAAAGCCGTACCTCAACCAGAGTTTGCTAAAATCCTAGTTTTCTTTTTCTCATTTAAAAAAATAGCCATATGCTTATTGATCTTTTGCAAAACTAAACGAATACTGGTTTTGTATTCATTTAAAAATGCACAAAATAGCCTGCATATTTAGAGATATACACGCATATCGACCATTCTGATCACATATTTGAGAAGATAGACAGTAACCTCGGGTGGGTGGTTTCCTCTTGAAAGGGAGGTAAAGGCATGGACAAAAGGCAGTTACAAGATCTAACAGTTAGTGTAAGGTTTTATGTCCAAAAAAAGAAGAAAAGTGTTCTAAGGAAATAACACACATTATCACCATTTATTATGTATGTGAATGGCTGTAAATATCATGTTATTTTCTATACTTTACGATATGTTTGAGGGGAACTCATGCCTTCACGGGTGGTTTGAACTCAGGGCCTGTGTCCTAACATTAGCTAACGAGGCATCCTCAACCGGAAGCTCTTTCTTCCTTTTCCCTGTCTGTCCTGGCCAGATACCACCCTAAGGACTTCCATAAACTTTCTTTTGCCCTGTCACATCCTGTGACTGTGCATTTACTTGTCTGTCCCCCCTTTGACCTTCGAAGATAGAAGTGTTACTTTCTTCTTCTTTGCTTCCCTAGCACCCTAACTAGAACTCAGAAGGTGCACTCGCAAAATGTTTATTGACCGAACGACTAAAAAAACAATTAAATGAGCTCAAGCTTCCATTTATGTTATCCAGACTAAAATTCCAGACTCTCAGAGTTTACAGGAACCCTTAAGAACAGACGAATCGGAGGGCCTTCCCTACGCCCGCATTGTGTTGGTTTGGTTGTTTGCGTTGGCCAGTCCAAGGAAGGGTGTAAACTACTTCCAGGTGCATCACTATCAAACAGGGAGGCGGTCGGTCCTGGGGTATTGAAATGAAGTGCCTTCTGTCCGTCTCTTCTTAAGATGAACCTGCTTCACCTACATTGAACCATCCTGTGGATTTCCCCAAGGATCCCTGGCTGTGAGGGGTGGAATCTGCAGTCTCCAACCTTTTCACGCTGGTAGATTGGAATGAGCCTCGAAGGCAACACCAGGGCTTCCAGCCATGCTCGACAGCCTGCCACCTGTGGGAGCGCCTCACAGGCCGGCCCACTCCTCTCCACGCACTCCCCCCTTCCCCGCTCCACCTGGCTCTCTGGAGGAACCCCAGGGATGGCCCTGCCTTGGTTTCTGGACCAGGAGGAATCTGGCCTGTCATATGATCCAGGGATTCATCTCTCCCTGTGCAGACTGTTTGTTTCCTCACTACTTCCAGTTATATAAAACTCTCTCTTTATTTGTAACTGTGCACCTTTGCTTTTCAACATTCTTACATCTTTTGCCACTGTTAAATCAGCAAAAACTCTGAAGCACCCCAAAATTAGGCACGAGTTTGACAAACAAGAATAGATGTGACTGCCAAGGGTAGGTGACTCACATGCAGGCACACTCTAAATATTCCTTTCCACATGGCAAAGAGAAATCCCAGGGGGCTGAGAAAGCTCGATAGAGTTGCTCATTTCTGGAGTTTCGAAAGATGGCAAAAAAAAAAAAAGAAAAACACTTTGCAAAAATAGCTCCTTGAATGTTAGAAAACCTCCCCATCAGTAACCTTCCTCGTTTTGGAGACCCTGGCCTCACTGAGACAGTGAGGAAATGGTCCTGAAGTTTGCAATCAGGACAATGAACCCCAGGAAAGGAGTTCTGCTGACATTGTCAGATAGGGACGTGTAATTTGGGTACTTTCGCAGAACTTTCTTGAAGCTTTCTTTGAAATTTAGACCTGAATTCTTTCAGATTTTTCATTTTCTTTTCCAGAATTGTCCATTTCTTTCTTCTGTATGCATTAGATACTGAATTACTGAAGGATTAGGAGGGGGACTGTTCCAGAAGCCGGAAGTATTAGAAATCTCACCAAAAAAATCTGCTTTAGTGTAATTCCCAGAAAGATTTTAGAGCCTGGAGAGGTTTATATAGTTGGCTGAGTTTGGAATAAACATCTCCAAAATGTTGGGCATGATTCCAAACTGAAATGAAATTTGAGGTCCACCCATTTCACTAGTTATTAAGATAAAGAGAAAACCACTGTTGAAATTGGATTACATAATTGGTAGTTCTTGCCATTGTTGAAACAGATCTACCACAAATTTCATGCCTGTCTTCTTTTCTAAGTTCAGCTGCTGGAGAGGCAAAAAACAAAACTAAACAAAACAAAACTCTTCCTCCTGCCCCTGACAATTTGTTTAGTGTTGTCACTATAGAGATTGCCAATATTTGATAATATCAGGATGGAAAGTCTGATGTATATTTGGACTAAGTGCAAGGCTCAGGTAGTCAAAATGGGCTTTTCTTTCTAGATTTGTGTCATAATACCCAGAAATGGGAGGAGGGGGGCATAGACATATTGCACATAGCTATACTTCCTGATTTCAGACATAGATGTACCGTGATTACATGCATTAACAGAAAAACAAAATGAGACATCACAAGGGGCAATGGATAGTTTCCCCGTAAGACAGGGAAGCACATAAAATCCCCCAGCCCTCAATCCCCACATCCCAAAGCTCCTAGCTCCTCCCATTCCCAGGAGAAAAATCACCAGCAGTAGGTAAAATAAAACATGGATGAACAAGGCTTGGAGTTCATATTTTCAAGAATCATGAACTTGTTGGTTCAGCCTGCAGGAGACAAGCTCCAAGCCATCAGACAGTAACACTTTCCAGAGGTCCTTCCTGGATAGCTGCACTTCCAATCCCAACTTACACGGACTGGCTGCTTCTGTGTTAAGTCCTCACATGGGAAACTGTTCTCTGGGGGCTCGTTTTCCAGGAGTTCAGAATTTCCTATCACAGCCTCCCTAACTGAACAGCTTAGTGGAGCCAAGGGAATCACATTCCCGAGGATATAGCTCCTATGAGGATTGGGTCATGCAATACCCATTCTACTGTCTGCCATTCTCTGGTAACCAACCATCTTCACCTAGGTGTCATGCTCATCTCAAAGCAAGTAACTTAAGATAGCACAAATTAAGAAAACCGAAAACAAATTGAGTTGGTAAAGACTGTACAGTTGACATGCATTTTTGAAGTGGAAATTGCAAATACAGAAAGCACGACACTTTGATGCAGGAAAATGATGTGTATTTCTTGTCGGTTTCATTCATGTCTATGCATACTTGAAAAGTAGAAATTCTGATATAAGGTTTGAAAAAGAATAAAGTGGCCATCAGTGTGAAATAAATCACATTTAAGAGTGAAGTCTGCAAATGTAATATGAGCTATTCTTAGCCCAGTAGGTGTCCTTCAGCTAGGTGTCATAAAGCTTGACTCCTGAAATCAGTGGGTCAAATGATTTAAAGAATTAAGTAACCAAAAAGCAATGTGAAGCAATTAGCAGAACTAAATACTGAAGGCAAACATTTGGAAGCAGGATTCGGTGCATAAGGTGGTGTGGATCACGGCACAAATTAGGTAGACGTCTATCAGCTGCAGGATCGGCGACAGTCTATTGAGGTAAATACCACTCCGTCCATCTCACAACAGGAAACTCTGATTTCCCCCTCCAACACTCAGCTTCTTGCTGAATTTAGCTGATTTTATGCCCCCGGGGATAGTCTGGGCTCCCCTGCTCGTTCTTCACTTCTCTGTTTTCCAGCTGCTCTTGCAGTCAGCCCTGGGCTCCACTCCTGGAAATCGAGGCCCTGGGCTCCCCCCCAGCAGATACCCGGCCCTGGCCTTCCCTTATTCCCTCTTTGCCTTCAAGGCTTCCACCTGTCCCCACGTCTTGAGGATCTTCTCCAGCAGCTAGGGCATCTGCTTCCAGAAGTGGCTCGGTCAGGTCTTCATCGGGGCGGCAAGCACTTGGGGGGAACTCCTACAGGCCTGTGGGTGACAGTCCACCCACCCATCTGTCCTGATGTGCCAGGGAGTCAGTCGTGCTCTCAGCCAGGGGACGCAGCTTGCTTAAGGATGATTCTCCTCTGATTTGTCTTTTCACTTCAGGGGGTCTGGGGGATCTTCCCTCTCCCAAAACTCCCAGAGAATGGGAACAATTAAGAATCCCAGATAGGTGTCACACCATGAATTCCTTATGTCTGTCCGTGGCCGCCCATGAAAGGCCACCACAGTCAGTTATGCTGGGCGTGTTACCTCCTAACAGCAAAGGCAAACACCTGCCCCTGAAACTAAGGTGTCTCAGAAGAGGGAACACAGAAGCTTTATGTAGGGCTTAGAGGGCTAGTTTATGCATTGGATATCTTGTCAGGGATTGGTCAGAATTTGCAATCCAGGGTTCCTGGAGTAGCCACTGGTCTTACTTTGGGAAACGAGTCTCTTGTAGATCCACTTGGCTGTGTCTTGTCTTAAAACCTGGGCCTGAACCCACTGTGGTCAAGAGCTGAGGCTTGGCTGATCTGGGACGGGATTCCAGGTTGGTCTGGTTGAGATGATCTGCTTCACAACTTCTGTGTGGTCTCTTTTGAAAAGTTGTAGCATCTGTTTCAATTCTCACTTCCTCCCTCACAGTCCAACTTCCAGCAGGGGTATCATTTTTCACTTTATCACATCGGACTTTTATTTTATTGGTCTATATTTGAGTTGCTGATACGGGAGTAACCCCTCTGAGGATCCTACTGTGAAGCACGTTCTAAATCCGGGCTCTTGGGGGAGTCCTTCCAGTCCTCTGGCCCTGCTTTATCTCCTGGAGTCTGAGGTTTAAAATTTCACCAACCAAACCTTATGTTCTTCAGACAGGATTCTGGACCGTGTCTGTGAGTGACGTCTCTCTCTGCAATGATAATATAGAATTTCTCTGTAACGACTACACTCCAAAGTACTCGTCCATCTTTGTAAAAATTTTATAAAAGTGTCCTTTTTCTGGTTGACCACAGACACCATCTCTTTATTATATTTCATTGATGAGAAAAATAGTTGATTCATTCTGCCCTGGATGATCAACATTCTATTCTAAATATAGAGGTGATTAGAATGATTATCTCAGAGATTGAAGCTAAATGAATTACTTAGAAACATTCATCTTTTGTACATATGCAATCCAGAATTTACTGTCAAATTTTCTTCACTCCTAACTTATTCAATATGCTTTGACCTTAGCTCTATTAGTCATTCTAACCAATGTGTGGTTCCCACCAATTAAACATATCCAATCCACAAATTCCCCCAAGGTTAGAGAGATGGTATTACACCATTCAGGATCTACTGATACGGCAGTACGGATTGATAACATACATTGTGATTGTCATCAATAGCTCTTTTGACCTCTGCAAAACCATCAGAGAGCGCCAATACCTCAGCTCTGAGTCCCATGCCTTCTCCTCTTTGGGAAATAAGTGTGCCCCCGTTTGCTGGCTCTTCAGCTGTCCCTTAAAGAAAATCAGTTCTGCAGCTGTCTCCATTTAGAATCAACACCCTCATTATTCCAGGCGCGGAATTTTTTAAGCAACATTTGTTTTATCGATTCCTTCAGCTTTTAAACAAAGAACCATACCCAGTGGTCTTGGTAAGACAGTTTTCTGTGTCTGTACCACAATGACTTTCAGCAATATTTAATATGGAGAAAGAATGTCCAGCATAAGGTGAAAGTGAAATGGATAGAGACATGTTGCAAAATGGACCTTCCATCCTGGGAGTGTTCTTCCACCGCTAATCTGATGGCACCGTGAGGCACTGCAGCTTTGCCCAGCTCTGGGAAGGCTCTCCCAACTTTTTCCGTTTGCACTGGGCAGTTAACGGCACTGCTGCTAAGTGCCTGGGTCAAAGGGCTGGACTGAGGCTCTTTCTACGGTCAAAGTCAAGCAAGGAATGACATGCTCAGGAATGCGAGACTTTCTTCCTCAGGAACTAAGCTAGTACGCTGAGCCACCATCAATTACAAAGTCTTCTGTAGGATTGATCT
Source organism: Dasypus novemcinctus (assembly GCF_030445035.2). Classification (NCBI taxonomy): domain Eukaryota; kingdom Metazoa; phylum Chordata; class Mammalia; order Cingulata; family Dasypodidae; genus Dasypus; species Dasypus novemcinctus. The sequence goes on along the minus strand of NC_080674.1, from coordinate 2,297,716 downwards.
AAATAATCAAGCCATCTCTTGATTTTACACTTCACCAAGTGACTGGTATTGTCACATTTCAGAAAATTGAATTCAGCTTTATGAAACATATGTTTAAAAGCTGTACACTTTCAATAATTATGCTATAACATCTCTGTTTTTATGCAAAGCTAACTAGATATTGTCATATTAAAATAGCAAATCCAATTCATTTCTTATGAAACACATGTTTAAAAAAAAATAAAAGGAACACTTTAATTATTTCGGGAGTATGCAGGCCAGCTCACCAGCCGACTGGATATTGCATTTGTTTAAAACTCAATCATGCAAAATGAAGACTGGATTTGAGAAATTTTAATAAAGATAACCAGCCTATCATGATATCATTTGAATGCTAATCGGCACTTCCATTCAGTGGAGAGAGAGCAGACAGTGTCAACTTTGCTGGAGGCTCTTTATTCTGCAATAAAAACATTTACATTCTAATGATTTTATTAAAGCGCCGAGGCTGACAGGAGCCCCAGATGACTCCTTGGCAAACTGGATCAGTTATCAACTCATATTGCCTTTATCAAAACCACCCAGTGGTGAGCCGGGCACCACAATGAGAAGTCTGCTGCTCGCAGAGCTGGTATTTAATCATTTCTTCCCCGGTATTGTTCTGCTTGCAGAGCCTAAATAAGAGCTTCAAATAACCCCAGAGTGCTCCTGACAATGAAACAAAGTATCGGCCCTATTCATCTCACTCGCATTCTTCAGGAACCATTTTCTCCCACACCCTGCCCCCCACCTTTATTTGGTGGTGGTTGCTCGCACTTCATTTTTTAAAGCGGGTTTTATTCACCAACACGATCATCATTCAACAGCTCCGAATTTCTTCTTCATCCTGAACAGCGGGGCTCACGAGCAAGCAAGTCGGGGAGGCGACCCCGTTGGTGGCAGGGAAGTGGGTGCACGGACCCGGGGACCCGGGGACCCGGGTCAGGCGGGGAGGGTGGGGGGGGGGGCTGTCCTCTTTGTCCTTCCTGGTCACCAGGCCTTGGAGAGAGGAAGAGGAGGGCTGGCGACCGGCCAGGCGATGCACTGTCCTGCCGTCCCTCCTCTTCATCTAACCAGGCGGACTTCATCTAGAGTTTCTCCTGATAGTGAAAACCTTGTTTGTATTCATTGAAAAAGTACCCCGCTCTGGAACATTGCCAGGATGGAAGCAAGAAATCCTAAATAAAAGCCACACAAACAAATGCCTTTCCAAGAAACGCAGTACCTGGACATCTGCAGGAGTGACGTGGAAACATCCTTGCTGTTTGTCATAACTGGGAAATGATGGATTCAAATTAGTGGACGTTTGCCTCTGTCGGAAAACTGATATACATACATATAATTTAACTTTCAGAGGTTTCTAAGGAAGTCTTCCTAAAATGTGATTTATGAGCTCCCGGACGCTTTGGAGCGCAGAGCCGGGCAGCCTGCTCACGCTGGCCACGGCCACGGACGCTGACTTGAACCTAGTGGGGCCCGAGGCCTGGGAGCCGTTACGTCCAGGGTGGCTGGGTGGTGCCCAGAGAGGGCATGCCCAGGTGGCCCGCTCCTGAGCTCCCAGGGGCTCTCTGTCGCTACCCAAGCAGCCCCAGGGAAAGCCCGTGATGAACGGCTCCAGGGTGTGCAAGAACAGCTCCGCCCGCACCGGCCAGGCCCATCTGCAGGGCCAGGCTTTCCCACGCCCCCACCCCGCAGGGCAGCGCACCAGCCTCTTCTCTGTCCTCAGAACCCCTGGAGTGGGTCCCTCCTTCTCTCCGGCTCCCTCGGCTGCCTCGCCGCCTGCCCTCGCCGTGGCCTTGGTCGGGCCCCAGGTGTGTGGGCGCACCTGTTCCCAGGTGCCTGACACCTCCGCCAGCCGTGGGCTGGGCTCAGCCGGGTGCCACGGGAGGGGCGTCCACATCCCAGCTCCACCGCGGGCGTGGCCTGCTTGCCCGGGGACGGCAGCCTGCTGCGGGAGTCCCTGCCAACTGCAAGACCGACGTCCCCGAGCGGTGGAAGGCGCAGCCGCCCAGAGCCCGGCACCTTCAGCAACAGAGAACGCGCCCAGGAGAGGCAGGGGCCAGCGCTTCCGTTTCTTCCCCAGTATCCACTGATGAGGAAATACTCAGCAGCAGGTACCTAATGAAAGGCAAACTTTTATGTCATTAAACCACTAAGCAAAACTTTGCAGAGAAGGAAAGGTGCCTAGAGCTTTGAAGTGGAGCCCATTATAATGCCAATTAATTTTTCTTTCCCAAGAAAACATTAATAAATAACATTTGAACTTAAACTTGTTACCAAGGTGTTGCAGCTACGTCTGCCCTCCATTAATCTGTAGATTAATGAAGTTTGCTCTCTAAGGAGAAGCTCACGTCAGGCTATCTGCCAGTAGAATTGTTTAAAAAAATTATAAAATTACTTCGATATTTATCATTTAAAATAAACTGTCCCCTTCTGAGTCTGTCAATGGAGAAATGGATTTGTGGACGAAAGTCCCCGTTCTGCCTGTGAGGATGATGTTGGGGACGTAAACTACGGGCGACAGCAGCCTGACACTCTAAATGGAGGCACTGCCCACCCAGCCTTGCCCTGCCCACCTCTGCCTCCCATCCCTGAAAGCGGGATGATAAAACACACAGGACTTTTGACACCCAAAGAAGTTAACTGAAGGGACGTAATGCATCACTGATAACTCACACCTGTATCATTTTTGCTAAAACACCCGACCCCTTGGATTCCTGGATGGGTCCAAGGCATTTGCTTTGCTCTCTGCCAATGAGGAAAATGAGGAGGGTACCGGGGAGTCCACCCCGGGGGTCCACCCCGGGGGTCCACCCTGGGGGTCCACCCTGGGGGCTCCTGGGGGGGGGGTTCATGTTTCCTTTGATGAAAACCCCGATACTGAGCTTTCTTTCCAGAGCAATTTCTCCCCGGGACATGGGACCAGCTGTGGAGGACTTGAAATCTGGCACCAGCTGGGTGGGGATATGCCCAAGCCCTGCTACCCTGGCTTTCTGGGCACCGACGGAGCAGGAACAAGTCACCCTAACGGTTCAGGGCTTCTGCTTCTGGTGCTGCCCCCAGGCTTAAGGCCCGGTTGTAGGCTGACGAGGCAGCATCACTCCTTCAGGCGCCAGGAAACCTGCCCTGAAATGTCACCTGGACATCTAGGGTCTGAGTTCTCTTGGGCAGAGGGCCTCATTTTCTTCTCAGACACAGTAAAGCAGGAGTGGACTTGGGCCTAACAAGGGAGACACTGAGTTGGAATGAAGCTTGGTGTGCACCGAGAAAAACCCTGGCCAGACAGAAGGCTGATGGAAAACTTGAGGGTGCCCTACTTCCAACTGGAACTCAAGATCCATCACACGGCGAGCCCTGGGGTGGGACAACCAAGCATGGTTGAATGAGTGTAAACAACGGAACGTGGAGCGGTATCTGAGAGCCCCTGGTGGTCGCTCAAGGCCAGGCTTCCTCACGTTCAGAAAGCACTCATTTCTCCATGACCCCATACTGCTTCAGCATCTTTTTTCAAGTATCACATATTTCTTTGTAGTTCATCTTTCATCCAAGCCTTTTATTACTTTAAGAAATATTGCTTTGCTAAGTCAAGACAAAAGATAAATAATATCTATGCCTTGTGAATTTGTTATTTATATATTTCTTTCAAGAACTGGAATATCAGATCACACCAGAAACAGATTTGCAAACTTGTGCTGAAAAAAATATTCGAAGTATTTTTTTGAGTATAAAATTATGTATGTATGCATCTTTATTCAAAAGTTTTTAAAAAGTACAAACTGAGGTTGATTTTCCCTTGACTGCCTAGAGATAGGGATACAAGTGTGAGAGTGGGGAGTGGTGGCCCTGGTTTCAGACACCTGTAATGGGAGGGACTTCGAAGTGTCTGTAATTGATTCAAATAGTCTCAATTATTGACTCAAATTGTTTTTTGTTTTTTTAAAGAAGCATGTCTTGTCATTTAAAAGAGAGCAAAAATGAATCAAGATGCATGATCAAATAGTATTGTTCACCCATGGAGATCTCTGAAGTTTTAAGCTCTGTTTGCCGTTTTCTTTGTGTAAATCTATCTTTCTTATTTTTCTTTCTCCTTCCTTCCTTCCTTCCTTCCTTCCTTCCTTCCTTCCTTCCTTCCTTCCTTCCTTCCTTCCTTCCTTCCTTCCTTCCTTCCTTCCTTCCTTCCTTCCTCTTTCTTTCCATCAATATCTATTCATTCATATTTACCTATCTATCACAGTTATTCTCTATATATTTATTCCTTAGTTTACTTATGCAAAACCCATTTATTCCATCTCACTATATGCTGAAAACAAAGCAGAACCTTCCTTGGAAGACCATGATGTGGCTGGGAGTTGCTTCTGGGAATGTTTGAGTCAGACTTCCCATTAAGAGTTGAGTCTTCATTTGCCCACTGTTGAGTAATAGCTGGAGGACAGTTAGCAAAACATTGGTTTCCTATGAAAATGACTTATATGAATATCAATTAATTGAAAATTAAAGCACTAGTTTGAGATTTAACAGCTACTAAATAACACAATTTTTTCCACTGTGAGAATTCAGTCTTCACTGCCAGGTAAATGGAGAAGTCAGCAGATGAAAAGGGAGGGTGTGTGCTCCAGGGACAGCAGTGTGTAGGCCTGTGGCCGTGCTCCCAGCCCTCCCTGTTGGAAGCAGCCCTCTATGCTGGCAGGAAGAGCCAATGCTGCAGAGGGGTTCCCACGACAGAGGGTGCCCAACCGTTGTGCAGATGTTGACTCACTGAAGCCTCATCAATCCTTCGAGGCAAGCACTGTAATTATACCCTCTTACGATGAGGAAACAATGAATAGAGAGGGGAAGTCACAAAGCTCGTCCCTGGAGGAGCTGGGATGACGTGGCACCTGGGACATGGCGCACCTTCTTAACTTCTACCCTGCCAAGGGGGGAGGCCCTTAGTGGTGAAATGACCCAGTCTCACTATGTGCAGAATCCCGATGCCACCGCATCCAACATCTCCAGGTGGGGTCGACTTCTACCACCCCATTTTGAGGTCTGTGTTTATTTTTCTTTAACACACTGGCATCCTTTCACTACTTAGCAAGGTTGTTATTTATTAGATAAGACAAAGCCCCATTAAATGTCTTTATTTTTTTTTCAATGTAATATCATAGACATATTAATGAATGAAGTACAGTTTGTAAGCATCATCCTGCATTCTTTCAACAGTTATTTACCTAGCAATTATAATGTACCAACAATGCAATGAGGTGGTAGGAACTCAACAGAGAAAATAGCAGATAAATTTCCTGCCCTCCTACAGCTTTCAATCTATTTGTGGAGAGAGTCAGCAAGCAAATATTATAATATGCTATTAAAACATAATATAATATATAGAAAATGCTACATACATTAGTAAATGACTACATATAATATAATCTAAAATAACATAGTGCCAGGCAGAAATAAATTCTAGGAAGTGAAATAGAGCTAGATGAGAGAAATGCTGAGTATAAGTCTAAGGAAAAAGAAGGTGATATAAGTTTTCTGTGGAAAAAGCTAGAGATGTCAACACTCACCTTTCAGAGCTCTAAGTCATAGAGCACAACACAGATTCTGGCTATCACTGGGATTTTGTGTAGGCAAATGTACTTTGACAAAAGTAGGGAGAATCTTGTTTCTAGGGCCTGTGCTACAAGGCCTTATAACTAGGCCTATTACAGAATAGGTAGATATTTGAAGCAAATGACCAGATTGTTCATAGCTTGAGGAAAAAAGAAAGAAATTAAAGTTGCTTCATGACAACTGAGGAAGTGCAGAGTTCCCATCCTGGGGAACTCTGTTGCACTCCCCAATGGAAGAAGAACAATCCCCCACGTGCAAGCACAAAGTCCAGTAAAGAAGGATGGCCCAATAATGGGCCCTTGAAACTGATGACTATGCTTATAAGCCTGCATGCTGGAACTAGGTTTAGAGCTCCAGGGTGTCTAAGAGTTACCTCCTGAGAGCCTCCATGTTACACAAATGTGGCCACTCTAGCCAAACTCAGCATGTAAATGCATTACGTTACCCTCAGCATGGGACATGACTCCCAGGGATGAGCCTACCTGGTATCAAAGGATTACTACCATCACCAGCTAGTAATGCAACTAGAAAAAGACATTGAATAAAAGGAATAAATGGTAAAGACAAATGAGATTTTATGGCTAATTGACTTCAAAATGAGTTGGGAGGTCATCAGAGGAGTTACACTTACCCACACCTCAGCAGGATCCCAGAGACAGCCAAAGTAGATACAACCCCAGGTAGCGGTGCTCCTGATGGCTATGGAGACACCCAGGTCCTTTGGTCATGGCAGATGTCTCTGGAGCTCAGTGCCTTTCCAGTGGGCTTTACTTTGGAATTTGTGCTCCTGAGTGTGATGGTGTTGGACTCAGATATGACCTCTCTACACATGCTTCTTCTGTCACTTTTACTGAACCTGTAGTTGGCACTGAGGTTGGTGTATGATTGGGAAAATTGAATCTCTGGACTGTCTATGTGCCAGCTGAATCAAGTCTCAGCAGAGGTGCAACATCTAATTTCTGGTTCATTGGACTTACCAAGGTCAGCTAACAGGGAGGTGATGATGGTCAACCACCACACCAGGGAACCAAGAGAGTCTACAACTGCAAGCAAGAGACTTCCATCCATCGACCATCCAGGACTTAAGCCCCCTCTTGATTTAGAGATGGAGTGGACATTGCCATCCCAGGGTCCTCAGGATGGAGAAATAAAATATGCATTAGAGTGGACTTACTGGTATTCTAACATAGAATTATTGTGACTCAAGCAATGGAAGAAATTATCACTTAATGTGGAGATTGTAGCCACAGGAGTTCCTGAAGGTAGGCAGAGGGTAAAGATGTGTGATATTGGGACATTTTCAGGTCTTGGCATTGTCCTGAATGATATTGCAGGGACAGATGCAGGACATTATATATCCTGCCATAACCCTCTGAATGGACTGGGGGAGAGTGTGAACTACAATGTAAACTATAATCCATGTGGTGTAGTAGTGCTCTAAAATGTATTCATCAAATGAAATGAATGTGCCACACTGACGAGGAAGTTGTTGATGTGGGAGGAGGATGGGCAGTGAGGCTTGGAGTATATGGGAACTGCTTATATTTTTTTAATGTAATATTTTGTGTGATCTATCTATCTTTCAAAAAAAGACAATAAAATCAATTTTAAAAAATTGCTTCATAAGAGTATAAAGAGTATCATGGCTTAAATCTAATCTACATTTTATTTTGTAAATTTTTTTAACAAAATCTCCAAAACTCAGTAAGTTACATTATTTTCTAACTGTGACTCTGGTGGCATAATAAGTTTCATTGTGATTTGTGGATTAATACAGTTGTATTGATCATGGGTATAATCCTATAATCCTTACTTCTGTCACCATTGACCTTGAGACTCTAATCAGAATGCATAAGTCAGTAGTACCATGAGATGAAAGTAGTCTGCAGAAGCAGGGGCAGGATGGCAGCACAATAAGCCCCATCCATTCCTGATGTGGATGGCCATACCTGGAAGGTATCAATGATAAATTTATGTTACCTTGAAGAGATTTGCACCAGTGTGTCCTGTCAATGCCTTAAAGAGTCAGTGGAAACCTTGCCTCACCCACCCATGCATACATGGCTTGACTATGTAAGGATCACACATGATTTGAACTCTGAACACAACTGCAGAAATGCGGAGGGGAGATCACTTGGCAGCAATAATGTGAATTTACAAAGTAGCATTATACTTTTATTTCAGCCAATATCTATCAGTTGTCTGCTTTGTGCAGTGCATTATGGTGGATATCAGGGGTGGGGTGGGAGCTGGATAAAGTCTTTCTCTCCTGGAGGTCATACTATAGGCGGGATAGAGGCGTTCAACAATGGAACTCATTTACAATGTTCATGGGTTAGCACGAAGAAACCTGAGCAGGGTGATGGAGAGCTTTGCATCAATAAAATGTAACTCAGGATGCACACACAAATTGGAAGAGCACAGAGAAGGGAAGGTTGGGGAACTCGCCAAGCATGGACTAGCAAAAGAGACATCTGTTCAAGCCAACACAAACAAAGCATGGACACAATAACTCCGACACTGTGTTGGCGTAAGAAATGCTACCTGGCATCATCCCTTTGTTCTCTGTACTGGTCAAGGCAAAAGTGGGGACTTGGGCTTAGAATCCATTCAGGACGTCATAGCTGACAGCAGGCATAGCAGACCAGAGCACAGTCAGAGCAAGGGACCTTGGAGTATTTGTCAGAAGAAGCATTGCCAAATCGTGGAGGCCATTAATCCTGAAGAGTGGAGATGTCATGGTGCATTTTCATGGTGGGGCTTCATGGTGGAGAGATGGAGACCCTCTGAGACCTTGGCTGCCTCCAAGGTCTAGAGTGGGAGCAGCTAGTCTCTGGAGAGGGGCAGGGGGCAAGGGGTCGACTCAGTGACTTCCTCTGTCGGGCACAGTCTCCTTCCACCACCAGCATCTGGGCAGATGGATGCTGAGGAGAAGATTATAACTCCTAATTCCTTGGTCAGTAACAATTTTCAGTATTTAGACACAAAGTGGGATGGTGCCAATTGACGCAAGTTTCATTTCTGCCACCCCTGAGAAAAGAAGAGTCAGGATAGACCAGGTGGTTCTAGAGAAAGCAGTTTCTTTCACACCTGAGCCCCTGGATTGGTTGAGATCTCCACCACACACGCTGTGGCATGGGAGTAAGTATGGGCATTTTCTCCAGGAAATTTTCTCTGGCACCTGCAAGTTTCTAGAGGGAAAATGCTACTGATCCTGGTCAGATGGAGAAAGTTGTGTGATCCCCAAAAAGCTCTGTGCAGCATTTCCAAAGTGAGCCTCTCCACCTAGAACCTGAGGGAGCTGCTCTAGGTCAAGACAGGCTGTCCTCACCAGTGGTCTCCATGCTTCCTGCATGTCCCTCCTATGCTGTCCCTTCTCCCAGGGACAGTTCTTCCTGATTTTACTCATCACCTCTGCCGTTTTCCACAGGAATTTTCAACACCCAGCAGTTTTCTGCTTCTTCAGACTGAGAACTACCCTCAGAAACTTTAAGGAGGAAAATGAAAATAATAGAAGAAAATTGTACCCTCGATGCTTTCCTTTCCTTGCCACCCTCTTCTGAGGTTGGTTATTCACATCTCAAGTCATCGATTCTTCGAATCTAATACTAATGACAGCATGTTGTCTTTGACCTTTCAAATAAAGGTTGTCCCAGACAACAGAGAAAACAAAACAAAAAATGCCTGTCTCCAACCAGCCACTGCTGCTGGGCTCTAAGAGGGTTTCCTCCTTGCAAGGCTGGGCGCATACACCTTCAACTCCATGCTCTGTGGTGGGCACTCGGCGAATTCGTGCTGCAAGCCACAGAAAGTCTGTCAGGCACGAAGTCGCTGCCCTGGCCCTTTCTCCCTACCTGCTATTCCCACAAAGCCATTGGCATCGAGAAGCACATTTTTATAATGTGCAGTAAATGTCAAAATGAGAAAAAAAAATCCTTATGCACATGAATAATAGAGGGAAAGCTTCAAAACCAGCATAAATCATTACTTTGGCAGGTAATTTTTCATATCTTCGTTTGCTATCTTTTTTTCTATTGATAACTTCATCAGTATAAAATATAGAGCATTTTTATGAAATGAATACATATGAATTTGAAACAAGGTACAATGATGGCACTGCAGTTATATCTATAATTTTATGGCTTTTATACTCTGACCATCTTAAGCTGGATTGCAATTTCATGTGGACAAAAATGACACAAAGAAAAGTCATTCTGCAGCACAGCTCTACCATCGCCCCGGCTGGGAAGTGAGTGTCTCCCTGAGAATGAGGCAAGACAGCGAGCCCCGGAAGCAGGCTGCCTGGGGACTTACTCCAGGCTGTTTTCTTCCCATCCCTTTTTGTCCCCCTTAGTTCTTAAAAATGCTCTTATTTTGGATCCTTGTCAGGGAAGGAATTTGGAGACTCCTTCACCTGAACCTCACAGGAGCTCCATTCTGACACTTTTCCAGCTGTCACGGCAACCAGCTCCCCATGTGCACGTGGGTGTGCTCACGTTTGCATGCATGTTTGGGAGTGCATGCACACACACGAGTTTGAATGCACGTACACACACTCTACCTCCAACCTAGTCTTATCCCTCTCCCACAACTCATGGAGAAATCTTTCCAGAACCCACTTCGACCATGCCAAGTCCTCCTCGGACAGCCCCCTGGCTTCCGCTCACATCCAGCACGCCGTCCCTGCTCTTGTCTGCACCCCCACTCTTTGCCAGCAGCCCCCAGCCCATGGACCTGGGAGCTGAGGACGTCTAAGCTTCAGGGCCCCTGCTCGGGGGCTCTTGGGAGTCATCCCTTTGCATTTTTCTTGAAGGGGGCCCTCGTTGTGCCGGCGTGGAGCTGCCCCCAAACCCAGCCTGTGGAGTGCTTTGCTTCCCCCACTCCTCTGTGGCGCCCCTCCACTCGCGCACTCCTCACTGGGCGGACTCGCCCCACCTCCACTCTGAGGGGCCGTTCTTCAGCCCCTCTAGCACACAGCTTCCCTGCAGGTCCCAGTGAAGTAGCCTCAGGAGACACCAGGTGCACAGGCCACGAGTCACAGTGCACGATGCACTGGGCAACCATCATAAACAGATCGTAATATGTTTTCTTTCCACCCTCCCTTCCCAGCTGATTCACGGTTGGCAGTTAATAAATGGGAATTGAATTAATCAATACCCAATGAAAAAATCTTCTGAATGGAAGCACTGAAATTAGAAAACAAGAATGGGGGTCGTGGGCCAAACCCCTGGGTGAAGGGAGACCTAGCCTTGAAGCCCTCGGTCCCCCTGCTGTGTGCGTGGCCAGAGTGACCGAGCGGCTATCTTTTCACCTGCAGCTCTGTCGTCAGGTCTATTCCGAAGCAGCTCCAGGTAAACTGTCGAGGCGGGAGCCGCTGGGACCTGAGCTGGCACGCAGTCCTTCCTGGACCTGCCGGGTGAGCTCCTGCCTCGGCTCTGCCATCTGTGGACCTCCTTGCTACCCTCCTCTTCACGGGGGTAGAAGTGCAGTCCTAGGAGGCTCAAGCAGAGGGGAAAAGGAAGAAAGCACCCACTGGAGCAGCTGGACCCCGTTCACAGAAGGACGAGGAGCAGCGTGGCAGGTAGCCTGCTGCGCAGCTACTGGAAGCTGATGTGCAGCAGGGTTCTCTCTGTATTTCTAATTGTCCTAACTACTGCTCACCCACCTAGCCCAGGTGCAATGAGAAGAAATGCATTCCCAGCTGATTTAAATCGATACAGCAAAGCATGGATTTTTGACGTTCATTTGAAATGTTCAATGCTTAAAACTTAAACCCGTCTGGAGGTCTGCGGTAGTCTCAGAAGAAAGGAAAGGGATGGTGCATTCAATGAAATCCAAACAAAATGCAAAGCCCACCAAATCCTCCTCCCACAGGCCATTCGGCCACCGCGGTTTGCACTGACTGCGACGGACTGACATAAACGCACCCGAGGCAAACTGAGTGGTGGCGACCGGAGCCCACGGTGGGGGCACAGGGCGCCCGTCTCCCCGGGATGATTCGCAGCACCGGAACCCGGGGCGGTGCGTGGTGATAATAGATGGGGGGCCGGGGCAGAAACGGCAAGCCCAGACAGGAAGGTCAGCAGCTCCAAGTCGGAACAATAGACGGCTAATTCATTTAACAGATTGCATACCCAGGGACAACCATGACAGCTTCAAAGACCGAGAAATGCCCGGTGGGTCGGCGGGAAAAGGCCGGTTGCAGGAGAAGGCAGCCTGCTCTCTGCGGCCTGGCGAAGGCTGATTTGCATTCACGGAGAGACAGGCCGGAGAGCACATTAGCTAATGGAAGAGGGGGACACAGAGCTTTTGGAATGCGCTGAGCGCAAAAGCTACTTGATCAACACTTTTGTGAAACTACCGGTAAATATTTCTAGGCCACTGTGACCCTCGGGGGCTTCCTTGCGTTTTCTGGAGCTAGTTGGGATACAGGGTGCGTTTAATTGGCCACACAGCATTTCTTTCGGCATTTTTCACTAGTTCAGCACTGTTATCATGACTGAAACGAGTAAATTGGTGAATTCTGTATGAAAGTCTCCAGGGTCACTAAGTATGAGTTTCTAGAAAGGTTTATCAAAGTGCCAGATATTGAGCTATGCATTGAAATGGGGAAAACTTGAGTTATCATTATCCAAAGTTGCATACCGTCCTTACAAGTTCTCATTATTATTTTTCAATTCACTTCCACTGATTTTTCAGGAGGAATACGAGATGGGAGGTACTAATATGATGGATTTTAATAGCATTTGGGACACTAAATGAAAGATTGGAACGAGTTATTTGTAGCTCTTCTTGAGAGCTTCTTTAATTATAACTTCTCCGGTCAGATTTTCCTGCCTCCACTCTCTGACTACAAGCTCAAATTCCTCCAGCGGGGTAGCCCTCCACCACCACCCCTTGACACTGCTTCCCTCTCCTTCATCAGCCACACTCCTCACTTCACTTTCCTCCTTTGGAACCTGGATTCCAGGACATATTAATTAAAGCTCTCTCTTGCAAAGAGCCTCGGCCCTCTCCTGGCTACCCCAGCTGGCACTGCCCACTGCCCTGCAGTTGCATCTGCCCAGATGAGACAGTGGGGGGAGCAAGCCCAGGGGATGCCCATCAGGTTGCTGTGTTACCATCACAGCAGCCAGTTGACAATTTCTCCCTTGTTCTCTCCTCTCGCCATCGTGCATCTCCATCTCTGCGTTGGAAACTTCCTGCTGGCATCTGTGATTCTCCCGTGGCTGCCATCTAAAAGCAAGCAGACAAACCTTCCTTGACCCCCACACACCTTACAGCACCTCCTGTCTGTTATTCCTGTCCAGGGCAAAGGTCTCACGCCGTTCTCTACGCCTCCGGTGGGCTCTGCCTCCCAGCCAGCTCATGCTGTGGCTTCGTGAAGGGGTGAGGGCCTGCGTCCCCAGGCACGCCCAAGCCCCCTGTCTGTGGAGCACTGCCAGAACCTCACACAGGGTCATTTTATCTAACTGCTTAGCGGCTTTCCACCTCCTCCATCTACCTTGCCCAGGAACCTCTGATGTCTGTTGGTTTCCAGGGCAACACCTGATGCTCCTTGGGTTGGTTTCTTCTCTGCCTCTGTTCTCACTCCTGGGCCCAGTGAATTCTAGACCTTTGTGCTTTTTAATTCCACTGAACAGATTGCAAATATGGGGGTCATTGGAAGGTTGTGATGTGAGGTGCCTCAGTATCTCCATTAATGAAAATGCATTTTTTTCTTTCTGAGTAAAGCCTTTTCCTCCTCAAACTTAAAAACAGATAGGATGTTAAACTCCATGAGAACAAAGCAGACTTGATTTTAAGGATGTGCTAAAAGATTTAATGAACGGGGAAGTGTAATGCAGATGTGGAAGGTCCTCGTTCTTGCCTAGTTTAAGAGTTTGGGGGTGACCCTCTGGTCACAAAGGCTGGCTGCTCCAAAATCAGAAAGAAAATACCGCCTTCTAGCTCCAGCTGGGTGGCTTCGGGCAAGCGCATGCCCGGCCTGCCAGGGGCCTGGAAGGGGACGCACGCTCCCGCTATGCCGTCAAGTCTTCTCCGTATAGGGACGGTCTCCCTATCTTGTCTTTGAAACACTAGCACGACTATTTCATTTTATTCCTTCTTTTCCATGCAATGTGATTGCTGCATTGTCTTGTGTTGAGGTAGAAATTTGCCATAGACTGTGCTTTTTTCAGGTAGCACACAGCTAATTGTAACCGGCAGTTGCCCTTTTCTTTCTAATGGCTCAAGGAGATTCCGTTTCTATGGCACCGTTCTGAGCTGGATTATAATTTCTCATTCAGTTTAGCTCCCTAGGTAACCATCACAGCACATATTCAAAACACTTAGATAATAAAATGTGTATATTAGAGTAAACAGATACTAATACATGTGTCTTAAATTTAAGGAATAAAAGCTAAGTTGATACTTAGTTTAGCAAGATCTCCAGTATACTTTTAAAAGATATTTTCTCTTTGGAACTTTCCATTTGGATACCATGTTTTTGAGGAGGAGTAGGTTAAATTTGGTTTAAAATTGTATATTATTAAAAATTATGTCAAGTATAATTGTGTAGGCTGCCAGTGAACTGAAGAAGTGTCTTGAAGAAAAGAAGCTTTAACGAGTGGAGACTCTGTTCTTCAGTTTCCCTGCGAGGGTGGAGTGCTGACAGCCGTGCTTGCACTCTCGAGCCACAGGGACTTCTGAGATCTTCTTCTATAGCCCTGTTGAACACGCCGCAGAGACGCTAAAGCAGGAGATTTGCCTGCTTTAGGTGGGACATTTGCCTAAACAAGCATAATTGCTTAGAGCCTGTCCACCTGAGAAAGTGTTCACACACCTGTGGAAGGGAAATGCACCAAGGAAAGAGCATGTTCCCACGGAATGCAATATTTATCTGCTCCACTCTTAGTCAGACCTAGCTAACCACAAGGAGCAGGGAGGTAAAGCCTCACCAGTAAAACTAACCCGTGATTCTGGTTCCTTTTAAACAGAGTTGAGAGCCATACGGGCACATCCTGCCATCTTGCAATGGCCAGATGTTGCATAGAATTCACAGGGGCTCTTGGAATAAAATCTAATTAAAAGCATAATGTCAGAGAGGCTGACATCATCTCAAAACCCCTGGATATCCAAACCGAGAGATCCGTCCAGGGAAGGGAGAACTCTTGGTCTGTTTCCAAAATTTGAGTTTATAATTCTGAAGTCATCATGGCTACCTTAATTTCTGCCTAAAATGCTAATTGGGTGACATAGGAATTTGTGAATCATTCCTTGAGGTACCCTACTGTTTCTTTCCTGCCCAATGAGCTTGACCCCACTGTCCATAGGATGTATTATAAATTTTTTCAGCTTTCCTGTGAGCTGGACATTTTAATGAACTGCTCACAGCAGTCTCCCGCCAGTGGCCGCCATGGCAGAGCAGGCGAAGGGAAATTTATCTCGCCCGCACAATGTGCATCTCAGCTTTTCACTGGGGCTGCACTAATTTAACACTGCGGTTTCCCGCATTAACAAGGCTCGCCCTCAACTTCGTGACATGGGGGCATTCTGTTCCAGTATTATTTCATTGCTCGCCTGCCCTCCCTCAGGACCTGCGCTGTTGAGTGCACCTGCAGGCTTGGAAACCGAGGGCTGCCCTCCTGACGTCTGGGGCCGCTGCAGCTCATGTGGTTGTCGGTCCCCCAAGTCCACACACCCCATCTCACCACCCACCGGCCAACCTCACCCCCTCAATTTTTTAGAAGAAAGATAAGCATTTGACAAGTGAAGTGTTTGTCATGCGCGCTGTAACCCAGTTGCAGTTGAGGAGGAAAATGACTCAATCTGTCAAGGCCTAAATGCTGTTAGAGCATTGGCTCTTGCTTGGCCTATGTGCTGGACCCCTCATAATTTCAGCCAAGGATACTACTAGTCTGTGGGATATGACACACTCCTTTAGGCATTAATCAGAGCTGGTGTCATTTGTCTGCCAAGGTTCAGAAAGAAAGGAATTAAACTACCAAGGCAGCATCATTTAACTATATCCTGAATTCCATTGAGCTGGATACTTATCTCTCTAGGTGTGTATGTCTTTAAGAAAAAATGGGGACAGGAAGGAAAACAAAGAATAGGAAGAAGCCACAGAAAAAGATAGGAGAAGAAGAATTTACATACTGCACATTAGGCCAGAAATCAGTCTTCCATCACGTGACGCATTGCTTGCCCAATGTTCATAAACGTCTTATCAGATTGCACATTTAACGCCCCCCGCCCCCCCATCTGAGGCCACACAATAGTGCTGATAAAAAGGAAGCAAATTTCTTCTATTAGTGACTGACAGCAATTTGAGTGAAATGAAGTTGTACCATGATATTGTTATATATACAAGGTGCAAATATCCTAGTTTGAATAATCACAGTCTGTGTCCTTTTAAATGATTTTTCTGCCCATTTAAAGGAAAGTCTTTGATGTGATAATATTAATTCCCTCTGTGCTGGAAGGAAGAGGGGAAAAAAAGCACAGAGAAGCGGAAATTAAATGAGTAATGCAATGTCAGTCAATCTTTTAAACCAAGGCCTTATTAACTGCTAATCATTTTGTCATTTTGTCGCTCAAAGTAATAAATTTGATAGGAAAGGATGGGGATGTCTTATGTTTACTTTTATTAGCTTTAAACAGAAACAGTTGTGGAGATATTACATTATCAGGACGTGTGGCATTTAAGTGGTTTCTGTTAAGCATATCACCATTTTTCTTCCTCACTAGCATCTGATTGCCATATTTTTGAATAATCTGGCTGTCTTAAAAAAAAAAAAAAAAGAAATTAATTCTATCCAGGCCTTGCTAACATTTCTATGCCTGAAATTTTGTCAGGATTGTTCCAGGCATTTCATCAGACTCAATGTGTCAGCTGGGCTGATCACGAAGTAGGAATTTTACCACCTGAAAGGACACCAGGGTCCAGCTCTCAGAGAATTCCTGCAGGATGCACAATCACTGCTTGCTTACTCCATTGCTTCAAAATTCGTTAACTTTGGGAAATCTCAACTTTATCTCCAGTCTTGCTGCCATGGGGACCTGAAATGGCAGCCTCATGGAAGATATGCCAGCACTTTTTATGACAGGGAAGTTACCCAAGAAGGCATTGGATGTTGTTTGCCGTGCACATGAGTGGGATAAAATGTGTGGTTGTGTGTACCCCCCACACCTGGCATATTGGTAAATGCAAAAAGGATGGTATATTAGTTAGGGTTCTCTAGGGAAACAGAATCAGCAAGAGACATCTGTCAATAGTGTGTGCTTCTGTAAGAGTCTTTCACGCAGCCATGGGGATGCAGAAGTCCAGATTCCGCAGGCAGGCTGCAACCAGGGGCTGCAATGAAAGTCCAATGAAGGTCCTTGTCAGTTCTGGGAGAGAGTGACTGTCCAAAGATGAGCTGGGAAATTCTCTCCCAATGCTGGAATCACTTCCCCTTTTAAGGCATTCAACTGATTGGGTTAAGCGTCACTCATTGCTGATGACAATCTCACTGATTGATGTAACTTTAACCAGCTATCTATGATTTACCACTGCAGCAAAGTCAATGGAGACTAAAGTCCATAAACACCCTTGTATTACAGTTCACCCAGTGCTTGCTTGACCAAACAACTGGGCACAACTACCTGGATGAGTTGACACAATAGCCTAACCATCATAGGCAGTGTCCTGCACCACCCAACGACTCAGATCTCTCTGGTTCCCCAAACTGAAAATGAAATTGCTATACCTCCATTGCTGCTGCCATGGTTTGAATTGGATAGACCCAGAACAAATTCATAGACCCCATCCAAGGACACGTACTGGCAGATAGGCTGCCAACCTCCAGAAGAGTGGCTTCGAAGAGCCCAACCAGAATCAAAGGGTGGATTGAAATTCAAGAGGCATTTACTCTGCTTTGCACAGTGTCTCCAAGTGAACAACGAGCTCAGAAAGAGAGGGCTGATCAGAAACACATTCTCATTTTTTGCCGACGGGTTCTTCTAAAATCATGGTGATGGTGTTATGCTATTTTGTGGGTCGAAGCAGTATTCACAAGCTGACCTGCCCATCTCTCCTGAGGTTTTTGGTGTGGAGGTGCTATTGGTGGAGTCATGCCTTCTGGGGTGAGGTGCTCCTGACATGTGGTTGGTCAAATCCAGAACTTCCTGAGGATGGACGTCTGGACAGGCTGAAGGCAATAATTGCTGCATTCCATTTTCTTGTTTGTTTTTATTCTTTAATTAGTGTTCCCACTTGTTCCCAGGACACATAATAGTCACAGAATTGAGGCATTTTCCATCTCTTATCATCCTATGGGGCCTCTGAATAAGAACTAGTTCCTAAGGAACTTTCCAGAATCTTTTGTCATGGAATTAATTCTGGGTTTAATATTTGAGTTGGCCATATTTTACTAGTGTCAGATAAGAAGATGTATTACCATCATATATGGAGAGATTTGTTTTCTTTCTAGAGACCTCTTTTAAAGGAAGAGAGCTGTTTTTTCACCCTGTACATTCATAGTCCTTTTAGGGGTGGGGAGTAGATACTGCTGATACTTTAAAATATCTTCAGTTTTCATCCATCTTTTTATAATCACCAGAAAAACATGAATGGATTCTGATTGCTTGTGAGAAGTGTTGAACAGTCATTAATAATAGCATTTCTCATGAAACACTACTGAGCATCCCAGTTTTCTTAAAGACATTGCAGATGTTCCATGCTCGTTTCTCCTTTGAATTCTTCCATCATTCATTTAATAACCATTCAGATAATATTATTCTCCGGTCAAGGTGATGTGCCAAGCACAGAGGCTCCCTGGCCACAAGAAGACTGCAATATCCAAGTGGGAGATACACGTATTTTAACGCTGATGGAGAAATTATTCATCACAAATACTTGCCTTAGATTTCGAAGGACATTCATTTAGTACAGCTTTATGTCATTTTTGTAACTTCCCATGCACTCGTCTACTTTTATTTTAACATTCAATTTTAAACCTAGCACGCAATATAGAATACTTAAGAACATAATTCCAATGGAGATATGTTCAACTTTTTGCCACATCTCAGTCTTAACATTGAAATAAGAAACACACCACCCGCTCTCTCGTGCAATTCGGTTGTGTGGATTTCAACTGCAAAGTTCAGAAGAAATCTCCTGGATGCAATATGCATCATCTCTTCTGTTTACTTATACAAACCTTTGCCCAAAACTGGTCCAATGGTCAAACATGGGCTAAAACCAAAAGGAACATTTGCATTAGGTGATAAAACCTATGTGAGGAAGGATGTCATTGAGATAGCCATTTTTTTAGGCAGCCCACTCCATGCTGACAAAGTATGCAATGGTTATAAGAGACATGTCTTGGAAAAAGGCATCAGGAAGGTAATTGTGAAATACTCGAGGATGTGGAGTGTGGTATGCTCGTTGAATTGTAAGAGGTCATCAACCAGTTCCTAGCTAAAGGTCCTGCCGGGGAAGTGACTTTACATTGCCTAGGACCTGAGCGTCAAGTGCCCATGCAAAGATGGGAAATGGAGACCTCACAAGAAAAATGTCCCAAAGCCTTGCCAATGTTTTACCCAGGCCTTTGCATTCAGAGTTCAACCTAGGGACGATCAGAAGTGGATCCATTAAAATGCACCCTCATCTCTGCGGCTCTTGGTTGAGGCTTTTATTGGCGATTTAAAAGACCAAAAGTTAGGATGAAAATAGAATTGAAATGATTATCAGAAGAGACTACGACAGCACAGGAGAGGATGGAGCAGGAAAGAAGATGATGGCCCCTTCACCTGAAGCCTTAGTGGCCCCAGGTCTTCTGGGCTGTTGCTCAGCTGTGCAGTACTCCCTCCCTCCTGAAGACTGTCCACCATTGGCAGCTTCAGCTGGCCTCATTTCCATGGAAGGGTGCTGGTTCCTTAGATGAAGAAACAGATGGTCTGAGGCAGAAAGTGGAAGGTTTCTACCCTTGATGGAATGGGATAGAGACTCAGAGCACGTGGCTGCCTACCTCCCAGTCCAGGTGCCAAGCTGCCAACTGCCTCTGCTGGCTCTGCTGCTAGCCCTACTTGCCAGAGGTGGGGGTGGTTCTGGTAACAGGAGACCAAGCCCCAGGGATGGTGTCCAGTAGACTGGATCATGTGCCATGTCTTGAGGAAACTTGGGGTGAACAGACTTGCTTTTAGAGGAGCCCACACCAGCCTCATACAGGCCCAGAGCAAGCAGAGCTCTGCCTGGCAGCACAGGAGAGCCTCATCCCTGCTCTTCCCTGTTAGTCACACGGGAAGAGGAGCACATCCTTCTTGGTTGATGTGTGCAGTGGCCTTGAAGTCTCAGAGCTACTCTCGCCCCGTGAATTCTTGCCTGGAGCTCGCTGGCTAAGGCCCTTCTCTATCCTCATGCCACATTCTGGACATCCAAGAGCTTCCATGAGGGGCAGTTTCCATGGGTCCCTTATTTCACACCCACTTGCTTTCTGATGTATAAACCAACTTCCTCTGTGTTGGGATTGGAGTAATTTTTCTCTGGAAATCTCAGTCCCTCTATGCACTTTTCATTGGCAGTTGGCAGATGATAGACTTGTATTTAAAAATATTCTCATTCATAACTTTCAATTAGATATTTGTTTACATAATAAAAACGTTAAAATGCACCCTGATGAGCACAGAATGCTTTGCATGACCTTGACCTTGTCTGTAACCTCAGCTTTGATTCCTCCCCTTCCAGGGAGGCCACAAGACCAAATCCAATAAGGACCCACGCTATTGCAGTCGAGCAAGGCACCGTTCCAACCACTCTCGGTGGAGTCGAGGCGGGGCCTCTGGCCCAGAGCTGAACCCCTGTGTAGAGGGGGGCTGGCACCAATCCAGAGAACTCCTGCTCTCAGGCCATCTTTTTGTTTGTTTTATTTTCACACAGAAATTTTATTTCCAAACACATCCAGAATCCTATATGAGTCAACAGAGTTTGATCCTCTTCACTGCTATTTCAGGGTTGGACTAAGGCATCCTTATTTCCTAGGCAGTTGGTGCCTTACTATAAAGAAAGGTGCAGCAAATCTGGGTCCAAAGTACAGTCATCATCCTGAGAAACCACCCCTTGTCTTCCCTGGAAATGGCGGCTTCTTCCCTGGCCTTCTCCTGAGCGGCTCCTGGGCTCTGCCCCAACATGTGGTTGGAGCCCCTGGGAAAGGTGAGAAGGAGGTGGAAGAAGCAAGGTGGCTCCTCTGTTTCTACCCTAAACATTGGCTGCATATAATACTCCTTCTAGGGCCAGGGTGCCCTGGGGGCGATGATACTCACGGAAAGGCCTGTGGCCCCTGGGCAGGCCTGAGACTCTAACACTTCTCCCAAGAATGGGTTTGCCCCACCCCTGAATCCCAGACACCTCCACTCAAGAGGGGGTATCTTCTTATGGAAAGCTGGATAAGGGTACAAAATACATATCATTCTAAGAAGAACCCACTGACCTCTTTGCCACCATACTACTGCCAGTATGTGAACTCAGGGCACACCATGGCCCCCGAGATGGTCATTGAAAAGAAAGGCTTTGATAGAGAAGTGGATGTGGCTCGAGGAATTGGGCTTCCATCTACCATATAGGAGGTCCAGGATTCAATATGCACGGCCTTCTGGTGAAGGCAAGCTGGCCAGCATGGTGAGCTTGCCCATGTCGAGTGCTGGTCCACGTGGAGTGCTGCCCCACGCAGGAGTGCCGCTGACCACAGGAGTGCCGGCCAATGCTGTGGGCCGACCCAGCAAGATGATGCAACAAAAAGAGACACAGAGGAGAGACAATAAGAGAGGGTGCTAAGGTGGTGCAAGAGAACGATCGCCTCTCTCCCACTCCAGAAGGTACTAGGATTGGTTCCTGGAGCCACCTAATGAGAATACAAGCAGACACAGAAGAACACACAGCAAATGGACACAGAGAGCAGATGAGGGAGGGGGGAGCAATAAATAAATCCAAAAATATATATATATAAAGAAAGGAAAAGCATTGATCGACAAGGACCAACTCCATCACCAGCTTACAGAAGTTGAGTCTTCAAAGTTCAGCCACCCTGTCAGTAGAGTCATTTCAGCATGGGTTCTGTTTACTTATTTCTGCCATGGGTTGGGTGAACAAGCAAGATTCTTACATGACTTTACGCTTATGAGTGCGATGGTGAGTCTCCCTTATCTTGATTGATTGATTTGGGGCAGCTCTAGTTCTGGTATGTCTCCTGCCCTGTGATTGCAGAGAGAGAGCACAGACTGCCAAACTTGAATGTCCTTCTGATTGAACCTAAAATCATAGAGAACTCATTCACCCCAGGCAGGATAACGTCAGAAAGTTGGGTTTTGGAAAATGCACCTGTTAGGTTTTTCCACAACAGAACCCCCCCCCCCCCCCCCGCCCCACATTTGAGCTGGACCCCAGGCAGCACACAGTGTCCCTCTTCCTTGCAGTCTGTGGCATCCACAGCCTGCAGCTCTCCTGTGGAGCAGCTCGCTCAGGACTCAAGTGGCCCCATATGAATTAACATCCAATTAACCCATCCCAAATTACAGTTTGTATTTAATGATAGAAATTATGAAAAAAAATACTATCATATATACACACGAATTATATACACACTTAAATTATCATACGTTACAAAATGCAGATGGCAGATAGATATTTTCCCTGGGACTGCCATCCTTCATTCTCAAATTATTTTCAAAACAGTAATAGCAATTTGCATTTAAATGATATGTTGCTTATGAAGAGCTGGACACGATATGTGTATCTTGATGTATATACACATATAAATTATAGCTATTAATATTGTGCAAATATAAGAGTAAATGCATTTTCTTTATGGAACATGCTGATAGCAGTTATTGCCATCATTCACATTTGAAATGGAGGGACTCTGGGCTCTGAGGAATGAAATGATTTGCCCAAATCCACATTTCAGAAATGAGAACAGAGCTTGCGTTTCCCTGTCTAGGATCTGGGGGGCTCCAGCCTCCTGAACCCCCTGATCAAGGGAATGTGATTGACTCATTCACTTGCCACAGACTATTTACTTCTTCTCAAATGTTGTAGATTAAAAAAAAAAAAACTACTCACATGTACCTGCATTCCCTTAAACCTCCCTTAAAGTGGAGCCCTGGATGGAGCACCCTCCCACCTCCTTCCTCACAGACTACTGTTCAGCAGTGACTTATTTTTAAGGATCAACGGACATTTATTTTTCAGCTCATTTTCCCCCTTTGGAGATGCTTTTTAATGAAGACTTTTCAAAGGGACAGAAACAATGCCGTACCCTCTCACTGGCCACGCTTACCCTTGGAATGTCATCTCTAAATTTAAAATCAGGGCATGAGGCGTAGTGTCCTTAGAGAGTCACGGTCCCTTTCCAGCCCTTCCACCCCCAGGGCCCCTGCTCTCGGCCGCCCTGCCCTCTGGGTGGGGAGCCTGTGGACGAGGCGTCCCCTCGTGTCCAGCGGGCAGGGGACAGGAGCCAGCACGTCCACATCCATCACCAGCTCTGCTGTGAGCAGGTTCGCGGGCGCCAAGGCACTTCATTAACTTCCAGCTTCATTACAGGCGGCGGAGAGGAGAAAGAGGCGCCGCGGAGGCCGTGCACGTGGGCAGATGTGACCTTCCAGAGCCTGATTTATTGGAGTCATATCGCATGGGGGGCCATCACGGAGACATAGCAGATTTATCAAACTCATCTCCAAGCCCAACTTCTGAGCCCCTACCGCATCTGAATTTATATATGCCCGTTAGAACTGTTACCAGTGTCTTTAAAGGCCATTTTGGAGAGGGTGATTTTCCATAACAGGAAGCGATGGAAGAATATTGAGACTTGGGGTTGGTTTTCTTTTTATGATCTCCTCAACCCATCCAAGTTCTGCCTTCCTTTTCAAGTTGTCAACCAGTCCCTGCTGGTGATAGATTTCAGATTAGATGCCATTCTCAGAAATGCAGGAAAGTCAGCTGGACAGTGGCTTTAGACTTTGACTCTGAATTTCTGTGTGTGTGTTTGCCCTGCTTAATAAATTGCAAGGCTTGTACGTCTTCATTGAGTGCTGATAAACTTCACACTCGTGACTTCTTTCTAAATCTTAGTACTCACAAGCTGAGCTCCGCTGAGAGAATTAGATTCTCAGATACATAATGAATATTAGATATGCGTATTTAAAGTATATGCTTTTCCTTAAGAGCAGAATTGCCTCCTTCCGGCATATTCACCTTTGCAGATGCAAACCCTTTGCCTTCCACTTCAGACCTCTGCTGTGCTCATGGATTTATAAACAGCAATCGGTAAATGTCTGCTGTCAGTTTCCCATACACAGTGTAAACCACTGAAGTCAAGCAGAATGGGAAAATCGTGGAGGGAATCCTCAGCAGCCTTCATTTTTTTAATAAAATAAAGTAATGAGTTTTTTTCCTTTTTGGCCCATCTTTAAATTGATAGCAAAAGATATAAAAAAAATTGCTGTACTGCTAACCACATATTGGTTTACCTTTAATTTTGCAAGGAAAAAAGAGATGGTGAGTGTGGTATGAATATAGGCTTGCTTCCTTCCTTCCCTCCTTACCAAGCTCTAACATCGTGTGCAATCATATATTACCATTATAATGTTTCAAAATCAGGGTTATTTAGACATTTGGGGACAACCAGTGATCAGATACTTAATTGCATATGTATGATGTCAACCTAATGCAAAACCAATAATTTCTAAATTTCTGCTATTTGTCTCTTCCCCACATGCAGTAAGGTTTAATAATAACTCTCCTCTTAGATGTTACAACTTATAAGTGATTTTGTCTGAAAATTATTATTTTTTAAATCTTTTCTAAACGTTTCCTTTTTATGGAGAATCTCTAATGCCCTGGCTCCAATGAAAGGAGTTCTGTGCTGGCTTTCTCTTTTGCGTGGACACAGCCCCACACTGATTTGCCTGTGACTTCTTTACCGATCCTGACACTGAAATAAGACAGATGGCAAGGTGACCAGCTGAGCTGAGCTGCCGATTCCACTCCAGCTTCCAAGGAAGGAGTGTTTTTTCCCATAACTGAAGAGCGGAGGAGATGGAAAAGGCTCTTAGCACCGCAACATCTCTGCAATTCCAAGGGGTGGGTAGAATGGGTTATTTAACGTCAAATGCCCTGAGGTTGAGGCCCCGAGTTGCCGGGGTCCAGTAGGTTTTCAGACACTGAAATAGGCAGGTGTGAATGTTGGTCTTTGAAAGTCCATTAGCTCTCCACTGACCACTGCTGGCACCACAGATGGAGGTTTCCTTAAACCGTGGCCCAGCAAAGCACTTGGGGAGTCTGACTATTGACTCCAGACACTGGAGGCCGCCGAGGACCCAAGGGGATCACCACGTGCTCCTGCCCCCAGCCTCCTACTCCTTGCTGCCCTTGTTTTGTTAACTTGTCAAATTAAAACAAAATGTTTTCTAAGATGAGTAAGGTACTTTCACTTGGATATGTAGGTCCAGCTTTGATAGTGATCTTTCCATAAAAAGCAAAGGTATCTGAAGCTTCCTATGGCTGCCTTATTTGTTTGACACCTTAAGAGAGCAATTACCTGATAATGTGAAGAAGAATAACATTTTCAAGTTATATGGTAGACTTTAAAGTATTAATTGGTTATTTCGTTAGATGCAAAGGTCAAGAGAAATGTCAAAGCTTTAAAGAGAAGAGAGAAACTTTGAGTAGCTGACCGACACCGTAGAAGGGTAAAACGAATGGGAAAAGTAAGCACGACCTGGAGACTCTGCTGCAGTGGGTGTGTGTCTGAGCTCACACACTAACTTAAAGATCACCTTACCTGGTTGAGGCTAAACCCAAGGAAATGTGTGAGGGACAGCTGATGTCCTGATGACAGGGATGGCAATGTCGTTGCCATTGATCCAAGTCCATCTGTCCACCCAGATGCCCCGAGCTGTATCGATACATTGGAAACTTAATTTGTATCAGCAGTTGTTTCTTTAATTGAGACCTCTTCCAATTCTTTCCCATCGATTCTTGCCATTCCCTTATTGACGTAGCTGCTTGTGCTGAGGAGGTAAATTCTGTTGAGAGGTCTGATCTGATTATATGTTTCTGGATTACAGCAAACATCTTCAGGAAGACTGTGGGAAAGTGTTTTGTAGCCAAAATGCATTTTATACATTATAATTTAAGGGCACTTTCATTGTAAGTGCACCAGAGCCTTGAGGAAACAACCGAGTTTGTTGATTTTTCAAGTGATGACCAAGGTCTACAATGGATAACAAATTTATTAAATGCTTAAATGCTTATTGAACACTCAATTAAAGTAGCATTATTTAGTTAGCAAGAGCAAAGAATATAAAATACAAGTGGTTAAAACTTAAAAGAGTGATGCTGCCCCTTTTACTTGAGCGCACCTAAAATATATTGGGCTGTTATTTTTTCTGAAAAATAAAATAGATGTTTGCCTTTTATTCAACCCAAGTAAATTATAATTAAATGGCAGCAGCATTTGTAAAATTTAACCACACCATATTAAATTATTATACAGTCAAATAATTATCTTATCTTTTTATGAGGAAATTTTTTTCTAAGGAAGAAAAGTAGCATTATGGCTCAAAGAAGGGAAAGATTCCATTCTAAATATCTAGAGGGCAAAAAAGAAAATAAAAAGCAAAAACTATGAAAAAAATCTGTAACAAATATGACAATGAGCAATATCCTTAAAATACAAAATTCTTACATACTTACATGATCATCACTAACACCCCAATGAAAAATGAGGGAAATATAAAGAATATAAATTTTACAGTAGAGAAAGTGAAAAACAGTTAATAGCATTAAAGTAATTCAATGTCACAAGTAATAAAATAAATTTAAAATATATTTCAACATATTAAATTAACAAAGCATACATGTTGTATCACTCAATCAAGGAAAGAGACTGGAATTAGAAACACTTCTACTAATTGTTGGCTGGAGTAAAATTTGGTACAGAATTTAAAAGAATCAATTTAGCAATAAATCCAAAGTTTTACAAATATTCATGTTCTTTCTTTAGTAATTCTATTTATACAAATACACCCAAAAAAAAACAATCAAGAAAAGATTTCTATACAATTATTTTATAGTAACATTATTTAAAACAGGAAATTTGAGAAAAAAAGTACATGAAGAAAACATAAAGGAAAAGTTATATCAGTGTATTACAATTTACTGTGATAAATGGTTAAATGTTTTCAAAGAAATTTTAATTACTAAATACAATTAGTGAAAAACAGTAGGTCATTGCACAGTAAAAGCCAGGTTTGAAAATTATTTCCCACAATGAAAGTACAGCACATTCAAAGTGGGAAAAAAATTTAAGCCTCCTAAAGGGACATGTAACGTAGAAAAACAGCTTATGAATAAATTTAAGAAGAAAAGCAATGACCATTTAAAATAATTTCTCTTGGCAGAGATGAATAGGGCTGATCGCTCATCTAGGAGCTCTGTTAATAGCAATAGTTGTTCAAAGCCTTTTACAAGTGCATTTGAAGATTAAAAAATTCCATAGCAGGATAAAATAAAGAGCTCCTACTTACTGAGTATTTATTATGTGCTAGTTACTGCCCTGTATTCTTTATAGTACCTAAATTAATCCTCACCACCAACTTTGAGTTGGTTGGGTCTTCTCTTTTATAGCTCAGGTGCTTCCATGTGCCCGTTTGGGCCCCGCCACCCCACCCCATCCCACATCCATCTCACCTTCATTCCCTCTGAGTCTTCCTCTTAAAATCTGCTAAGTGCGTGGAGGTTGGACATGGCATCTGATTTTCATGGGAAATGCACCTGTAAAAACAGAGGCTTCCTGGGGAAGGGCCTCCTTAGACTTGACTCCTGCCTGGGGCCAGCTTCCAGGAGGCCACTGCTGAAAAGCACAGGAGCGCCACGGCCCAGGACCCGCTCTCGCACTACAATGGGCAGAGCCTGGACACCTCAGGGGCCCTGGTGGGTTTTTACCAGGAAAAAGAGAAAGAAAGGGAGCGATAGAAGGAGAGGGAAAGAGGGAAGGGGGGAGAGAGGGAGAGAGACAGGTGGGGGAAGTGTAGCGGGAGAAAAGGAAAGAAAGAGAGAGAAAGATGGAGGAAGGGAAAGAAAAAGAAGGAAAAATGAGAAGAGAGGAAGAAGAGAGAGGAGAGGAAGACAGGGAGAGAGAGAAAGCAAGAGGGAATTACGCAGATTTGTGTTATATAAAATTGTTTTTAGAGGGAACCAGCAAGAAGGCAATGGAGTAAGGAGGTCCTAGAGTCAGCTCCTGCTACAGGGCAGTTAGCAAACACCCAGAGCTCTCTGAGCCAGCTGAAGCACCTGTTTGGGGGCTCCAGGGGGCCAAAAGAGAATCCTGCAACATCCTTGGGGAAGTGGAAGGAGGAGATGCCCGTCTGCAGAGAAGACATAGTAAGTAGAGGCTCCACACCGTGGAGGCCGGTGCCCATCCTCCACTGGAGGCACAAGCTGCCTCCGGAGCTGTTCCGCGGTTGGAATCTAAAGCTCCACTTCTCCAAAATGGGGAAGGAAGAGACCATTGGGCACCAATTTCAGCTACTGATGAGGAAATTCAGTGGACTACAGTATAATCCTGAGAACAGCTAAGGTTTGAGCCTGTCCAGGTCAGAAAGAGGCCTGGAGCCGCCATCTTAACTCCACGCCTGGCCTGAGGGGAAGCGGGGTGGACTGAGGATCCCAGTGCTGGTGGGGACCGGCTTCTTCCCATCCAGATAAGATGCAGCTCCAGCCTAGGCCCAGTGCCACCTCCAGCAGGGAGGGAGCTGCGGGGACCTGTGCCAGCCTCTCTGGGAAATTACCAGCCAAGCCACGGAGGCCAATGATTGTCCTGCTCTGGCAGCACCAGCCACCCCAGGAGCAGCTTTGTGATGGTAATTGGAAGCTCCATTTCCCAGAAACAGGGAGGAGGAGACGTTTGGCTGCTGATTTCATCTACTGATTGGGAGACTTGGTTGGCTAAGAGGTAACCTTGGGAACAGCTGGGATGAGAACCAGCCCAAGTCAGAAAGAGGCCAGTGGCCACCATTCTGACTCTGCCCCCAGCCTGAGGGGAAGCAGGGCTGACTGAAACTCTCAGTGTCAGCAGGAACCAGTTTCTTTCAAGGAGACTAGCCCGCAGCCCACCTAGGCTTCAGCCCTGCCTCTGGCAGGGAGGAAGGTAAGGAGCCCTGCCTCAGCCTATAAAGGTAGTGCAGGGAACTTTTGCTGGAATAGACTGAAAATCAGAAGTCGACCAGGTCAACTGCAGTCATCTTAGGACCGGCACTGCTTAGATTGCTGCCCACACCTGCAGCTCCATCCCCACGCCAGGAAAGGGAGAAAGGGATGTGAAGCTCCATCAGTCTCTCTGTGCAAATACAGTCTAGGCCTGCATGTGGATTATTCCACATAGCTGTGAATTTGTCCCTACCCCTGACAAAGGAGAAAGTTGGAAGAAGCATCATTGGTCCCTGGTGCAATGAGGGCAGCTTGAGCCTCCATAGCTAACGGCACCAAATATATGCTTGGCTCCTACTGTGCATCCAGCAAGGGAGAAATGATAGGAAGCCCTAAACTAAAGAGAAAAACTGCACCCAGATTACTCTAGTAAGCCAGATGCAAAGACACCAACAGAAAATTACAATCCACACCAAGAAACAGGAAGCTATGGGCCAGTTAAAGGAACAAGATAAGCCTCCAGATGACATAAAGGAGTTGAGAAAACTAATCATAGATGTTCAAACAATCTCCTTAATACATTTAACGAGATGCCGAAAGTGATGAAGGATATTAAGAAGACATTGGATGAATACAAAGAAGAACTTGAAAGCATACATAGAAAAATAGCAGATCTTATGGGAATGGAAGGTACAATCAATGAAATTTAAAAAAACAATGGAATCATATAATAGCAGATTTGAGGAGGCAGAAGAAAGGATTGGTGAGCTTGAAGAAATGGCCTCTGAAAGTGAACATACAAAAGAAGCGATGAAGAAAAGAATGGAAAAAAATGAACAAGGTCTCAGGGAAATAAATGACAGTAAAAGGCATGCAAACATACATGTCATGGATGTTCCAGAAAGAGAAGAGAAGGGAAAGGGGCAGAAGGAATAGTTAAAGAAATAATGGTAGAAAATTTCCCAACACTATTGAAGGACATAGATATCCCTGTCCAAGAAGCACAATGTACTCCCATCCAAAAAAATCAAATAGACCAAATCCAAGACACATACTCATCAGAATGTCAAATGCCAAAGACTAAGAGAGAATTCTGAGAGCAGCAAGAGAAAAGCAATGCATTACATATAAGGGATGTCCAATAAGATTAAGTGCTGATTTCTTACCAGAAACCATGGAAGCAAGAAGATAGTGGTGTGATATATTTAATATAATACAGGGGCAACACTTCCAGACAAGAATCTTATATCCACCAAGACTGTCTTTCAAAAATGTGGGTGAACTTAGAATATTCACGGATGAACAGAAACAGAGAATTTCTAAGCAAGAGACCAGAATTTCAGGAAATACTAAAGGATGTGCTAGAGCCTGAAAAGAAAAGATAGGAGAGGGAGGCCTGAAAGAGAGTCTAGAAATGAAAATTATAGCAATAAAAGTAACTAAAAATGTCAAAAGAGTGGTGAAAATAAAATATGACAGATAAAACTCAAATAGTCAGGAATAAACTTAACCAATGATGTAAAGCACTTCTGTTCAGAAAACTGCAACTCAATGTTAAAACAAATCAAAAAAGCCTTAAATAACTGGAAGAACATTCCATGCTCATGGATTGGAAGACTAAATATCATTAAGATGTCAGTTCTACTCAAATTGATATACAGATTTAATGCAATCCCGATAAGAATTCTACCAGCATTAAAGAAAAAATTGAAAACACGATCATTAAATTTATTTGGAAGGGTAAGGAGTCCTGAATAGCCAGAAACATCATAAAAAGGAAAAGTGAACCCTTATTTCCAGACTTTAAATCATAATACCTACCTATAGTGGTAAAAGCAACATGGTACTGGCCTAAAGACAGACACACATAGACCAATGAACCAAATTTACGGTTCAGAAACAGACCCTCACAGGTATGGTCAAGTGATTTTTTACTAGCCTGTCAAACTCACACAGCTCAGGCAGAACAATCCATTCAACAAATGGTGTAGAAAGAATTGGACCTCCTTAGCTGAAAGAAGGAAAAGGGACCCCTCTCTCATACCTTATCCAAAAATTAACTCAAAATGGATAAAAAAACTGAAAATAAAAGCAGGAACCATAAAACTTCTAGAAAAAATTATTGGAAAATATCTTCAAGACCTGATGGCAGTTGGTATATTCTTAAAGGAGATAAGAGAAGGATTGAGTGGACTACTGATGTTTAATATATGCAGAAGTTTTAATTAGCTTTACTATAAAATTGTGGAAATGTATAGAGTGGATGGTAACACACAATGAGTAACAGCCAGTTTATAAATGGGGATGTGACTGAAAATGAGTCTAGTTATGTAAATGCCAATTGACAAATGGTTGAGGATAATCTAGGAACAGGATAGTGCAGTAAACCCAAAGGGGAGTGAGACTTGTGGTTGATAGAACAGGTGCAAGAGTGTCCTTTGTGAGCTACAACAAATGTATATCACTACTGCAGGGTGTTGGGAATGTGGAAAAGCCTGGGAAAAATACAGCTGGAGTGAACCTATGGACTGTGGTTAGTAGTAATATTATAATATTCTTGCATCTATGCAAAAGATGTACTGTGTTGATACTGAGGCAGTATGGAAAAAGTGAGCCAAATGTATACTATGGACATGGCAATAATTAGATGATATTATTTTATCTGTAGCAAATGACACATCACATTATGGTGTGTTGATGGAGGGGTGTTGTTTGGGAATTCTACACCTGTACATAATTGTTTTGTAAGTTTACTACTTTTGTCATAAAAAATATATATTTAAAAATAATAATAGGGTGGATTGGGGGAAAAACACACCAAATGTAAGATAAGAACTGTGATTGGTAGTAAGATTTTGACGTGTTCTTTCATAGCTTGCAACAAATGTCTCATGACAATACAAGGTGTTGATGGAGGGTTGATGTAAAGGACCCCTCTATGACGTTATGCATGTTTGCTTTGTAAGTTCACTTACAATTGTTTATGTATGTTCATATATGAACATGCATAAAAAGTATGAGCAATTTTTAGATAAATGATATAAAGATAATAATAATCAGATTGATTAGGGGAAAATACTTTGTTTAGCAGTAATATTTTGACAATGTTCTTTAATCATTAGTTAAAAAGGTTCAAAAACAATGCAAGTTATTGGTGGTAGGGTGAGATGTTATATATGTTTGTTTGATGTTATGTTTGTTTTTTAAGTTCACAACTATTACACATTTATTGTTTATGTATATTTATGCATGAGCGATATACTTCAATTTAAAAAGTTAAATAAATTGTATTTAGATAACATGGATTAAAAACTAAAAGAGAGACATAATTTGAAAATATTTTACAACTCTTAAATTTGGCAAAATATAGTTATGGTCTTCTTAATGCACATAAAATTAAAGATTTAATCCAGAAGATAAGTCTGTCCAAACTGAAAAAAAAAAAATATATATATATAGTATTTAGTAATTAAAATATTAAAATAACTCTTATTGGGGCTCTTAAATCCCCTGGGTCTAAGGAAACTCGGGTGACTGATGACAAGGATGCATATTCATTAGAGCCCCCATTCAATGAGACCATCATATGGGGCATGGTTCCTACCAGTTCCTCTGTTCAGTTTCTCCCTTGATTTCTTACACACCTTTTCACAGGACAAACATTATTCTTCACATTTTGAATGTGAAATAACAGACTTAGAAACATCAAGGAACTTGCTCAAGATCCCAAGTGCCCAAACCTCCATCATTAAGGACCCTGCCCCATGTCTTTCACCATCAGATGTCCACCTTTTCCAGTAGCTTATCTTCCATCATCTCTTCACAAGGGAACCTTTGGGACTGGATGATGGTGATATCTCACAGATTCATGCAGGCGTGTATGTGCTTGCTTAGTTCAGGTACTACTTGAAACTGTCCTGTGAATTACTTCTGCAGAAATGATTCCATCTCCAAAACACTTTGGACAAATCTTGATGAATCTTTGGTGGTGGAGAAAAGCCTAATGGCAGAGCCTCCCTTGTCCAGGAGGAAGTGACCTTCGGAATGACTGGAAATTGCTACAGAATTGCTAAACATGAGCAAAAACTGATCAAACCTGCAAAGCAAAATAGAATGTTCTCAGTACACGCCTTGCATTCTAAAAACTATGTGCAAGGTTATGATAGAACATTAAAATAATGTTAAATGCTGGGAATGGCAGAGTTTTATTTAGAAGATACTGCATTACATTAAAACAATCGTTCAAAATTTTTATGATTTTAATTCAGTATTCAGTAGTGGTAACGTCAATGAATATGAAATCTTTTAAAGTATTTATCATTGTATAGACCAAATAATTAGAGAATTATGGAAAAAGCACCACTCTGCTTTTCCCAGGACTTTCCTGGTTTTAGCACTAAAAACCCCACATCTTAGGAAATCATTCATTCCCAGGTATACTGGAATGAAAGATTATCCTAGTTCATTGTGAGGTCATATCAAAAGGAAAAAGATGGAAAGAATAGTGCGAAGTTCTCATAATAGAAAAAAGAGGGGGTTAGATGTGTTTGTGTGTGTTGAGGCTATCAGACTCCTTGGAAGACAGGATCTTTGACTTGACTATTGAAGGAAGATTAGACCTGGAGAGTCTAAGGTGCTTGAGGCAAAAGAGGAAGTGGAAGCAAAGGCATGAAGAAGGAACTGGTATGTACTGGACCAAACATGTATGAGAAATTTTGCATTGCTAGAACAGTGCTAGAGCAGAGCACAGGTCATGGGATGATTCATTTGTCCAGCCTTGGTTAACACTGGGAGTGGGAATGAGAAGGATTGGAGGGGTTGGGGTACATTCTAAGAGGCCAAGTCAAAAAGACTTAGTAGCATTTTGTAGAATATAAGGAAAAAGCAGCAGTAAGTTTTCTTCATTGGTTGGATGTCATTAACCAAAATTAGAAACCAGGAAGCATACTTCTCCTCCAGTGAAATTTAGCAGAGCAAGGTAAGTAGTGAGAAAAGGCAAGTGGGATGGAACTGAGAGGAAACCAGGCAAAATGTACCCAGAGTCCTCTCTTTAGAGGGTCACATGTTGCACTTAGTTCCCCGCCAATGAGTTGTGACCCATGTAAAGTGCTGTTTGTCAGAGAAGCCCATTAAAGTCTCAGTGCCCAGAATTTTTATTGGGGTCTGGTCAGGTTAGTATTCCATGCCTAGAGCAAACCAAA
The DNA here is from genome assembly GCF_030445035.2 of Dasypus novemcinctus. Classification (NCBI taxonomy): domain Eukaryota; kingdom Metazoa; phylum Chordata; class Mammalia; order Cingulata; family Dasypodidae; genus Dasypus; species Dasypus novemcinctus. The sequence goes on along the minus strand of NC_080674.1, from coordinate 2,263,732 downwards.
ATCCAGGCTCCCGAAAGGAAAGCAGGTCTTTCAGAAGATAGCAGTCAGGCCATGCACACTGGATGACAGAAACACAGAATTGGATATGAGGCTCTGGAGCACGTGAGTCTGCATTGCAGACAGAATTCAGAGATGGAGATGGAGGTTTGGGGTTTGTAAGGATGTCGCTGAACCTGTGATGGGTGAATTTTCCCCCAGACAGATGTTATGTAGGCAGAAGCTTCCAGGAAACACCAGCAGTTAAGGAGTTAAGCAGTAGGTAGCCAAGAGAGTTGTGAAGAGAGTCAGAGGAGAAGTGATTGAAGGGGTCATAACAGTAGGACATAATGGCTTGTGAAAAGGTGAGGGGAAAGAGTTCTTCATGAAGTTAAGAGTAAGAAATTCTCCAAAAAGTTTATTATATAAAGACCAAAATGTGTCCATTGATTTCATCCATTGAGAGGTCTTGATGCCACTGGCCTAGACATTTTGGTTGAATGTAAAAGAGGTATTGGAACTGGAGGTATTATGGCTCTTAGCCATTAGGGAAGAGACCATTTATTTGTTTCAGAGTATCAGGGACTTGAATCTGCTTATGAATCACAAGATAAAGAACCAATAAAGAGAGAGTAGTTCATTACATGAAGACAAGCAAGGTCCTTAAAAGGATGGGCTGCAATGGGCAGGAAGAGAAGAACAGGTGAGCAGAACCACCCAGCCAACTTCTGGAAGGAAGAGGAGTGTTGATGTAGACTGGGGATGCTGAAGGGAGCAGGGAGAGGGGAACAGCTCCTGCCAGGTGGTCTCAATTTTCTGAGTTAGGAAACCTACAGAGTACTGCAAAGGTTTAGAAACAATCTCTGGGCAAGAAAGCAGTGGGCATTAATACAGCATCAAAAGATACTCTAAAATGCTGCAGAGGGCTCAGTACTAGAAATCAACCACAAATGCATTGGTGGAGCACCATTGTTGGCTGAGGGGCTGTCCCCATCTATGTCAGAAAAGGAGACAAGCAGAAGGAAAACTCAGATGGTGGGGTGTGTGTGAGCATATATCCGAACCCTGGCTCCAATGCCCTTTCTATGGTTGGGAAACTAAAGAGGAGGGAAAGTAATGGTTCTAGAATAAGGAGTCAGTGAAGGCTGGGGCTAGAATAAGGGACAATGGAAGGATTTCGGTAACAAAGAAAACTGTAGTTCAATTACATAAGTTGTCAGTGAATGTGAGGAAATTAAAAGAAGAGTTGATCACTGCCTAAGAATGAAGCAAGTCCGTATTTTGCATTTGTCTTTTTTTTTTATTTCAGTCCTGTATAATTACATTAATTTTGGATGTTGAGAGTAATTTGCTTTTCTTCGAACATATTGCATGGCATTCCTGAAGGAGGTATCCTTTAGAATGGTGCTTTCTCAGTAGGATTCTACATGTTTCCACAAATTGTTAGAGGTTTTAAAATGAAATAACCCAAACAATGTAAGGAATTCATGTTAGCATTTTGCTTAGTAAGTACTTGATATCTTTTGAATCAACTGATTGAAACTTTCTGAAAAGGTTTAATAACGTGTTGATGCTTGTTTAAGAAGCACTACCAATGACTCAGGATATGATTTAATAAAATCCTCCACCTTTTATCATGGAAGACAGAGTTTTATCATTTTATAAATTCCCTAAATGGGGTTTGAAATTTGTTGAAGTGTAGCACTTGGTACATTGGTGCTATTTCTAAAGTATCAATTCACAGACCATTTTGCCCGAGTCAGTACTTGATAGGGATGACAACAAAGACTGAGCAATAATTTATTTTATCTGATTTTTGGATTCTACTAATTTGCTTTTGACTTGGTCATGTCCATTGGCACAAAGTATTTATAGAAATGTAGGTAGTAAAAGGTACCCTTTTAATCAAATGTTCCTTTGGATTTTAATTTGAATGACTTGAATAAACTGATATCTAGTTCTCTATACTAGTTATGAAATCTAGAAGCTAATTTTTAAGCCTTAAAATGTGAATGATCATGAAAATTTAATTTTTAGACTAAATCAAATCATTTTGAATTTCATGATTTATGGAAGACCCAAGCATAAAAGATCTAAGTTGGTTTGCTCTTAGCAAATGGAGATGTCTTTTCTTGAGATAAAAACTTCAAATGGCTTGTAAATCAAATTCTGAAGCCTTCTTGGACTTCAAAGGGCTCTTACAAATAAACATTTTAAAAAGCTAATTTTAAATGAATTAAAAACATATGGCCAAATTGTCCATAAAATACAGGGAGATGTTACTTTTTAAAGAAAGGATGATGTGCTTAGCAAAATGCATTTTAAATTTGACAGCCCCCTCCTAACACTTGAACCTGACATGTGGTTTGGAAGAATTCAAACCATAACTGATTTCCCAAACTCAGTGTCCAAAGCTTCAAACCATGATTCTATGAGCTGTTGATCATGAGATGACATCAGACCCCTCTCTGAGGAAATGTGCCATAGAATCTCTTGCACCAGTTAATATATATTGGGTGTATTATGTAATATTTCTGCTGCACTCAAATTTCTCAGGGAGACTTTTAAAAGAACCCATTAATGGTAATCATTTTCCTCCCACATGTAATTTTAAAAAAATGATAATTTAACAGATGGTGGAATATATAATCCTAGAAGGCAAAAATAGTTTATAATATTAATCTGCTCAGGATAATTGCCAAACATTCAACATGGAACAAAATATGATATGAGGCATTATGCGATTAGAAAAAGAAAAAAAACAGCTACAAGGGTTTAAAACCTAATGGTGGGGCACGTGCAGTCTTTGGAAAAAGAGTGAGGCTCTCAATCCAAAGAAAACATTTTAGCTGATGTGTATTAAATCACTTCCTCACAGTTCTCCTTGCCTCTGTTTCAGGCTTTGCTGTTAAAGATGTGCTCACATCTGAAGCATCTGTTTCGGCCACGACTTAACTCCTCACTAGCACAGAACGGGAAGGGAAAGGCCGGCAGAGTTATACATTTTTAATGAAATTACTGCAAAACAAATTTCAATTATCACACTCAGCACTAATGAGCACTTAGAAAATTCGGGTTTTATTGGCTCACCCTCCCTCTCTCAAGCTTCTTAATTCTAATAATTTGACATAATGTGAAAGGTTTCATATGTCTTTATTAATGATACCTACTGAGTGATTTATTTTATTCACAGGAAAGAATACATTTAGTACATTAGCTCTGTTAGGAAACACGTGGTGAATGTACAATCCCTTCTGGAAAATCTAGAACCACCTCTCCTCTTCCCTCTGTTCCACTGGAGAAAGAAGGAGGGGCACAGTTCATGACACAAGAAGCCAGATTTCTCCTCCGTACGAAGAATAAGAGAAAGCCATGTCAGCACTCTGATGTAGCCGACCACACAGCAGCAAGCAGGAAATTAAGGAAAACAGAAGAAGAAGTGTAGAAGTTCAAAGTTGTGCTGCTGTTTAGTTACATTTTAAAGATCTCACACAGTTTGATTCTCCATGACAGTATTCAGTGTGTTTGTGTGGAGATAAATATATATATATATATATAACTATGTCTGTGGGTGTGTCATAAGCTGTCTGCTACATGTGATTTCTTCATTAGTAATGCTGTATCCATGCATTTGAATGCTATGAGTAATCAGACACTAGCCTTTGCACACCAGAACATTCATACGTAAGGTAAACAAGAAGCTTCAAGACTCACGGTGAAGCTCTGTGTTACCTATTTTTCACCCCTGGGAAGCTACTGACCCAGTGGGAAAGAGGAAAAGCTCGATTTTTAATATGGTAAATAGCTTTGATTTTTCATTTGGTCTTAATTTTTGTTAATTAGATTCCAAATCTCTTCTCTTAGCAAGTGAAGGCATCTCCTAGGCTTGATGGAGGGTGCTTCTTTCAGCAGCATGGATGTTGGTTATCACTGTGGATGTGGAGTGAGCACAGCTGGCAGCAGGAGGTTTGCCATGTGTCTGGGAGGATGTGACCATTCACAACAATGAGATAAACCCAGACAGGCGAGTTCATCACTCTGAGCTTTCATTCTGCTGCACAGGCTGTTTATGGCATCAACTTCTGGACAGCAAATGTTTTGGAGATAGGACTCTTCAGTAAGTACATTTTTTCTCCTAAATAAACCCTACATATAATTTAATTGCTTTACAATTTTTCAAAAATATATCTAATAAAAGGATGTATACACTGAGGAAGAAATGAAAGAAATTGCCTTGCCACTGTACATACAGGGCAACACCTATTGCACTGATGAAAGGCAAAACGTCAAAAACAAAGTTTCATGATATTTTTCATTTTTCAATACCCCAATTTATTTTTTACTTTATTTTAGTTTTTCTAAATTAGTATGTATTCATTTTCTTATGTTTAAACCTATCGTTACTATTTCATTTTCCTACTTATTGAATTTGGCAATAAATTAGACTTCATTTTTGAAGAAGTTTTGGACCACAGAGAGGTTCAACTATGGCAGAGGAGGAACACTGGTGTGGTGTGTTATTGAATGTGGATACAAGATTGGGAGGGAGTTCTCCAGGGCATGTATATAGGATATATAAAAATGTTCAGATATTCATTGGATATTTTATAGATTTCATTGGATTAGAGTTACAAACAACAACTGTGGGAATGTTAAGTTCCTAGTCAGGGGAACTCTGTCACATTCCTCAATGGAACAGCAATAATCCCCGAAATGCAAGGATAAAGACTAGTGAAGAAGGATGGTAAATGAGGAGCCCTCGATACTGATGACTATGCTTATGAGCCTGTCTGCCTGAAATTTCAACTAGACCTAGAGCTGCAGGATACCTAAGAGTTACTTTTTGAGAGCCTCCATGATGCTCAAATGTGGCCACTCTCTAAGCCAAACTCAGCATGTAAACCATTACCTTCCCCCAACATGGGACATGATTCCCAGGGATGAGCCTCCCTGGCACTGAGGAATTACTACCAATCACTAGCTAGTGATTCAACTAGAAAAAGATCTTAAATAAAAAGGGTAAAATGGTAAAGACAAATAAGTTTATATGGCTAAGAGACTTCAAAATGAGTTGGGAGGTCATTAGAGGGGTTGTGCTTATGCACATCTCAGCAGGATCTCAAGTCAGCCAGAGTAGATACAAACTCAGGTAGTGTGCTCCTGAGAGCTATGGAGACACCCAGGTCCTGTGGTCATGGCAGATGGCTCTGGTGTTCAATGCCTTGCCAGTTGGCTCTACTTTGTAATTTGTGTTCCTGAGTATGATGGAGTTGGACTTGTATGTGACTTCTCTACACATGCCTCTTCTCTCACTTTTCCTGGACATGTTCTTGGTACTGGAGTGAGTATACACTCAGGAGACTTGAATCTCTGGACTGGCCATGTACCAACTGGACCCTGAGCCTTAGTAGAGTTGTAAATCCTACTCTCCAGTTCATTGGACTTACCCAGATCAGCTAACAGGGAGGTGAAGATGGTCCACCACCACACCAGGGAACTGAGAGTTCCTACAACTGCAAGCAGGAGAATCTCATCCATCAGCTTTGTGGGATCTAAGTCTCCTCTTGATTTGGAGATGGAGTGTACATCACCATCCTAGAGTCCACAGGATGGAGGAATAAAATATGGATTAGAGTGGACTTACTAGTATTCTACTGTAGAACTATTGTGACTCTAACAGTGGAAGAAATTGTAGCATTGATGTGGAGAGAGTGGCCACAGTGGGAGAATTTTCTGGACTTAGAGTTGTCCTAAATGATATTGCAGGGTCAGATGTTGGACATTATATATCCTGCCATAACCCATTGAATGGACTGGGGGAGAGTGTAAACTACAATGTAAACTATAATCCATGCTGTGCAGCAGTGTTCCAGAATGTATTTACCAAATACAATGGGATGTGCCACAATGATGAAAGAGGTTGTTGATGTGGGAGGAGGGAGGTGTGGGATATATGGGAACCTCTTTTTTTTTTTCACTGTAACCTTTTTTGTGACCTATGTATCTTTAAAAAAAAGACAAAAATAAATTAAAAAATAAAAACAAAATAATGTTAAAAATTGAACTTAATACCTTGTATAATTAAGTTGAATAATTGATAGTGTCTGTAATACTAATTTAACATAGTTTTTATATCCAGAAATGTGGGGGACACTGGCTTGGAGCCCAAGTTCCCCTACAGCAGAAGGGCATCCCATTCTGAATTATAATCTATTGATACCAAATGAATACTTAATAAAGAATAATGAAATTAAAAAATATTTTTATTAAAACAACTCAATCTAAAATTATACTAATAAAAATTAAAAGGTTGTTTGGGAAGAAGGTGGGATCAAGAAGGGAGAGTGTCCTGAACCTTATATTTTTTATGAATAGTAGACATTATTTAACTTTTTATTTTGAGAATAAAATTAAATAAATAAATAGCCTGTGGTCAGCATTTACTTTAATACAGCTAGAATTTTACCTTGGGATCATTAAAGGCCAAAAGTGCAAAGAAACCAGAGTCCAGGAAAGATCAAGCATAAAAGAATATAATAATGCAATACTTTCCCCCCAGTGTGGGACAAGACTCCTAAGGATCAGCCTCCCTGGTGCTGAGGGATTACTACCAATCACTAACTGGTGATGCAGCTAGAAAGAGACCTTGAATAAAAAGGTCAACTCAGACCAGCAGAATATCTCAGCCTACATGTACAATCGTGTGTTAAAAATGGATTTTTGACCTTGAATAAAAGGGAGGATTGGCAAAAAGAAGTGAGTTTATTTGTCTAAGAGTCTTCAAAAAAGAGTTGGGAGGTCATGACAGTGGTCATGCTTGCACATGCCTCAGTAGGACCCCAGAAACAGCTTAAGTAGATACAACCCTAGATTCTAGTTCTCCTGAAGACTATGGAGACCCACAGGGTATAAGGTCACAACAGGTGGATCTTGAGTTCTGTGCCATGTCAATGGGCCCTACTTTGGAATTTGTGCTCCTGAGAGTGATGGAGTTGGACTCAGATGTAACTTTTCTACACATGCCTCTTCTGTCACTTTTACTGAACCTGTGGTTGGTGCTAGGGATGGTGTATACTCAGGGGACTTGAATCTCTGAACTGCCCATGTACTGGGCCCTGATCTTCAGCAGAGTTGCAACCCCTACTCTTCGATTCATTGGATTTACTCAGGTCAGCTAAAAGGGAGGTGAAGATTGTCAACTACCACACCAGGGAAACAAGAGTGCCTACAACTGCAAGCAGAAGAATTACATCCATCAGCCGTGTGGAATCTAAGCCCCATCTCAGTATAGAGGTGGAATGGACATCACCATCTTAGGGCCCACAGAGTGGAGGAATAGAATACAGATTAGAATGCACTTACTGATATTCTATTATAAAACTATTGTGACTAGTAATAGAAGAGATTGTATCATTGATGTGGAGAAAGTGGCCATAGTAATTTTTAAGGGCAGGGAGTGGGAAGAAGAGATGTGATGAGGGGGTATTTTTGGGATGTGGAATTGTCCTAAATGTTATTCCAGGGTCAGATGCTGGACCTTATATATCCTGCCATAACCCACTGAATGTACTAGGGGAGACTGTGAACTACAGGGTAAACTATTATCCATGTGATGCAGCAATGCTACAAAAAGTGATGTATGTATCTTCCAAAAAAATACAATTTACAAAATTGATGGGGGTGGAAGGATGGGGAGTGTGTTATATAGGAACCTCTCATGTTTTTTTAATGTAGCGTTCTATGTGATCTATTAACTTTAATTTGAAAAAGTATTAAAAATACACAGATCCATTTGAAAATTAATACAAAGGAAGTGAACAACCACATTTAAAAAACCTAAATATAACTCAACTAAAAGCTATTTACAAGAAACAAGACAAAAACTGAAAGACAAGAATTAAAAAATAAAAAAGGTTAATATGCACATTAGAACAAAACGGTAATGGAAATAGTACAAAATAGTAATGGAAATAAATAGAATTTTTAGTTTTAAGGAAATTGGAGTACAAAGAGGATAATTTATATTGATAAAATATACATATAAATGGCAATCTACTTCTCACCTTATTTATACTATATACCACATTTTTTTTAAAGCAAAGAAAAACAGTTGAAATTTCACTTACACTTCTGGATAGATTTTTTTTTTTAATTTTCAAGAAACAGATACTTCACACAATACACACTCAGCTCTAGATTAGGATAAAAAGGAAAATTAATTAAATTCAGTTTTCAATTGTGATGAAATTTGCATAGATTAAAGTGAGATTGTAAGTGTGCAATCCAATATATTTTTAATTAGAGAATTGTAGGTTTACAAAAAAAATCAAGCAGAAAATGCAGTTTCCATATACCCCTTATTAAAACCTGGCATTATTGTGGTAAATTTGGTACAAATGATGAAAGGATATATATATACACATATATATACATACACATATATATATATACACACACATATATATATAGATATATAATTGTTCTAATAGCTTTAGTCTACAATTTACATTCAGATTCAGTGTTTGTATTTTTACAGTCCTATGTGTTTATTTTAAAATTTAAGTCTAGTAATATATATATGCAACCTCAATTTCTCCTTTTAACTACATTCAAATATAAATTTCAGTACTGTTAACTACGTTCACAATATTGTACTAGCATCACCATCACCTATTACCAAAATGTTTCCATCACACCAAATAGGAATTACAATTTAAGCGATCAGTCCACTTTCCCTAACCCCACCCCAGACCCTGGTAAACTGTATTCTAGTTTCTGACTATGAATTATAATTTTTTATCAGTGAGATCATTCAATATTTTTCCTTTTGCATCTGGTTTATTTCACTCAATGTGGTGTCTTCAATAGGGTTTTATAAATGCAATTGCCAATGTAATCCTCACCGCAATCAAGATTTAGAACAATTTCATGACCTTGGAAATTCCCCCACAACCTTTCCACATATCCATTAGGCAACCTCTTTTCTAATTTCTATCAACATGGAATAGATTTGTGTGTTCTTAAGCCTGATACTAATGTAAAAATACAGTATGCACTTTTTCATGTTTGTTTGCTTTCACTCAACCTAAAGTTTGGGGGGTTCATTCATCTTGAAGCATGTATCAGAAGTTTGTTATTTTTATTACTAAGTAATATTCAGTTGTGTACATATACCACAATTAGTTACCCATTCTCTTCTTGACAGCCATTTTAGTTGTTTCCAGCATTTGGATATTATGTATAAAGCCAATATAAACATCCTAGAACAAGTTATTTAGTGTACATAAGCTTTCATTTTCCTGGTGAAATATATAGGATTGGAATTACTGAATAACAGAATAGGGACATGGGCAATTTTATTAGCGGTTGTCAAATAGCATGCCAATTTGTTTGTACCATATCACATTCCAGTCAACAAGGTAAGAAGATTCTGTTTGTTCTTCGGCTTTGCAGACATTTGATATTCTCTCTCTCTCTCTCTCTCTCTCTCTCTCTCTCTCTCTCTCTCTCTCTCTCTCTCTCTCTCTCTCTCTCTTATTTTTTTAATGTTACATTCAAAAAATATAAGAGGTCCCCTTATAACCCCCACCCCCCTCACCCCACTCCTCCTACATCAACAACCTCTTTCATCATCATGCGTAATTCATTGCATTTGGTGAATACATTTTGGAGCACTGCTGCACCGCATGGATACTGCTGCACTTCATGGATAATGATTTACATTGTAGTTTATACTTTCCCCCGTCTACCCAGTGGGCCATGGCGGAATGTCCATGGACAATGTCTAGCATCTGTCCCTGCAGTACCACTCAGAACAACCCCAAGTTCTGAAAATGCCCCCACATCATATCTCATCTTCTTAAATATAGCTAATATTTGACAAGTGGTATTTCAGGATGGTTTACTTTATCAATTAATTTTTCTTTTATGCTTAGTGATTTTGTTTCCTTTTAAGAAATATTTGTCTATCCATGATCATTAATATATTATGCTTTATTTTCTAATAAATATTTATAATTTTAGATTTATGTTCAGATGTATGACCCATCTTAAAATAAGTGTCTGTGTTGTGTGAGGTAGCAGGCAGGACACTTTCTCTAAAATGTGTATTTACCCAGTTGATTCATAACAATTTGCAGAAATATGTTACCCACATCCTATGTAATTCTTTTACTTCATTGTTGAAAAATAATTCATCAGGAATGCATGGGCCTATTTATGGATTTCCTATTTTGTCTACTGAATTATTTCTCTCTCCTTAAACTAATACCACATTGTAAAGATTATTGTCACTTTATAGTTTAGTATAACTTAGAATCAGTATATATACTTTCATTTGATACCTTCTTTTCATGATCATTAAATAATGTTAGAATCAACTTGTTTCTCGTAAAAACACTACTGGGTTTTCATTGAGATTGAGCTTAATTTATAGACAGTTTTATAGAAAATAAAAATGTCTATGAGTTTTCAATCCATGAGCATGATATGTTTTTCTTTTTTTTTTTTTAATTTAAGTCACCTTTTTTTTTTCAGTAGTTCTGTAGTTTCCAGTATACAAATCTTGTGTGCACATTGTTAAATTTATACTTAAGAATTTCATATTTATAATTGGCACCATAGATGCATGTTTAAATTTTATTTTCATATTTTCCATTGTTATTTTATAGAATTATAATGGATTTTTATATTGATCTTGTATCCTTCAAGATGCTAAGTTAGATTCTTTGTTCAAATAACCTCCATAGGACATTTATGTATGCAATTATATAATTTGTGAATAAATTATTTTTATTTCTTCCTTTCCAATTACCATGTCACTTATTCATCTTTTATACCACTGTCTAGGACTTTCAAGCACAATGTTGAAAAGAGGTTAGAACAGGCACTTTTGCCTTTTCTCATCTTTGGGAAAAATAATGACATTTTTAAACATTAATTATGATAAAAATTACAGGTTTTTTGTAGGCAACCTTCATCAGGTTGAAAAAAATCTCTTCAATTCTGAATTTTTGTTTTGTTTTACCCAAAATTGGTATTGAATTTTATCATATGTATTTTTTATCTGCATTGAGAGGGATGACAGTATGCATCTTCATTCTTTTAAAGTGGTGAATACTTTTGATTTTCATTTTTATTCAAAATAAATTTTATTAAGGTACAATTTGCATACAATAATATATACCCATTATAAATGCATAGTTCAATGTCTAATGATTAATATATAACCCCAGGTAGACACTACCACAAACAAGACTTTGAACAGTCCCTTCAACATATAATGTTTACTTTGTATTCACACATCAATTAATGAGAGTTTCTGTTGCTTCATATATACCAGTAATTGGTACTTTTGGTTATTTATTATTTATTTGTCTGTTTATTTATTTATTTTAGTCATTATAAAATCATGTAGTAGTAACTCAGCATTGTTTGCATTTGCATATTTCCAGTGACACTGATGTGTTATTTTTCATATGCTTATTTGTCATCCACATATACTCTTTTTTAAAATCTTTTTTGTAAGATACATAGATCACACAAAATGTTATGTTAAAAAATATAAGAGGTTCCCATAAATCCCATTCCCCATACCCCCACTCCTCCCACATCAACTTCTTTCATTAGTGTGGTACATTCATTGCATTGGATGAATACATTTTGGAGCACTGCTACTCAGCGTGGTATAGTTTACGGTGCAGTTTACACTCTCTTCCAGTCCATTCAGTGGATTACAGCAAGATATATAATGTCCTTCATCTGTCACAGCAATATCATTCAGGACAATTCCAAGTCCCAAAAATGCCCACATCACACCTCTTCTTCCCTCTCCCTGCCTTCAGCAACTCCTGTGGTGGCCACTGTCTCCACATCAATGATACAATTTCTTTCATTGCTGGAGTCACAATAATTCTATAGTAGAATACCAGTAAGTCCACCCTAATCCATATTTTATTCCTCCATCCTGAGGACTCTGAGTTGATTTTGCCCACTCCACTTCTATATTGAGAGGGGGCTTAGATCCCACATGGCTGTTGGGTGGGATTCTCCTGGATGCAGTTGTAGACTCTCTCCTTTGGTTGGTGTGGTGGTTGACAATCCTCACCTCCCTGTTAGCTGACCTGGGTAAGTCCAACAAACCAGAGATTAGGAGTGGAAATCTGTTGATGCTCAGGGCTCACTTGGCACATGGACAGTCCAGAGAACCAAGTCTCCTGGGCATACACCAACCCCAGCAGCAACCACAGGTCCAGTGAAAGTGACATAAGAGGCATGTGTAGAGAAGTTGTATCTGAGTCCAACTCCATCACACAGGAGCATAAATTAAAAAGTAGCACCCTTGTTCAGATAATGAGTTGATTTTATAATTTTTGTTCTTTATTGTTGGGTTTTAAGAATTTTTGTTTTGTTTTGTTTTTTTTGCTAGTTTTGGATACAAATCCCTTATTGAATATGTATTTTGAAAATATTATTACCAAATCTGCAGCTTATCTCTTCAATAACAGTGACTTTCCATATGAATAATTTTAAATTTTATTTAAGTCCAATGGATCCTGCTTTTGGTTATCTAAAAATCTTTACTATACCCCAGGTCATGTAGCTTTTCTAAGTTTTTTTTTCTCGATATTTATATTTATGCATTTTACATTTAGGTCTATGGACAATTATGAGTTGCTTTTTGTAAACGGTATAAATTCAATATAAATGTTGATTATTTTTTACACACACATGATCAATTGTTCCAGCATTGTTTGTTGGAATGGTAATTTTTTCTACATTCAATTTCTTTCTGCCTTTGTGAAAAATTTGGTGACCATATATATGTGGGTTTATTTCTGGACTATCTATTCTCTTTCACCCATCTATGTGTCTATTCTTTAACCAATACTATGAACTTTTTTTTTTTAGCGATTTTTTAAAATTCATTTTTTAAAAAATATTACATTCAAAAAATATGAAGTCCCATTCAACCACACTGCCCCCACCCCCCACTCCCCCCACAGCAACACTCTCTCCCATCATCATGACACATCCATTGCACCTGATAAGTACATCTTTGGGCATTGCTGCACCCCATAGTCAATGGTCCACATCATAGCCCACACTCTCTCACTTTCCATCCAGTGGGCCCTGGGGGGATCTACAATGTCCCGTAATTGTCCATGAAGCACCACCCAGGACAACTCCAAGTCCCGAAAACGTCTCCCCATCTCACCTCTTCCTCCCATTCCCTGCGCCCAGCAGCCACCATGGCCACCCTTCCCACACCAATGCACCATTTTCTCTGTGGACCTTGGATTGGTTGTGTCCATTGCACATCTATGTCAAGAGGGGGCTTAGATTCCACACGGATATTGGATGCAATCCTCCTGCTTTCAGTTGTAGGCACTCTAGGCTCCCTGGTGTGGTGGTTGACATTCTTCAACTCCACGTTAGCTGAGTAGGTTAAGTCCAATAAATCAGAGTGTAGGAGTTAAAGTCTGTTGAGGTTCAGGGTGTGACTATCATATTGTCAGTCCAGAGATTCAAATCCCCTAAATATATCTTAAACCCCAACACCAACTACAATTCCAGTAAAGTAGCATGAAAGTCTTGTGAAAAGAGATCCCCTCTGAGTCCAGTTCCATCACACAGAAACACCAGTTCCAAAGAAGGGCCATCTGACATGGCAGTGAACCCCATCTGCCATGACCATAGAACCCGTAGGTCTCTTTAGCCCTCAAAAGAGCCAATACCTGGGGTTGTATCTACTTTATCTGTCTCTGAGACTCTGCTCAGGTGTGCATAAGGGCAATCCTTCTACAACCTCCAGATTCTTTTTTAGAGACTCATAGCCATAAAAACTCATTTCTCCTTTCCATTTCCCCCTTATATTAGGTCAAACATTTTAAAGTCATGTGATTATATGTAGACAGGGATATTCTGCTGATCTGCATTGAACCTTTAATTCAAGGTCATTTTCTAGTTGTATCTTCAGCTGGTATTTGGTAGTGATCCCTCAGTGCCAGGGAGACTCATCCCCGGGTGTCATGTCCCACGCTGGGGGGAATGCACTGCATCTACATGCTGAGTTTGGCTTTGAGACTGGCCACATTTGAGTAACATGAAGGCTGTCAGGAGGAAACTCCCAGGCACAATGCTGCTCTAGGCCTTGTTCTTATTGCAGGTGTATAGGCTCACAAGCATAGTCATTAGTATCAGGAACCCACTGTTGGACCCTCATTCCTTCCTGGTTCTTACCGTTGCACCTGGGGGACTGTCGCTGCTCCCCTAGGGACCATGACAGAGCCCCCCCGGCCAGTAACCCAGTACCCCTCCCAGCTATTGTTTTTAATTGTTTTCACTATGAGTATATCCAAACATTACCATGCACCCTGGACATATGCCCTGTATAACTCCCTGTCAACCATATATAGCCTGTCAATAACATCCCATACCAGTATTCCTCCACCGCCATTGTTGAACCACTCTGTGATCCAAAACTTCCTGTAAAGCAAATCCCAATATAATGTCAGGTTCCCTTACCAGTAAAATGGAATATAGCGATGGGTTTAAAGGTTACATCTATAGTACGTATTGATTTGGAAAAATTTCCACATCCTATCTTTTTCTTTTCTTTTTTCCTAATTATTGAGCTTCTCTTCACAAGAGTCTTAGATCACAGTAATTCATATATACAATATACAGTACTCCCACACATCCACCATAAAACCTTTTCCCTTCCACAACAATAATCTTTTAACTTATTCATATCATATTTACAGACTCCGAAAAAATAGCTTTCAAACAAGGTGACATCTGTGCTTACAATGTGGTCCATACTTTAGGATATACAGTTTTCTAAATTTTTTAGTTATCCTATGTTTTACATTATGGTTTACATTATTAGTCTGTCGTCCCCTATGTGTTTTTGGTGTAATATTACATGTTTTATATTCATCCTTGTGTACTCTCACGAAACTCCTCTCTTGCCCCCACATTTACCTTGGTTCCATCCATTCAACATCCATTTTCCCCTCCCCTTGGGGCCCACAGCGACAGCCAATCTCCATTTCCCGAGGAGCCACGTCCAGAGATACTTGCAACAGTGTTCAGGGCCTGACTTGCTCAACTGCCCTAATGCCCTGGGAGCTACCCTTTCTCTCGAAAGATACAGTTCTCTCTATTTGATGGCATTAGTCCTCGCCAGGATGTGGGTCCACCCCAACTCTCACTTCTTGGGTCTCTACCCAATGGTACAACCCACCATGGCAAAATGAGCCTTCAGACATTCCCCAGGAGTCCGTCCCTCATCAGACCATCCCCTCCGAGCATCCTAAACAGGTAACCCTCCTAATTATATTTTGATACGATTTTCTCAGCATTTTACTCCCAACCAACACCTGACACTCTCCTATGTTCGTATGTTGCCCCTCCCTCCCCCCAATTTTTGGGGCAATATTACCCTTCCGCCCATCCCCAGCCCCCTCAAACCCGCAAACAAATACCATTCACAATAGTAAATAAAAAAATCAAATACTTAGGAATAAATTTAACTAAAGAGGTAAAAACCTTATACACCAAGAACTATACAAGACTGTTCAAGGAAATCAAAGAAGATCTAAATAAATGGAAGAATATTCCTTGTTCATGGATAGGAAGACTGAATATTATTAACATGTCTATCCTACCAAAACTGATCTACACATTCAATGCAATCCCAATAAAAATCAACACAGCCTTCTTTAAGGAACTAGAAAAACTAACTATGAAATTTATTTGGAAAGGAAAGAGGCCCCGAATAGCCAAAGACATATTGAAAAAGAAAAACAAAATTGGAGGAATCACACTTCCTGACTTCAAAACATACTACAAAGCTACAGTAGTGAAAACAGCATGGTATTGGCCTAAGGAGAGACACACAGACCAATGGAATCAAGTTGAAAGTTCTGATATAGAACCTCCTGTATATAGCCATATAATATTCGATAAAGCCACTAAACCCTCTCAACTGGGAGAGAATGGCCTAATCAACAAATGGTGCCTGGAGAACTGGATAGCCATATGTAGAAGAATGAAAGAGGATTACCATCTCACACCTTATAGAAAGATCACCTCAAGATGGATCAAAGACCTAAATATAAGAGCCAAGACCATAAAGATCTTGGAAAACAGTGTAGGGAAACATCTACAGGACCTTGTAATAGGAAATGGCTTCATGAATATCACACCAAAAGCACGAGCAGCAAAAGAACAAATAGATAAATGGGACTTCCTCAAAATTAAAGCCTTCTGCACCTCAAAGGAATTTGTCAAGAAAGTAAAAAAGGAACCCACACAATGGGAGAAAATATTTGGCAACCATATATCTGATAAGAGACTTATAACTTCCATATATAAAGAACTCATATATCTTGAAAATAAAAAGATAAACAACCCATTTTAAAAATGGGAAAAAGATTTAAACAGACACTTCTCCAAAGAAGAAATACAAATGGCCAAAAAGCACATGAAAAAATACTCCAAATTTCTAGCTATCAGGGAAATGCAAATCAAAACTACAATGAGATACCATCTTACTCCCATAAGATTGGCAGCTATGAAAAAAACAGAAGAATACAAATGCTGGAGAGGATGTGAAGAAAGGGGAACACTCATCCACTGCTGGTGGGAATGCAGAAGGATCCAGCCATTCTGGAGGATAATTTGGTGGTTCCTCAAAAAACTAACCATAGATTTGCCATATGACCCAGCAATACCACTGCTGGGTATATACCCAGCAGAACTGAAAACAAGGACACAAACCGATATATGTACACCAATGTTCATAGCAGCATTGTTCACTATCGCCAAAAGTTGGAATCAACCCAAATGCCCATCAACAGACGAGTGGATCAATAAAATGTGGTATATACACACAATGGAATACTACTCGGCTGTAAGAACAAACACACTACAAACACACGTGAAAACATGGATGAATCTTGAGAACCTTATGTTGAGTGAAGCAACCCAGGCATTGAAGGACAAATACTACATGACCTCAATGATATGAAATAAGCAAGCTGCCTCAGAGAGCTAGAGACTGGAAAATAGGCTTACAGGAAATCAGGGAGTGGAGGAAGGATGTGAGCCGACGTCTGCAGGGGTGGAATCTATGATGAGCTGGCGGTAAGTATGAGCACAAAGAAGAGATAAAATGGGGGCAAGAGAATACTATGAACTTTTTAAATTTATTTTTAAATTTTTAAATTTTATTTTAGTTAGAGAAGTTGTGAGTTTACAAAACAGTCATGCATAATTTACAGCATCCCCAAACATCACTCACCGCCACCACCTTGCACTATTGTTGAACATTTGCTAAAAATGATGAAAGAACATCATGAAAATATCACTGCCAATTAAAGCCCACAGCTTACATTTGATGTATTGTTCCCATAAACCACTTTAATGCTAATACCATGTATTAGTATTGTATGTTTTTTTATAACTCATGAATGTTCTCACATTTGTACTGTTCACCACAGTCCTTCAACTGCCATGGAGTTCTTGGTGTCACATAGGCTTATGTCTTGTACAAACCATCCAAAGTGTGCACTCAGTGGCTCTCAGCTTCACCCCAGTCAATTTTAGAATATTTTTATTACTCCTTAAGCCTATATTCCCTCTACTGCTGATCTTAGCATTGATATAGTGACTTCTTTGCCATTGATACAAAAATATTAAAATATTATTGGTAACTATAGTCCATAAGTTACATTAGTTGCAATTTCCCCACCTTGTTCATTTTTTCTAGTTCATAGAAGAACACTTTTATTTATACCATTGACCACAATCCTCATCCACCACCAAACTCTCTGTTACAATATCCCTAGGTTATCCTCTAGCTATTTTTCAGTTGACAGTGACCTCCCTAGACTACGTCTTTCAGCCACAATCACATTTATAAATCAGCAGTGTTATTTATACTCATTATAATGTGTTACCATCAACACTAACCATTTCCACACATTTACAATCAACTCAGAAAATATCTTGAATATGTAGCATTGAAAATAAAGTGTCTCTACATGCATTCAGCATCATCTTCCCTTTCTCAACCCTCATTCTATCTCCTAGTAACCTATAATTTATAGTTTAACTCCATGAGTTTACTTATCTATTTAGTTCATATTAGTGAGAATATAAATTCATCCTTTTGTGTCTGGCTTATTTCACTCAACATAATGTCCTTAAGGTTCATTCATGTTGTCTTACACATCCCAATTTTATCTCATCTTATACATGAATAGTATTCCATCATAGGTATAGGTTACATTTTGTTTATCCAGGCATTGTTTGATGGACACTTAGATTGTTTCCAGATTTCAGCAATTGTGAATAGTGTCACTATGAACATTGGTATACAATATCTGTGTCCCTGATTCCTAAATATATTCTTAGTAGTGGGATTGCTGGATCATATGGAAGATCTGTATTTAGCTTCTTGAGGAAACACCAAACTGTGTTCAAAAGAGGCTGCACCATTCTATGTGACTACCAACAGGGAAGGAGTGTTCCTATTTCTCCACATCCTCTCCAGAACTCATAGTTTTCTAGTTTTCTGTTTTTCAAGTAATAGCTATTCTATAAATTGTTCTTTCTTCTTTAGGTGGTGGTTTTGTCAACTTTTTCACATCTCAAATTTCAATTCTTCATTGTTGTTCTGTGGGAAAGGAAGTGACCTTTATATATTGACTTTGTATCCTTTGAGCTAGCTATGTTTTAAAATTTAGTTCCAGGAATTTATTCAAGATTCATTGGGATTTATACATAGACAATCATGTAATCTGAGAGTAAACCAGTTTTTATTTCTAATTTTTAATCTGAATTCCTGTCTTTTTTTTTTTTTGTCTTACTGTCTTAGCTAAGATTAGGAGTGGTAAGTGAAGACTTCCACATTCCTTATTCCCAATGCTAAGGGAACATTATGCATGATGTTACCTTTAAGTATCATTAAGTATAAAGTTATGAGCTTTTTTATATAAAAATTCTTTATCAAGTTCAGGAAGATAGCCTCTATTCCTAATTTGCTGAAAAAATTTTTACTCCAGAAAGGATGCTGGAGTTTGTCAAATACTTTCTTTGCACCAGTTATTACAATCATGTTTTTAGCTTATTAGGTCAGTTAATATGTTGGGTTTAATTGATTGCTTTTAATATGTTGAACTAGATTTGTATAAGCAGATCAAGTTCCACTAGAATATAGTGTATGATTCCTTTTATACATTGTTGTTGGACTCTACATGTTAATGATTTGTTGAGGTTTTTGCCTCTCTAGTAATGACAAATATCTGTCTATAATTTTTTGCTCTTTCATTGTCTCTCCCTGGTTTTGATATTGTTGTACTCAGAATGACACTTAACTTTTCCATCTATTCTATTTTCTTAAAGACATTGCAGGATAGTGATTTAATTTTTCCTTAGATGTAGTATTTGGCAGATTTCACCAAAGAAACCATCTAAGACTGGTATTTTCTTTTTTGGTGTGTATGTGGTTAATTATTATTAATTCATTTATTTCATAAAAATAGGCATATACAAATGATGTGTTTGTGTGAATTTTTGTAGTTTTTGTCTTTCAAGGTGTGGTTCCATTTCATTTGCTTTAGAAAATGTGGGCATGGAGTTGTAATCCTTTCAATGCCTGCGGTAGCAGCGGGGGTGGCTCCTCTCTCATTTATGATAGTCATAATTTGTGTCTTCTCCATTTTTTACTTGGTTACCTTGGCTAGATTTTTATCCATTTTATTCATCTTTTAAAGAACAAGCTTTGGATTTTATTAATTTTCTCTATGGCCTTCCTGTTTTCAGGTGTGTTGATTTTTGCTTTAATTTTTATTATTTGTTTTCTACTGCTCATTTTAGGCTTAAATTGCTCTTATTTCTTTAGTTTCTTAATAAGGAAGCTTACTTTTTTTTAAACTTAGATTTTGCTCCTTATCTAATATATCATTTAATTCTATTATAAAAATGTCTGTGATGGTTAAACTAATATGTCAATTCAGTCAGGCAATAGTGCCCAGTTGTCTGATCAAGCAAGCACTGGGCTAATTGTGATACACAGATATTTCATGGACTTTACTCATCAGTGAGTTGATTGCATAGATCACTGGTTATAGCTACAATCAACTGAGGAGCTTGCCATCACCAGTGAGTGCCATCATGCAATCGGTTACAGGTCTTAAAAGGGAAAGTGATTTCGACATTCAGATAGAATTCCCATCTCTACTTCAGACAGCCATTGTCTTCTGGAGAATTCATCAAGGACCTTCATCAAGGTCCCTGATTTTCAATCTAGTCTACGGAATTTGGATTTTTGCATCCCCATGTTCACATGAGACAATTTTATAAAATCTCATAATATTTACATGTATCTCCTCTTGGTTCTGTTTCACAGAGAACCCTGACTAATACAGCCTGATAGTAGGAGTGGTTCTTGAGAAACATAAACTTAAAAATGGCATTTCTGAATTGGCTATGGGATTTTTGCAATTGACTCTCCACTATGATTAGATTCAAGGACACTAATGACTTTATTGACAATAATCAAAAGACCACTGGCAATCCCTGGTATGCAATGAAATAGAGATACACAAGATCCCATCAGAGGATACAACTACTCCCATGTTTATAAGAGGCAAGGATATGAGTGAGAGTGTTTTTTTTAACAACTTAACAGAGGTTTGTGGAGTTAAAAGTTACAGCGATGTTGGCTGACTGTTCCTAAATATGTTGGAGACAGTCAAAAAAGAAAGGGATATCCTGAAGGCTTCAAATTTGCAAATTAAGTTCCTCATGAGTGATGTGAATGTTTCTATGTATGCTCTGGAAGAAAATCTTGTTTTGTGCAGCTGCAGGCTTGAGATCTCTGAAAACAAGATGGAGAGTTTCATTGTAGAAGTAGGAGAGTTACAAAGGAAACTAAAATCTCAACCCCACAAGGTGTCAGTTGTTAAAGTGAGGGCATTGATTGGAAAGGAGTGGAACCCTGAGGATTTGGATGGAGACATACAGGTTGATGATGGGATCGGTAGGGACATTAAGCTCCAAATTCCTCTGATACTTTGCCAGATAAACCTGTATTGGTCTACCCTGAGGAGAACATCCAATGTCAAGCTTGCTTCGTACAACTTCTAGCCTGCCTTAAGGCATCCAGATCTCCTCCCTGCCCTAAGAAGGTAACACCCAACCTCAGGTCTGCACTATCTAATATTCAGCCTTTCCCAAAGAGTGTCCACCTCTTCCCTGCCCTGTGGAGTCTGCCATCCATCCTTGGCCTGAAGAGATTAATCCTGTCTCACCAGATGAAACTGTAAGGGACTGTCCTAAGGTAATTTGTTATAAAACATTTCTAGTTCCTCTCCTTACCCACCACCACCCCTCCTCTTCTCTTTCACACCAATAGCTAAACTAGAATCACAAGCCCCCAAAGATGAAGTACAGAGTGTGACCCATGAGGAAGTATGTTATATTTTTAAAGACGTGCGTGAGTTTTCCAATTTATGTAGACTGAAATCAGGAGAGTATGTTTGGGAATGGATAGTAAGGCTATGAGATAATGGTGGAAGGAATATAGAGTTGGATCAGGATGAATTTATTGATATAGGCACACTAAGCAGAGATTCTGGATTCAAAGCTGTAGCTCGAGTTAGAAAGGGCTCACACACAATTTGTTCAGTTGGCTGGCTGAAATGTTGACCAAAAGATGGCCTACAATGCTTGAGGTCGAGATGCCTGATTTACCCTGATATACTATAGATGAGGGATTCAAGGCTTAGAGAGATTGCAACACCAGGAATGTCCCAAGGGCACACTGTTCACCAGGGCTGTGAGAAATAAATTTGTGAGACTAACTCTGTCTTCCCTGAAGAGCTCTGTGGTTGCTCTTCTCTGTAGGTCACATAGTACCAGGTGAACTGCTGTCACAGAATTACAATCCTTAAACATATGGGGATGATCAGATCCTGGGCTGGCAGAAGTCAAGTCGCAGTACTTTATCACCAAAGACATGGCGGGCCTGGCTATCACCATGAAAGGCAGACACAAAGCATTAATCAATCAAAAGAGTCTGAGTCACATAGATATATGGCACTAGCTAATAGATCATGGAGTACCTAGAAGTAAAATAGATAGGCAGTATACTAAATTCCTACTTGATGTGTATAAGCAGAAAAGTTCCAGTTCAAGTGAACAAAACCCTAGCATAAATTACAGAAACAGAGTCCTGGCAACAATCAGTTTTCAGACTTGAGACAGTTTGCAGACCCAGAACCCCTTGAATGAAAGGAGGGCCAGTTTCCAGTGGGGAAGGACCCTGTTACATTGCCAAAAATCTATACTGCTAATCTTCCTCTCAGCTTTCCCCAAAGAGACCAATGGCCTTTTACCAGGGTAGCTGTACATTGATGAAAAGGAAATGATCAGACGTTTGGGGGATTTTTAGACACTAGCTCAGAATTGACATTAATTCCAGGAGACCCAAAATGTCACTGTGATCCACTAGTCAGAGTAGGAACTTATGGAGGACAGGGCAGCTCAGGTCCATCTCACAGTAGGTCCAGTGGGTTATGTCCCCATTTCTGGAATGGATAACTGGAAGAGACACACTCAGAAACTGGCTGAATCCTCAGACTGGATCCCTGACTTGCAGAGTGAGGGCTATTATTATAGCAAAGGCCAAGTGGAAACCATTAGAAGTGCCCCTACCTAGCAAAATCAAAAGAAATACTGCTTCCCAAAGGATCATAGAGATCAGTGTCACCAACATGGAGCGGCCTTGACAGATGCAGGGGTAGTGATTCTCACCAAATCCACAGTCAATTCTCTTATTTGGTCTGTTCAGAAAACAGATGGATCTTGAGGGATGACAGTAGATTACTATAAATGTAACCAGGTCCCGACTCCAACTGCAGTTGATGTTCCAGATGTAATATCATTGCTTAAGTAAGTTCACACATCTCCTGGTACCTGGTATGCAGCTATGGGTCTAAAAAATGCTTTTTTTTTTTTTTTTTTTTCTCATTTGCTGTTAATAAAGACCACTAGAAACTGTAACCTTTCAGCTGGCAAGGCCAACAGTATACCTTCATTGTAATGACTCAGGGGTATATCAAATCTCACACCCTCTGTCATAGTACTGTTTGCTGGGAACTTTATCATTTCTCCCTCCTACAGAACATCATACTGTTCCATTATATTGATGATATCATGCTCATTGGAATTAGTGAACAAGAAGTTGCAATTACTGTATACTTATTGGTAAGGCATTCCCATAAGAGTGGTTAGGAGATAAATTCAAAAAAATTCCAGGATCCTTCCACCTCAGTGAAATTTCTAGATGCCCAGTTATCTGCAACATGTCAAGATATCCCTTCTAAAGTGCAGAATAAGATGTTGCATCTGGTCCCTCCTATAACCAAAATAAAGTCATACTGCTTAGTTTGTCCCTTTGGATTTTGGAGACAACATATTCCTCATTTGGGCATGCTACTCTGGGCCATTTATGGAGTGACCACAGAAGTAGCTGGTTTTGAGTGGGGACTAGAAAAAGAGGAGGCTTGTGACAGGTCTAGGGTTCCGTGCAAGCTACACTGCCCCTTGGACCATATGAATCAATAGGCGAAGAAAGGAATTACTGTGCTGGCTGGGGTGATTGACCCTAACAAGGGGAAATAGGACTGCACCTACACAATGGAGGTAAAGAAGAGTTTTCTTGGAACACAGGAGATCCCTTAGGATGTCACTTAGTACTACCATGCCCTGTGATTAAAGCCAATTGAAAATTTCAACAACCCAATCCAGGCAGGACTAACAATGGCCCAGAATTTTCAGGAATGAAAGTGTGTCACCTCACCAAGCAAAGAACTACAGCCAGTTGAGGTGCTTGCTGAGGATAAAGGGAACATGGAATGGGTAGCAGAAAAGCAGTGATAAATATGAACTTAGACCATAGGACTAATTACAGAAAGGAAGACTGTAATGATCATGAATATTTCTTCATTGTTTCAATATGAGTATATCTGTATATGTATATAATATGAATATCTTTTTACATAGTATGATATATCTTACATCTATGATATAAACTGTATTATTTAATTTTCATGTCAGAGTATTTAAGGGTGTCAAGGATTTCCACCTTAATCTGGACAGATTGAGTGCATTTCCAGTTTTATGCAGGAAAATTGAATATTGTTAGGCAGATAGACACACACATATAATTTTTGTTATTTTTATTTAGAAACTAAATGTGTTTTAAAGTGATGTCTATGGCTGCCAAGTTGACAAGGGGTAGACTGTAATGGTTAGATTAATGTGTCAGATTGACCAGGTAATTGTGCCAAGTTGTTTGGTCAAGCAAACACTGGGCTAATTGTAATACAAGGATGTTTCATGAACTTTAATCATCAATGAGTTAATTGCATAGATGGTTGGTTATATCTACAATCAACTGAGGCTCTTGCCATCATCGATGAGGGATGTCTCATCCAATCAGTTGAAGGCCTTAAAAGGGATTGTGATTTCAACATTCAGAGAGAATTCCCATCTCTACTTCAAACAGCCAGTGTCTTCTGGGGAATTCATCAAGGACTTTCATCAGAGCCCCTGGTTTTCAGTCTCCTCTATGGAATCTGGACTTGTGCATCCTGATGGTCTTGTGAGACAATGTTATAAAATGTCATACTATTTACAGATATTTCCTGTCAGTTCTATTTCCCTAAAGAACTCTGACCAATGCAATGTCCCTATAATCATTGCTTTCTTTTTATTATATTTTTTGTCTTTATTTTTTTAATGTTACATTAAAAAAATATGAGGTCCCCATATACCCCTCACCTCCCCCCATAACAACAACCTCCTCCATCATCATGAGACATTCATTGCATTTGGTGAATACATCTCTGAGCACCACTGCACCTCATGGTCAATGGTCCACACCATAGCCCACACTCTCCCACAGTCCACCCAGTGGGCCATGGGGGGACATATAATATCCAGTAATTATCCCTGCAGCACTACCCAGGACAACTCCAAGTCCCAAAAATGCCCCCACATCTCATCTCTTCCTCCCACACCCTACACCCAGCAGCCACCATGGCCACTTTCTCCACAACAATGCCACATTTTCTTAGATTACTAATCACAATAGCTCATGAATAGAATATCAGTAAGTCCACTCTAATCCATATTCTATTCCTCCATCCTGTGGACCTTCGAATGGTTGTGTCCATTCCACATCTATATCAAGAGGGGGCTTAGATTCCACATGGATGCTGGATGCAATCCTCCTCCTTTCAGTTGTAGGCACTCTTGGCTCCCTGGTGTGGTGGTTGACCTTCTTCACCTCCATGTTAGATGAAACATTGCTCTCATTGTTGCCTACAAATTTTAATAAATTTGATTTTCATGGTCACTTTATTTGAAATATTGTTCTATGTCTTCTTGAGACTTCTTTTTTGATTAATAAATTAACAAAATATTCACAAATATTTATATTTATGAATATTTATGCTTATATTAATAAATATTCATATATTTCCAAATATTTGGGAATTTTCTAACTCGCTTTTTCTCATGTAGTTCTATGTTTTTGTTTTTGTTTTCCATTTTGGTCTAAGTTCATGCTTTGTATGTTTATATTCTTTCAAATTAAATAAGATGTGTTTTATGCCCCAGAATATATTTTTTTGGCAAATATTCCATGTAAACCTGACAAGAATATGTACTGTGCTGTCATTGGATGGAGTATTTTATAAACATCAATTGGATCAAGTTTATTGATTGTGAAGATCAGATTATCTCTGTCTTTATTTCTTTACTAATTTTTCTCTTCCATAATCTATCAATTACTGACAGAGGGATGTTGAAGTCTCCAACTGCATGCTGACTATTTCTATTTCTTCTTTTTTTTATTTTTAAAGATTTATTTATTCATTTATCTCCCCTACCCCACCCCATTCCACCCCACTCCACCCCACCCTACCCCAATTGTCTGTTCTTTGTGTCTATTCACTGTGTCTTCTTTGTCTACTTCTGTTGTTGTCAGTGGCACGGGAATCTGTGTTTCTTTTTGAGTTTCTTTTTGTTGCATCATCTTGTTGTGTCAGCTCTCCATGTGTGTGGCACCATTCCTGGGCAGGCTGTGCTTTATTTCGTGCTGGGTGGCTCTTCTTACGGGGCGCACTCCTTGCGCATGGGGCTCCCCTACACGGGGACACCCCTGTGTGGCAGGACACTCCTTGCACTCATCAGCACTGCGCATGGGTCAGCTCCACACGGGCCAAGGAAGCCCGGGGTTTGAACCGCGAACCTCCCATGTGGTAGACGGATGCCCTAACCACTGGGCCAAGTTGGCCGCCTCTATTTCTTCTTGAAGTTTCAATAGTTTTTGCCTCATGTATTTTGATACTCACTTTTTGCGTGCATTCACATTTAGAATTGTTATATCTTCTTGGAGAATTGACCCCTTTGGCATTGGTCAATGTGGCTTTTTATCTTCTCTCTCATAACCTTCCTTACTATACAGTCTGCTTTGTCTCAAATAGAATCTCCAATTTTCCTTTGATGAATGTTGACATAGTAGACATGTTTCTATCTCCTTACATTTAATATAACTAAGTTTTATATTTAAAGAAAATTTCTTATAGACAATACACAAGTGGATCTTGCTTTTTTAACCACTCTGACAACTTTGCCCTTAATTTTCATGTTTAAACAATTCATATATTAACAAAGTTGTAGTTATAAATTCCTTGTAAATTTTTTTTCTTTGTTGCATTTATTCTGTTTCTACTCCCCCCTTCTGCCTTCTCTGGTTAATTGAACATTTTATAGATTATATTTTATTTATTATTTATAATTATATCAGTGTTTTCAAGTTAATCAAAATATGCCTTCAGATAGCATTACACTCCTTCATGGGCAAGGCAGGTAACTTATAATGCTATTCCAAATTTGTCCTACCTGCTCTTACTTACTTCAATTATCTATATGCTACAATCACTCAGGATATATTAGTATTATTACATTAAACAGTCATCTTTTAGTTTGATCAAGAATAAGTAAAATAAAATATTTTACCTTCATTTTTCATTTTTATATGTCTACCTTTTCTTTATGAAGATTCTAGTTTCTGACTTACATCATTTTCCTTCTGCCTGGGATATTTGTTTACTACTCCTTGCAGGACAGGTTAGCTGGTAATGGATTCACTCTGTTTATTTTTCAGAGAAAGACTTAATTTCTCCCTAAATTTAAAAAAAATTCTTTTTTAATAGATCAATTTTTGATACATATTAATAAAGCATAAATCTACTGAAAATGTATAATCAATAGTATTTAGTATTTAGTATACTAATAAATAGTATTTAGTATTCACATCATATAGTTTTGCATTCATCACTTGAATCATTACTAGAGCATTTATTATTCCAATCATAAAAATAATGATAATAATAAAACAGACAAATAAACAAACAGAAAGTTCATCACCTGTCAGTCTCTCTACACTTTCCCTGCTGAACATAGTTGCTATTCTATTTCCATCTCTCTAGGTTATTTTTATTTATTTTTTGTAAAAACAGTCTTGTATATGCAATATCTCCCATATTTGTTTTTCACGTGAGGTTTCACTATGTTATATAGTTCCATGTTACATTTTTTAGCTTTCCTTCTTACAATTTATACATGTCTTTAGACTTGGCCTTTCAACCACTGTCCTATTTATCTAATAGTTCTGCTAGTTACAAACACTATCATGTGCTTTCAACATTTCTATTCTTTTCCAAAGATTTGCTAACAACCTTTTTAACAAATTCTGCACTGATTAACCCTCACTTTTCCATTCTCTACACTCATTCTATTTTCTGGTGACCTATATTCTAATTATTAACTCCATGACTCTATACAATATATTTAACTCATAATAACACAATTCACACAGTATGTGTCCTTTGTACTCTGGCATGCTTCACACAATAAAATGTCCTCCAGGTTCATCCATGTTATCATATGCTTCACCACTTCATTTTTTCTTATAGCTGCATAATATTACATCGTGTGTATATACCACAGTACATTTATCCATTCATTGGTTAATGGGTGCCTGGGTTGTGTCCATATTTTGGCAATTGTGAATAAAGCTGCTATGAACATCAGTTTGCAGATTTCTGTTTGTCTCACTGCCTAAGTTCTTCTGGGTAAATTACTAGTAGTGCTGTTGCTGGGTCACATGGCAAGTCGATATTCAACTATCTCGGGAACTACTGAACAGTTCTCTTAAGTGGCTGTACCATTCTATGTTCCCACCAGCAGTGAATAAACATTCCTATCTCTCCCATCCTCCCCAACACTTGCAGTTTTCCAACATTTTAACAGAGTCCTTTCAAACAGGTGTGAAATGATGTCTCACTGTAATTATGATTTGCATTTCCCCAATCACTAGTGATGTTGAACCTTTTTTTTTCCCGTGTTTTTTCACCATTGTTTAAATGATTGTCTATTCAAGACTTAAGCCCATTTTTCAATTGGGCAGTTTGTCTTTTATTGTTGACTAGCACAGTCTCTTTATTTATCATGGATATTAATCTTCTATTGGACATGTGATTTCCAAATATTCTCCCAAATTGAGTCAGCTGACTTTTCACCTCAAAGGACCTGACAGAGTCTTTTGATGGGCAACAGTGTTTAATTTTGAGGAGGTCTCATTTATCTATTTTTTTCTTTTGTTTCTCTTCCTTTGGATATAAGGTTTGAGAAACTATCCTCTACCACCAGATCCTGAAGATGATTTCTTATATTTTTTTCCAGGAGTTTTATGGTTGTTGCATTTATCTTTATGTCACTGATATACTTTGAGTTAATTTTTGTATAAGGTGTGAGATAGGGATCCTCTTTCTTTCTTTTGG
Organism: Dasypus novemcinctus; assembly: GCF_030445035.2. NCBI lineage: Eukaryota > Metazoa > Chordata > Mammalia > Cingulata > Dasypodidae > Dasypus > Dasypus novemcinctus. Next base: position 2,234,828 of record NC_080674.1, on the reverse strand, counting down.
ATATGGATATCCAGTTCTCCCAGCACCATTTTTTGAATAGACTGTTCTGGCTCAGCTGAAAGGGTTTGATAGACTTGTCAAAAATCACTTGATCATAGATGTGAGGATCTATTTCTAGGTTATCAATTATGTTCCTTTGCTAAATCTGTCCTTATGCCAGTACTATGCTATTTTTTAACACTTTAGCTACATAATATATGTAAAGTCAGGAACTGAGAGTTCTTAAGCTTCATTCTTCTTTTTAAAGAAAATTTTGGCTATTTGGGACCCCTTATTCTTCCAAATAAATTTGATACTTGGCTTTTCCATTTCTGCAAAAAACATTGCTGCGTTTTTCATTGGGATTATGTTGAATCTGTAAATCAGTTTGGGTAGAATTGGCGTCTTAGTGACACTTAGTCTTCCAGTACATAAACATGGTATGTCGTTCCATTTATTCTTTGGCTCCTTTTAGCAAAGTTTTGTACATTTCTGAATGCAGGTCCTTTATGTTCTTGGTTAAGTTTATTCCTAAATAATTGATTAGTTTAGTTGCTATTATAAGTGGATTTTTTTCTGATTTCCTCCTCAGATTGCTCGTTAGTAGTGTGTAGAAATGCTATCAATTTTGGCATATTAATCATGCATCTCCTCATGGAGAAAGATCCATGAGTATTTGAAAAGAATATATGTCATGCTGTTTTAGGATGTAATATTCTGTATATATCTATTAGAATTAGTCCATTTATCTTATTATTTTAGTTCTCTTCTTCTTTATTGGTTTTCTGCCCAGATGTTCTAGCCAGTGCTGAGAGTGGGTATTGAAGACTCCAACTATTATTGTAGAGACATTTATTTATTCCTTCAGTTTTGCCAGTGTTTACCTCCTGTATCTTTGTACATTCTGGTTAGGTGCATATGTATTTATGATTATTATTTCTTCCTGGTGAATTGCTTTTTTTATTAATATATTATATCCTTCCTTGTCTCTAATAACAGTTTTGCTTTTAAAGCATATTTCATGTGATATAAATATAGCTGCTCCAGCATTTTAAAAAAAATTTTACTTCATTCATGGAATATCTTTTTCCAGTTTTTCACTTCTAATTTATGGTAGCCTTGCGTCTAAGATGAGCATCTTGTAGAAAGCATATAGTTGCCTCATATTTTCTTATCCATTCCACTAGTCTGTGTCTTTTGATTGGGAAGTTTAATACTTTAATATTCAAGGCAGTTCTTATTTTACCCATTTTGAACTTTGGATTTTATCTGTCACATTTTATTTTCATGACTCTTTTTTAAAATTTTTTTTTCTCATTTTATTTTTTCAAAATGTACATTAAAAAAATATGAGGTCCCCATATACCCTCCACCCCCCTCATTCCATTCCTCCCACATCAAAACGTCTTTCATCATCATGGGACATTCATTGCATTTGGTGAATACATTTTGGAGCACTGCTACATTTTTAGTTACTTTTACTGATATAATCTTCGTTTCTAGACTCTCCCAAACCTCTCCTGTCTTTTCTTTTCAGGCTGCAGTACACCTTTTAGTATTTCCTGCAAAGCTGTTCTCTTTGTTACAAACTCTCAATTTCTGTTTATCTGTGACTATTCTAAACTCACCCTTCTTTTTGAAAGATGATCTTGCCAGATATAAATTCTTGATTGGCGTTTTTCCTTTTCAGTATTTTAAAAATATCATACAACTGCCTTCTTGCCTCCATGGTTTCTGATGAGAAATTGGCGCCTATTCTTATTGAGTATCCCTGTTATCTATCCATTGCTTTTCTCTTGCTGCTCTCAGAATTCTTTCTTTGTGTTTGGCATTTGACAGTCTGATTAGTATGTGTCTCAGAGTTGGTCTATTCAGATTTATTTAAATGGGAGTTCATGCTTTTTGGACATGCATATCTATGTCCTTCAATAGGATTGGCAAATTTTATACCATTATTTCTTCAAATATTCCTTCAGCCCTTTCTCTCTTCTCTTCTACTTCTCAGACTCCCATGCCATATATGTTTGCACATCTCTTGCTGTCATTTAGTTTCACTCTTTCCTTCATCTGTTCTTTTGTAAGCTCACTTTTGGCGGTCATGTCTTCAAGCTCACCAATCCTTTCTTTTGCCTCCTCAAATCTGCTGTTATGACTCTAGTATATTTTTAATTTCATTTATTGTGACTTTCATTCCCAGTAGATCTGTTATTTTTCTATGCATGCTTTCAAATTCTTTGGGTTCTCCCAATGTCTTCTTAATATCCTTAATCTCTTCAGTCATCTTATTGATTAGTTGTCTCAACTCCTTGCTGTCATCTGGAGGCTTTTTTTTTTTTTTTTTCCTTTCATTAGGCCTTGTTTTCCTCTTTCTTGGTATGGATTGTAATTTTTTTTTTGGTGTCTTGGCAACTGGCTTATTAGATGTATTTATTCTGGATGCAGTTTCCCTCTTTAGTTTAGGATTTTCTTGTTCTTCCTCTCTTGCTGGTTGTGTAGTATGAGCTGAGGATGTAGTTAGTACTGTTAGATATGGAGGCTGAAGTTGCCTGCATTGCCCCAGGGACTGATGAAGCTTCCCCCACCTTTCTTCATTGCTAGAGGTAGGGAGAGAGCCACAGCTATGTTTAATAATCCAAGTCCTATCCTATTGGGGGATGGAGAGAGCCACAGCTGTGTTTAATAATCCAAGTCCTATCCTATTGGGGGATGGATCCACAGGTATGCACCAGTCTAGACTGTGTAGGACAAAAGTGCCTGGCACTGTTGGAAAGGCTGAAGAAACACAGCTCCCCTCTTATACTACTGGGGGGTGGGGATGGAGCTACAGGTGCCTGAGTATCCATTCTGTATAGGCTGAAAGAAACTGCAGTTGCCCAGAGATGCTAAGGAAACACAGTGCCTCTCAGATCTTTTTGGGGTGTGGGGATGGAGATTCAATTGTCTCACTATTCAGTCCGTGCCACCTGAATGTATCTGCAGTTACCCAGAGAGGCTGGTACAGGTACCCCAGATTCCTCCCTGCTGAAGGTTGGACTGGAGCTAGGCTGGAGATGCAATCTTATCTGGATGGAAAGAAGCCAGTCTCTACCAGCACTGTGATTTTCAGCCAGTTCCCATTTCCCCTCATGCCAGGGACAGAGTTAAAATGGCAGCTACCAGTCTCTTTCTTACTTAGGCAGGTTCAAACTAGCTGTTCTTAGGATTATACTTTAGTCAGCTGAATTTAGTAATCAGTAGCTGAAGTTCGTGCCCAATTGTCTCTTCCTCCCCCATTTTTGAGAAATGGAGCTTACAATTCCAGCCATGAAATGTCTCCCAAGGTGGCTTGCATCACCAGTGGAGTATGGACATCAGCCTTCACAGTATGGAGTGCTCCCAGAATTGTACTTTCAACCACATGCCCACAAATCCCCAGAGTTCAACTGCTCCCTCCCCCAACTCTCACCCCAAACATTTTTGGGGCAATGGAATTGTTCTACATAATCCTGCAAGGATGGAAATGGACCACATCAAATTTCATCAAAATTTGCAAGAGTGTATGTCCCAAAATGTAAACCACAATACAAATAATTGACCATGGTTAGTAACAATATTTCAATACTTACACATCAGTTGTAACAAATATACCATCCATATGTAAAATGTTAATAGGGGAAAGAGGAAAAGGGAGAGGATGTTGGGTATATGGGAATGACTTATAGTCTGTATGTGACTTTTTGGTAACCTAAAGTTTCTTTAAAGATGAAATGAAAAAAATTGGATATTGGGTGAAGAATTAAAGCAAATATCACTGTACATATAAGATCTTACAGCGATGAAAGACATAATGTCAAAAAATTAATTCTATAGGCTTTATTTTCTATTCAAACTTTAAAAAAATTTTGTATTTTATTTGTAATTTTAAAAATCATCATTATTATGCCATTTTCCTATTAATTATATTCAGTTATTCTGTTGGCTTCAATTTTGAAGAATTTTTGGGTCACAGAAGGGTTACAGCTGTGGCAGGGGAGAGTCATTGTTGTGGGGTATCAGAGATGGGAGATACATGGGAAGAGGTTCACCTGGAGCACACTTATAAGGCATATGAATGTGTTCATGTGTTCATGGGACATTGGCACAGTGGGTGGAGATCTACACAATAGCCAAAGAAATATTAAATTTGCATCTTGGAAAGTTCTGCTGCATTCTCTAATGGGACAACAAGAATCCCCTGAGTACAGGGGCATTGACTACTGAAGGTGATGAGCCATTGGCAGACCCTTGATTGTGATGTTTGTACTTATGAACCTGTGCTTTTGAAATTGAAACAGCATAGTATTTTAGGTTGCTTAAGCATTACCTCTTGAGAGCCTCCTTGTTCCTCAAATGTGGCCTCTCTCTAAGCCAAAACTCAGCATATAAATGTATTACCTTCCCTTCAGTGTGGGATATGACTCCCATGGATCAGTCTCCCTGGCACCAAGGGGTTACTACCAAGAACCAACTAACAATGCAACTGGAAAAAGACCAAAAGGGGGAAATGGTAAAGACAAATGAGTTTACATGGCTAAGAGTCTTCAAAGTGAGTCTGGAGGTCATTTCAGAGGTTATGCTTATACACATCTCAGCAGGAACTCGATGACTGCCAAAGTAAATATTACCTCAAATAACGGGGCTCCTAGAGCCAGTGGTGACATCCAGATACTATAGGCAGGACAAACAGCTCAGGAGTTTGGCACCCTGCCAGTGAGCCCTACTTTGGAATTTATGCTCCCCAGTGTGATAGAGTTGGAACCAGTTGTGTTTTTCCCTACACATGGTTCTGCTGCCCCTTTATTTAAATCTATATTTAGCACTAGAGTTGATACTTACATGTCCAAGAGACTTAAATCTTTGGGCTTTCCATGTGTCTATTGGGCCCTGAATCTCAACAGACTTGCAACACCTATTCTCCAATTCACTGGACACACAACAACCATCTCAAGGAACAGAGAGTGTCCACAACCGCAAGCAAGAAGGTCCCATCCATCTGCCCGGTGGATCTAAGCCCCCTCTTAATTAGAGGAGGACTGGACATCACCATCATAGAATCCTCAGGATTGGGGAATGGATGATGGACTAGAGTAGACATACAATTGTTCTACTGTAAAGTTGTGATCCTGGCAATGGAAGAACTTTTATCATGGATGTGGGGATAGTGACCACTGGAGGTTCTGAGAGGAGCAAGAGGGAAAAATAGATATAATTTGGGGGCATTTTTGGACTTGGGAATTATTCTGAACGACATTGCAATGACAGATACAGGTCATTGTACATCTTGTAATAACTTGAAAAATGTGCAGAAGAGAGTTCAAACTACAATATAGACTGTAATCATGGTTTAGTGGCATGCCCCAAGGTGTGTTCATCAATTGTGGCAAATATACCACACAAATGAAGAATGTTGGTGATGTAAGAATCCTCCAAATTTTTTGTAACATTTATATAATCTAAGCTTCTTTAACAAAAAATAAAATAGTATATTAAAAAAAAGCAAAACATAAACAAAATGGGTTCTGTTGGCTGCAGTCCTTAAAGATAAGCCTTCTGGCAGCGGACTTGGCCCAGTTGTTAGGGTATTTGTCTATCACATGGGAGGTCCACGGTTCAAACCCCGGGCCTCCTTGACCCATGTGGAGCTGGCCCATGTGCAGTGCTGATGAGCGCAAGGAGTGCTGTGCCACGCAGTGGTGTCCCCCGCATAGGGGAGCCCCACATGCAAGGAGTGCACCCTGTAAGGAAAGCCACCCAGCACAAAAGAAAGTGCAGCCTGCCCAGGAATGGTGATGCACAAATGGAGAGCGGACACAACAAGATGACGCAACAAAAAGAAACACAAATTCCCATGCCGCTGGTAACAACAGAAGCGGACAAAGAAGAAGACTCAGCAAATAGACACAGAGAACACACAACCGGGGTGGGTGGGAGGGGAGAGAAATAAATAAATAAATACATCTTTAAAAAAAATAAAATAAAGATAAGCCTTCTGGCTCACTCTCCCTCTTCCCTTATAACTGTTGACAAAGAGGAAGATATCTGTTCCTCTCTTAGCCAGCTGCAGTGAACCAGAGGTTCTGTCCCAGCTTAGAGTCTTGAATGTAGGAGATGGGAGCTTTTCCTGGCTACCGTCGGGGTTTCCTAACTCACTTTTGTTGTTTTGGTTTCTTTGTCTCTCTGTCCCTCACCCTTCTGGGAGTTGTGCAGCACTGTCCTTGTCTGCTGACCCCCAAACATGTCCCTTGTTCCTTCTTCCATTGTTCTTGTAAGAGAGGTGAGCTCTGTCTGCCTTCTCTGACACCATCTTCCTGTACCCCTGTTCTCTTTAACTTTTGAAAGATAATTTCCTTGGATATAGAAGTCTAGGTTCATGATATCTTGCTTTCAACACTGAACATTATACTCCACTCTCTTCTTGTGTGCCTGGTTTTTCAAGAATTCCGTAAATTTTATTCTTCTCTCTTTGTAAGATATATTCATATACTTGTTCATCCTGTTCATTGTAAATGATTACCTCTCAAAGCCCAGGTTTCTTTTAAGATTTACTGTTTTTCTTCTGTTTTCTTTAGTTTGAACATGATATTCCTTAGATGGTGTGTTCCCCTTTGGTATGTATCCTTCTTTATATTCTCTGAGCTTACTGCATCTGTGTTTAGGTGTCTGTCAAAAATTTTGTAAAGTTTTGGTTATTATTACTTCAAATGTTGTTTTCTCTGTTGTCTTTTCTATATACAGCATTTCAATTATTTATATGTTATGTCTTTTTTAAAATTTCCCACAGTACATATATATTCTTGTCTGTTTTTCTACTCTCTTTTATTTTTTTTAAATTTATTTTTACCTTTATAGAAAATTACCCGACATACAGGAATAACCATATATCCCCACAAACTACCCATATATTTTCCCCTATTATTGTAGATTTGTTACAATTGATCTACTAATATTGAAGCATTACTACTAAATATTGTCTATAGTTTACATAATGGTTTATATTTTGTTCTGTACAGTTTTATAGGCTTTTAGAAATATATGTCATGTGTCCATCATTACAGTATCATACAGAAGAATCTCACCACATGAAATCTGCCCTGTGTTCCACTCCTTCATCCCTCTTCTTGCCTTCTAAGTCCATGGTAACCAAGATGTGTCGCTAATAGATGGGGTTGATAGTGGGGTAACACATAGGGAAAATTGTACTCTTTTTTGTATTTGTATATCAGTTTTAAAAGTTAGTATTCATGTATCTTCAGAATATGATGCTTTTCTCAGGTGTGTATAGTCTACTGATGAGCCCATCAAAGCATTCTTCATTTCTGTTAGTGTTTTAGATTTTCAGCATTTCCTTTTGATTTTCTGTTAGACTTTCTGTTTCTCTGTTTTACATTCTCCATGTGTGTTTACATGTTGCCTACTTTTACCATCAGAGTCTTTAACATATTAATCATAAACTTCCCATCTGGTAATCCCAAAACATGTGTTATATGTGAACTTTATTCTGAAGATTGCATTTTTGGTGTGTTTTTACACCGAAAATAACACAGAAATTTTAGATTTGTATTTTAAGAAAAATTACACCAAAAGTATAGGGAATTCCCATTAACCTACCCTGTGCACCCCACATAGTTCATCCTCTTATTAATATCTTAGATTAGTGTGGCACATTTTTATTTGCCTATTGCCTTATGTCTTTTACTTTAATTTTGTTTTATTTTTTTGAGGGGGGAAAGCTAGACATTTAATACTGTGTCCATAAACTAAGGTAAATGGGTCCCTTGTGTGAGCATTTATGTTAATATGGCTAAGCGTTGGCAGTTTTTTGTTTTATTTTTGCTGTAAGTTTAAGTGTCAAAGCCTTCACAATGCTCTATTATACTTGTTTTTGTCTCCATTCTTGGCTTTAGCTTTCCTAAGTACTTCTCTTGAGAGATATTTGTGTCTTACATCTCTTTTAGCTGTAATACACTAATTATACTGGAGCTCTCTTGTGTGTTTTACTTCCCCATCTACCAAAAAAAAAAAAAAAAATACCCGTAGAATAGATTGGCTTAAACAATGGGGACTTTTTGTTTTGTTTTGTTTTGTTTTGTTCTTCTCACAGTTTTGAGGTTAGGAGAAGCCTCAAATTGCAGCATCACAATGGTGATGTTTTATCCCATATGACTGTGACTCTGTGGGACTGCTTACTTGGGCTCCTTGGTCCATGGCTTTTTTGGCCAGATGGCAGTGCCCATGGCAGCATCTTCTTTGTCACATGGAATGCATATGGTGGCATCTTTTCCTTCTTTTCTGGGTTCCATTCACTTCCTGCTTCTGGCTGCTTCCTGTGGCTTCTCTTTTTGTATCCAATTTCCTTTCCTTGAAAGAACTTCTACTTCAGGGCGTTAAGAATGTGGTGATACATGGGAAAAATATGACTAATGTAATTTATGGATTATAGTTAACAGCAACTTTGTAATGTTTTTGCAACAAAAGCAAAATTGATACTATATTAATTCCAAAGGTAAAAAAGAATAGGGGGTTTGGTTTTGTGAGCTATGAATACAATTAAGCATTTTTCCTTTTTTTGTATTGACTATGTCATTACAATTGAATTAGAAGTTGGAATTAGATGAGATAAAAGCACCTGAAAAATAACATTTTAGAAGAAATGTTTCTATAACTTATTGAGCTGTTTTTTTCTGTTCTTTAATTTTTGTGAATTTAAATAAGGTTGTTAATAAAGAAAATAAAAACTACCAAAAATAAAAAGAACTCTAGCCATGTTGAGTTAATGCCCATCTTCATTCAGTTTGGGCACACCTTAACAAATAACATATTCAAAGCTTCTATTGACAGATGGGTTCACATCCACAGAATCAGGGACCTAAGCAAAACTTTTGTGGAAAACACAATCAGGGTAAGGTATGGGGTAGAAAAAGCATTCATTTACGATTTGATTAAATCTCAATATTTTGTTGATCTGGGTCTTGAAGCTGTGACTTCACAAATGTTATAGCTTCCTTCCACCCTTACACTCTGGTTGCAATACTCCCAATTAATTTATTTGAAACCCTTATCCCTGATAACAATGTATTTCCTTCCTTAGGTGAGACAAGAGGACTAGAAGGAGCTGCAGTGGAAGTAGCACCCCTCCCTTACCTAGGAAAGACTCTGGCATATTCTTTCCTGGGAATACAGACCTTTTTTATAGAGAAGACACTGATCATATTTCATGCCTTCCCCCCCCCCCCCCCCCCCCCACTGCTAGGACCACATTGGGATATTTCTCATATCTTCACTGTGAGAACCTGGTGGACTTCTTCAATGTAAAGTCTCCAAAAGTATTCCCTCCACTAGGATTTCTGTTCCCAGAAGTTTCTCATTCCTGAGCTAGTCCACACTCGTTTTACAATAATTCATCAAAATTACCATTGTGTTCCTATCACTTTTTGGCTCTATAGCTTCTGCTTCAGGTTAGCAGATTCAGTTTTCTTTCTCTGAATACGCATTTTCCAGATTTCAGGGAGGTAGCTTTTCCTGGAAATTCAGTTCCTTGCTGGGTCCAAATAGAGTCACTGATTTTTGATGTGTTCAAAGCTTTCTTGTTGAATGTATGGCAGTGATGACTTCCATACTCTTTACATATTGAAAATGAAAGCAGAAATCTCCTTGGTGTTTTTTTTTTAATTTGTTTTGTTTTAATTTTGATATTTCCTTTCAGTCTCAGCTTTTCTATTTTTTATACTTTTATTTCTCATTCAGATTTCCCTCCTTTTTAGTCATCATGACCTTGTTTTAGTTAAATCTTTGAATATGTGTACAATTGCTTCCTTAAAGTTCTTGTCTCCTAATTGCAACATCTGGATCACCTCAGGATTTATTTCTATTGGCTGCTATTCCCCTTGACAGTGACTCATAGTCCCCTGTCTATTCACTTGTTGAGTGTTGCTTTAATTTTGTGATGAACAGTGGGCATTAGTTGTGTAAAGAGTATGTGGTATGCCATCTTCTTTCTATCTGTATTGAATGGTGAAAGACTACTCAATGTTGTGGTCTTTCTTCCCATGATGTAACTTATTTTCATCTCAACTGAATGCCAGGGAGTCTTTTCACAGCCTCTCCACTTTGACTAGCTGAAACTCCAGTGGCTGACAGTCGTGCCCAACTCCTTTGTCTTAGCTCAGTTCTAAGTTCTCCAGCACATGGTTGTTCTCGGTCTCATGTGGTCTCACCCTCCTTATACACCTTAAACACAGCCCCACCTTCAACCAATGATGCACAGTTATTTCCCTTAGACTTCTCCCCACCCTTTTTGTAGCTCCCTCTTCTGATGTAATCTGGCTCAAAAAGCCCAGCTGGTTCAGCACAGTTCACTGATCTCTGGCTCCTCAGCTCAGCAAGACTATCAAACAACAAACAATTCTTGCTGTAGCAAGAACATTCTATCAGGTAGAATAATGAGACAACCATCAGGGCTTTCTTCATTTATTCTACTTCCTGTAAAGGTCACTCCACTCTGTCTATTTTTCAATACCTAAATACCATTGTCTATATGCTTTTTCCAGTTTTATAGCTGTTATTGACAAAACTTCAAGTATTGTACCAGATTCTCTGTAATGACTGGAGCAGGACCTACTCAATTGAATTCAGTTCCATTTTTTAAAAGGAGATACTGTAGGTTGGATCCAGGACCTCATACATGGGAAGTAGGTGGTTAAACACTGAGCTACATCCACTCCTTTCAATTCATTTTATAGTTCCAGTCTAATCCTCACTAACCTCAGAGCAAAACTGACACTTACAAAGTAAACAGAGAGTAACATTGTTTACAGGAAAGATAGGTTATCCCCAAAATGATATTTCAGTGTATCAAATAATAGGATAATAAAAAATCAAATTATGATCATTATGTAATTTCCCAGGAATGTAAGTATAGATCAATATTAGTAAAGATATGAATATAATACTGATTTTAGTAGACCATGGAAGGAAATTAATATGATCATTCAGATAAGCAACAATAAGCATTTAATGACATGTGTGGCATGAATAGGAATGCAGATGTCAGCTTTATTTCCCTAATCTCCTTAAAGACATTCAAATGTAAAAGAGAAAAACCAAAATACTTTCAGTACCTAGAAATATACATATACTATAATATATTTATGAACTATCAAAACCATTAAAGTTTGGGCAGATATTACATAGGTATAAGAGAGTAAAGAGAAAAAGTATATAGTGGTCATAATTCACCCCATATCACCAGGAAAATGTGGAGAGATTATTATGAAGGGAAGGAACACATATGGCAACTGTGGTAATAAGACAGAGGACAGAGGCCCTGCAAGATATGATGGGATTTATAGAAGCAGAGAAATCAGAGCAATACAAAAAATAAAATAAAATAAACAAACCTGTACACAAGAACCATATTTATATGACAGTGTCTGTCTATGTGGAAGGTCAGATGAAAAGAATCTTTGACATGTGAAGATTGCAAGGCAAGCATCACCATTTCTCACAGTAGGAATACCATTAGCTGGATCAGCAAAACCTAAATAAGTCAATAGTAAGTAAGTAATAATAATGATAATAATAATAATTAATAATAATAATGACAACTGACATACATTAGCACAAGAGACAAAATTTGAAAACCATTTAAAAAGCAATGCAACTCCAGAACTAAATATACATTACACTATCTATAACATAGTCATCACTCAATGAAAGATTGAGTAAATTATTAAATGTCATCTAAAATTAAAACTTATCAGGTAATTACATTTATAGATATCATAAAATAGAAAAAATATGGAAAAGCTGATGTAAAATGAGAGAATAAATATTGAGTTGTAAAAATTTAAGAAACAAGTACTTTACTGGGTTAACATTGTTATACTGTATATTTTATAAATTAAAGAGAAAAAATCAATTCTTCTATAGTTTATTCTTTCCACTAACTACAACTAAAAACCCTATGTATTATATATAACTCAAACTTAAGACTCTCAAAGGTAGAGAGAAGGCAAATTTACTAAGGACCTTGGGATTCAAGGAATGACATGAAAGCAAGTTCCCTGGATTTTCTTTTTGCCTCATATATTGGAGACATGGAGCAGAAGAATCTGGCAACAAAGAAACAATTCCCAGAATAGAAAAAATATTAACAATAGCTTTCTATCTCTAATCAAGGGGCACCCTAGCATTCAGAAAACCTTTAAACAGTAACCTCTAAGCCAGCCACATCCCACAGAGAAAGCATGGCCCACCTCCACCCACACCAACAAAGCTGAACTCTGCCAGACTGTAATGAGGAGCATCTATCCTCTGGCTGGAGGAGTGTTAGAGAAGGTCATGTAGGAATCCAGAATTTTCATCTTCCTGCAGTGTCATAGGAGGGGACATGGAGAGCCTGGAATTCCATACTCACCCTCTGGTAATGGGTTCGACCTCTGCTCCTTTCTGGGGTGGTGCCAGCAGTGGCCTAGTGGAAAGTTAGTAATGTCACCACAACCATTTGTTAATGAAACCACTGCTTTAGTGGTATTAGTGGAGGTCAGGTGAGGGGAAGTAATGATGCACCCTCTACCTCTTAACCAGAGAGGTATCAGTAAAAGCCTAGAAGGGAACCAGAAACTCTAAGCTCAGTGAAGGCCAACTGGGGAACTTGGAATTCTATCTAACATTTGGCCCTAATAAAGCAGAACCCTTCTTTCTGCCAGGGTGTTCTCAGCAAAAGCCAGATAAAAAAGAAGGTTTAAATAAGATTCAGACTCATAGAATAATTTCAGAAAAAAAATCCATCATTCTAACTGAATGAAGTAAAAGACAAGCGATGTCAACGTTAAAAGGCAGATATATTAGAATTATCAATAAAGATTTTAAATAGTCATCATAAAAATGTTTTGATGAACAATTACAAACACTCTTGAAATGAATAAAAAGTAGAAAGTTTCAACAAAGAAGTAGAAGATATAAATAAGAACCAAATGAAAATGTTTAAAATGAAAAAAAATCAATAAATGAAATAAAAATAATCCTCATTGGATGGGTCCAACAGTAGATGGGAGAGAAAGAAGAAAAATATACCTGCAGGGAACACTAGGCAATATAAATTTCCCAAGTGAAGAAAGAGAGAAATAGGCTGATAAATAAGGGCACTAAGACTCAAGGGTCTTTGGGACTATACCTAAAGATCCATCATTCATGTCATCAGAGTTCCAGAAGGAGAGAAAAAAAAGGAACAAAGCAGAGTAAAAAATGGTGGAGAATTTCCCAAATTTGTCAAAAGATATAAGCTTACATATTCACAAATATGATGAAACCTAAACAAGATAAACACAAAGAAATCAACACCAAGAGATATCATAGTCAAATTTCTGAAAACTAAAGACAAAAATATCTTAAAAGCAGCCAGATAAAAATGACACTATACTTGCTCTGTGTGTGTGAGTTATGGGGGTGGAGGCAATTGGATAATTAGAATGACAGTGAATTTCTCATCAGAAACCCTGGAAATCAGAAGTAAGTATTACACTAATTTTTGAGGTCCTGAAAAAAAAAAAAAAATCAACCCAGAATCCTACATCCAGTGAAAATATACTTCAAGAATGAAGGGAAAATAAGGACATTCTCAGATTAAGGAAACCTAAAAAAAACAAACCTGTCACTAGTAGACATAACCGAAAAGACTGGCTAAAGTATTTCACTAAAGAGAAATGAAATTATTAAAGAAGGAATCTGAGAACACCAGAAAGGGAAAAAATTATGTGGTAAGGCAAAAATCAGGTAAATATGATAAACTTCACTTCTGCTACTGATGTTTCTAAATCATTTGATGTCTCAAGCAAAAATTATACTGTTTGATATGATTCCAATTTAATGTACAAAAAAGTGTTAAGACGATTATATAATAAAAAAGGGTTAATGAAAGGATCTAAACAGAGGTGTCTTCTATACTTTGCACAAAATGGTAAAATGACATAAATTGACTATATTTGTGTGTGTGAATATATATAATATTTACATCATTAAAATAGCTATTCAAACAGATACACTCAAAAATAGTATAGATAAATGAAAATGGAATTCTAAAAATGTGTTCAAGTAACTTAAAGGAAGAGAAAATAAATAGAAACAAAAACTAAGAGAATGAATTTGAAACAGAAAATAAAACCCTAATATATTGATAATTATAGTAAATATAAATGGTCTAAACACATGAACTAAAGAAAATATTGGCAAAATGGATATATAAGTATGATCCAACAATATGTTGCCTTCAAGAAAGACATTTCAGGAAAGTGGACTTGGCCCAGTGGATAGGGTGTCCATCTACCACATGGGAGGTCCACGGTTCACACCCCAGGCCTCCTTGACCTGTGTGGGGCTGGACCATGCAAGGAGGGCCATGCCACACAGGGGTGTCCTCCGCATAGGGGAGTCCTATGCGCAAGGAGTGTGCCCCTTAAGGAAAGCCACCCAGCAGGAAAGAAAGTGCAGCCTGCCAAGGAATGGCGCCACACACATGGAGAGTTGACGCAGAAAGATGACACAATAAAAAGAAACACAGATTCCCATGCCGCTGACAACAACAGATGCAAACAAAAAGAAGAACATGCAGCAAATGGACACAGAGAACAGACAACTGGGGCGGGGCAGGGGGGAAGGGAAGAGAAATGAAAAATAAATCTTTAAAAAAAAAGAAATTTCAAATATAAATTTAGACAGTAAAATGATAGAAAATATTATGCAAATATTAATCAGAAAAGAGTAGGAATGGCTATGTTAACATCAGATAAAGCAAATTTCAGAGCAAAGAGAGAGTCATAATACAATATAAAATGTCCAATAAACTAATAAAACAGCAATCCTACATGTATTTGCAACTAACAATGGAGTTGCACAAGGTGTGAAGATAAAATGATAGACCTAAAAGGAAAAATAGACAAATCAACAATTATAGTTAGAGATTTCAACAGTCTTCTCTCAACAAATGACACACCAATTAAGTAGAAAACAAGAAAGCATTTAGAACTCAAAACACTGTCAACCAACAGCATCTAATCAGTATTTCAAAAATCTCAACCAAACAACAGCAGAGTTGATGACGTTCTTTTCAAGTGTCTACAGAATATGTACTAAGGTTGATTATCTATTGGGCTATTGAAAAACCTCAACAAATATAGAAACAGTGAAATTAAAGCATATTCTTCAATCACAATGGAGAGAAAAGAGAAATCAATTATGTAATATAACAGGAAAATATACAAATTGGAAATTAAACAATACAAACAACTCAAAATGGATCACAGACATTAACGTAACCGTAAAACTATACCACCTTTAGGAAAAAATGTAGGAGGGAATCTTTAAGATTTAGCATAGGCAAAGAATTCTTTGGCTTATCAATAAAAAGAAAAAAAATGATAAATTGGACTTAATCAAGATTTTTAAAATTGCACTGCAAAAGACTTTAAGAGGATGAAGAACAAGTTACACATAGGGAGAAAATATTTTCAAACCATGTATCTGGCAAATGACTAGCATCCAAAATATTTAGAGCACTTTCAAAATACAATGGTAAGAAAATAAACAATTCAATTATAAAATTGGGAAAAGACAACAATGTACTTCACTGAAGAGGATATACAGATAGCAATTAAGCACATGAAAATAAGTCCATCATCATTATCAATTAAGGAAATGCAAAATAAAATCATAAGATATCACTATACATCTATCAGAGTGGATAAAATAAAAAATCATGACAACATCAAATGCTGACAAGGATGCAGAGCATCAGAATCAATCATCCATTGCTGGTGGGAAAGTAAAATGGTACACCCACTCTGGAAACAGTTTTTCAAGCCTACAAAATATTAAACATGGGACCACTATATGATTCTGCAATTGCACTCCCATGACTTCTTGCACAGAAATGTGAACAGGCTCATGCAAAAAGTTGTACCCAAATGTTCCTAGTACTTTTATTCATAAAAACCCTTCAATAGGTGAATGGTTAAACACTGTGCAGCATCTATATACCATGCAATACCACTAAGCAATAAAAAGGATTCATGCCACAAACTGAAGAACTTTCCAGAAAGTCATGCCAAGTGAAAAGAGCAAACCCCTAGAAGTCACAACATCCTATAAGATTCCAGTTATATAACAGCCTTGAAAGGGCAAAATTATAGAAATGGAGAACAAATTAATTGCTGCTAGGGGTTAAAAAGGAAGTGTATATGGAGGGGAAGAGAGTAGCTTTCAAATGGCAAAAGGAGGGATCCTTGTGGATATGGATATGCTCTGTATCCTGACAGTATCATGATATTGCAGTCCAGTTTTCCAAGATGGGAACATTGGGAAAAAAAGGGAAAAGTGTACATGGAATTGTTCTTACTATTTCCAACAGCTGCATTTGAATCTACAATTATCTCAAAATAAAAGAGTTTGATTAAAAATTCTATGACCAGAGCCAGCAAGATGGCAGTGGAGTAAGGAGCTCCTAGAGTCAGCTCCTAGTACAGAGCAGTTAGCAAACACCCAGAGGTCTCTGGAGCTAGCTGAAGCACCTGTTTGGGGCCTCCAGAGGTCAAAAGAGCATCCTGCAAAGTCCTTGGGGAGGGGGAAGGAGGAGACTGCCCATCTGCAAAGAATGGCAGATTGCTCATAAGTAGATTGCTCCATGCTGTGGAAGCCAATGCCATCCTCCATTGGAGGCACAAGCTGCCTCAGGAGCTGTTCCGCAGCTGGAATTGAAAGCTCCACTTCCCCAAAATGGGGGAGGAAGAGAAAGTTGGGCTCCAATTTCATCTATGATGAGGAAATTAAATGGGCTACAGTATGATCCTGAGAACAACTAAGGTTTGAGACTGTCCAGGCAAGAAAGAGGCTTGGAGCGCCATCTTAACTCCACGCCTGGCCTGAGGGGAAGCAGGGCAACTGAGGATCCCAGTGCTGGTGGGGACTGGCTTCTTCCCATCCAGGTCAGATACAGCTCCAGCCTAGGCCCAGTGCCACCTCCAGCAGGGAGGAAGCTGCGGGGACCTGGGCCAGCCTCTCTGGGAAATTACCAGTCACTAGCTACGGAGGCTGGTGATTGTCCTACTCTGGTGGCACAAGCTGCCCCAGGAGCGGTTCTGTGATAGAAATTGGAAGCTGCATTTCCCAGAAACAGGAGAGGAGGAGACGGTTGGCTGCCGATTTCAGCTATTGATTGGGAGACTTGGCTAGCTAAGAGATACCCCTGGGAACAGCTGGGGTATGAACCAGCCCAAGCCAGAACGAGGCCTGTAGCTGCCATTCTGACTCCACCCCCAGCCTGAGGGGAGGCCAGGCTGACTGAAACTCTCAGTGTCAGCAGGAACCAGTTTTTTTCACTCAGACCAGTCTGCAGCCAGCCTAAGCTTCAGCCTGCCTCTGGTAGGGAGGAGGCTGAGCAGCCCTGCCCCAGCCTATACAGGAAAATGCAGGGAACTTCAGCTGGCATTGACTGAAAATCAGAAGTCTAGCAGGGCAGTGGTCATCTTGGACCCACACTGCATAGATTGCTGCCCACACCTGAGATCTATCCCTGCCCCAGGCAGGGGCGAAAGGAATGTGAAACTTCATCAGTCTCTCTGGGCAACTACAGTTTAGGCCTGCACATGGATTATTCCATATAGATGTGACTTTGTCCCTACCTCTGGCAAAGGAGAAAGTTGGAAGAAGCTTCATTGGTCCCTGGTTGCAATGAGGGCAGCTTGAGCCTCCACAGCTTATGGCACCAAATATATGCTTGGCTCCTACTGCACAACACACAAGGGAGAAATGATAGGAAGCCCTAAACTAAAGAGAAAAACTGCACCCAGAAAAAATACTCTAGTAATAAAGATGCGAAGATACCAACAAAAAATTACAATCCACACCAAGAAACTGGAACCTATGAGCCAATTAAAGGAACAAGATATAGCTCCAGATGACATAAAGGAGTTGAGACAACTAATTATAGATGTTCAAACAAATCTTAATAAATTCAATGAGATGCCTAAAGAGATTAAGGATATTAAGAAGACATTGGATGAGCACAAAGAAGAATTTGAAAGCATACATAGAAAAATAGCAGCTCTTACGGGAATGAAAGGTACAATAATGAAATTAAAAAAAAAAACAAAAAACGTTGGAATCATATAATAGCAGATTTGAGGAGGCAGAAGAAAGGATTGGAGAGCTTGAAGAAATGGCCTCTGAAAGTGTACATACAAAAGAAGAGATGAAGAAAAGAATGGAAAAAATTGAACCAGGTCCCAGAGAACTAAATGACAGCAAAAGATGAGCAAACATATGTGTCATGAGTGTCCTAGAAGGAGAAGAGAAGGGAAAAGGGGCAGAAGGAAGATTTAAAGAAATAATTGTAGAAAATTTCCCAACCCCATTGAAAGACATAGATACCCCTTCTCAAGAAGCACAACATACTCCCATTTGAAAAAATCCAAATAGACCAACTCCAATACACTTACTCATCAGAATGTCAAATGCCAAAGACAATGAGAAAACTCTGAGAGCAGCAAGAGAAAAGCAATGCATGATATATAAGGGATATCCAATAAGACTAAGTGCTGATTTCTTACCAGAAACCATGGAGGTAAGACAACAGTGGTGTGATATATTTAAGATACTACAAGAGCAAAACTTCCAGCCAAGAATCTTATATCCAGCAAAACTGTCTTTCAAAAATGAGGGCAAAATTAGAATATTCATAGATAAACAGAAATTGAGAGAATTTCTAAGCAAAAGACCAGAATTTCAGGAAATACTAAAGGGTGTGCTAGAGCCTGAAAAGAAAAGACAGGAGAGGGGAGCCTGAAAGAGAGTCTAGAAATGAAAATTATAGCAATAAAAGTAACTAAAAATGTCAAAAGAGTGGTGAAAATAAAATATGACAGATAAAACTCAAATAGTCAGGAATAAACTTAACCAATGATATAAAGCACTTGTATTCAGAAAACTGCAACTCAATGTTAAAACAAATTTTAAAAAGCCCTAAATAACTGGAAAAACATTCCATGCTCATGGATTGGAAGACTAAATATCATTAAGATATCAATTCTACTCAAATTGACATACAGATTTAATGCAATCCTGATAAAAATTCTACCAGCATTAAAGAAAAAATTGAAAACATGATCAGTAAATTTATTTGGAAGAGTAAGGAGTCCTGAATAGCCAGAAACATCATAAAAAGGAAAAGTGAACCCTCATCTCCAGACTTTAAATCATAATACCTACCTATAGTGGTAAAAACAGCATGGTACTGGCCTAAAGATAGACACAATAGACCAATGGAACCAAATTTACGGTTCAGAAACAGACCCTCACAGGTATGGTCAAGTGATTTTTTACTAGCCTGTCAAACTCACACAGCTCAGGGACAACAATCTATTCAACAAATGGTGCTAAAAGAAATGGGCATCCATAGCAGAAAGAAGGAAAAAGGAGCCCTATTTCACACCTTATCCAAAAATTAACTCAAAATGGATCAAAAAACTAAAAATAAAAGCAAGAACCATAAAATTTCTAGAAGAAATTATTGGAAAATATCTTCAAGATCTGGTGGTAATTGGTGGATTCTTAAAGGAGAAAAGAGAAGGACTGAATGGACTACTGATATTTAATATATATAGAAGTTTTAATTAGCTTTACTGTAAAAGTGTGAAATGTGTAGAGTGGATGGTAGCACACAGTGACTAACAGCTAATTTATAAATGGGGATGTGACTGAAAACGGTAGTCTAGTTATGTAAATACCAATTGATAGAATGCTTGAGAATAATCTAGGAATTGGGTAGCCCAGTAAACCAAGAGGTGGGTAAGAACTGTGTTTGATGGTAGATGCAAGAGTGTCCTTTGTTAGCTGGAACAAATGTATAACACTCCTGCAGGGTGTTGGGAATGTGGAGAAGCATTGGAAAAATACAGCTGGAGTGACCTATGGATTGCGGTTAGTAGTAATAATATATTTTTGCACCTATGCAAAAAATGTACTGTGTTGATACTGAGGCAGTATGGAAAAAGTGAGCCAAATGTACACTATGGACATGGCAAT
This sequence comes from Dasypus novemcinctus, assembly GCF_030445035.2. Classification (NCBI taxonomy): domain Eukaryota; kingdom Metazoa; phylum Chordata; class Mammalia; order Cingulata; family Dasypodidae; genus Dasypus; species Dasypus novemcinctus. Next base: position 2,214,758 of record NC_080674.1, on the reverse strand, counting down.
AATCATATGATAGTTATTTTATCTGTAGCAAATGACACACCACATTGTGGTGTGTTGATGGAGGGGTGTTGTTTGGGAATTCTGCACATTTGCATGATTGTTTTAGAACTTTACAAGTTCTGTCATAAACGAATATATTTAAAAAATAATAGACTAGGTTTGGGGAAAAACAGACCAAATGCAAGATCAGAACTATGATTAGTAGTAAGATTTTGACAGTGTTCTTTCAAAGTTTGTAACAAACATCTCATGACAATGTAAGGTGTTGGAGGAGGGTTGATGTATGGGAGCCCTGTATGATGTTATGCATGTTTGCTTTGTAAGTTCACAACTTTTACTATACACTTAATTGTTTATGAATGTTCATATATAAATTATATAAAGCTAATAATAATCAGATTGGTTAGGAGAAAATTATTTTGCTTAGTAGTAATATTTTGACAATGCTGTTTAATCATTAGTTAAAAAGGTTTAGAAACAATGCAAGTTATTGGTGGTAGGGTGAGATGTTATATATGTTTGTCTGATGTTGTATATGTTTGTTTTGTAAGTTCACAACTCTTATACATTTATTGTTTATGTGTGTTGATATATTTCAATAAATTTTTTAAAAATCCCATGAGCATTAAAAATAGTTTTACTTATCTAGCTGATAACATTTTGGAATATATGATAGTAGCCAGATTTTCAGGTCTGTGGAGTAATAAAATTTCTTATCAGGTGCTGTAGGATCAAATACATCAACATTGTGGAGAAAAATTTGGGATTATATATCATGAACATCTGAATCAGAAATACTACTTTTGGAAAACTGTATTTTTAAAAAATTGTCCAAGAACAGCACAAAGGTTTACGTTGGAGAATCTTAGTAAATTATGTATATTGGGAGAAACTAACAATTATATGAATACCTGCTGGTGAGTCCCATCAAATGTGGAATACTGAGACTGTGCTAAAATTAATTTAGAAGATAGTTAAAGGTATTTGAAGTAGTTAGCAAGTAAGATTACATTTAAAATGCAAGATATAAATCTATTTACATATGATGATAACAATTTCAATAAGTAGAAGCATGCATGCTTTTGAGATTTTATCAAAATTGCCTCTTTCAAGAATTATTTAATAAATGAGAAGATGTATGCCAAACTGCAAAAAAAAAAGTGTAGGGAAAAACATATCCTGAACAAAATGGTAACATTAGGCATTTTCAAGATTTTCTACAAATTAACTCATTTTATAATCAATCTAAAAATAGTTTTAAGAGAACATTAGTTCAAAGGGGCCTTATAAACAGGAGTATGTGGTTAATAGGATGGACTCCTATTAACATAAAAGTAACACTAAATGTTTCATTGTGTTCATTAGCAAATGAATACCGCTTCCAGCAAGTTTCATCTTTTAAGAAATTGTTTAAAGATACTGCTTAGAAATAAGGATACTAAATTGTTCAAATACACACACACACACACACACACACACACACATCTCCCTCAATGAAAAACATTGTCTGAAAAAATTACGTTTTTATCCAAAACACTTGGCTTGTGTTTTTCTATGCTCTGGAATAATTGAAAAGTAAAGTTATCCTCCTGAATCATTTCATTCCATTTCTTGCCTGCTTTATGACAAATGGAATCCACTGTTGTTTTAAATGTTCTGAATTGCAGTTTCCTCATGGTTTTCTATTACTGAACAAATAATACATAACAGGTTTACATTTTCATCTTTTCTACAATCAGAGTTAAAATATTAGCATACATATTAGACTATCTCATTAGAAATTACTTTACAAGTCAAATTCAATTATCTGTTATCCTTTGTCCTTTACCTACTATGTTCTTTTTTATTTAAAAGGGTCATTTGAATTTAAATAGCCTTATAGTATGTGCATGTTGCATAAAATCTGACATTTACAGTTTTAAGATTTCTAGACCAGCATAGGAAGTGCCTCAACTCTAAGAGTTATAACCATTTTACAGATTTGTCACGTGATTGGCTGTGTGCCTGGACGGGGCAATATCCACCTATGGGAATAAAGGATTGGAAGGAAGACTGCTTATGGAAGGTGGTCACTTCACTAACATAAATCTAAAATGTATCAAATCTTCCAAAGCATGCATTCTGTCCTTAATTATCTGGACAATTACATGACTCCGGTGCATTCCCCTGAAGGCCTGAACTGTGCTTGAAAGTCGGGGTGGTCTCTGGGGGACTAGCAAAGAAGCTCACATCGAGTATCCATCTATAGATGAATAGATAAACAAAATGTGATCTAGTCACACAATGGTATATGATTCAGCTACAGAAAGAAATGGAGTTCTGCTCATGCTGCAGTAAGGAAAAACCTTGAAAGCATTATGCTACGTGAAATAAGGCGGACACAGAAAGACAACTGGTGCATGATTCCACTTCTGTGAAATACCTAGGATAAGCCCATTCGCAGAGACAGATTAGAGGTTACTAACAGAGAGGGGGCAATGAGGGGGTATTGCTTAACGGGTGGGTGTGGGTGGGTGTGGAGGATGGACTCCTGGTGGCCGTCCAAGCCTTCTGGCTCAGACCCTTGAAGGAGGCTGTGGAGAAATGCCGGACCATCCCCTGGATGTCGTGTGCCCTTGACGCCCTAAGATTAAGATGTAACATTTCTGCAACACATCCACCTTCTCATCTTTCTAAACACCGAGGGCATAGATAACGACTTAGGTGATGCTATACACACAGACAAAAATGTGAGGACATGTAAAATCTGTAAAATAAATCCTAAGGTATAGGAAGAGAAGTGGCAGCCCCTTCAAACAAGCAAGGGGACTAGTGCTCAAAACGCCGTTCACTGACCCTGGGGCCCAGATTCAACTAAGCTCTCAGGCGCTGACCTTGTTCCTAAAGGCAATTGCAAAACGAGACCTGCGTCCTGAACTCCAAAATGTACATATCTGGTATCTTTCTCGGTCACTCATTTCCACCTTTACTTGTCAAATGCTCACCCCACAACTCCCCATCGGCTACCTTTCACAGACTGCTGTAAAGCCAACGCCCAGTGGTCTCCTCTCACCTTGAAAACAGAAGGTTAAACCCTATTCTCAAGAAGCAAACACGACCCCAGTGCAAGCCTGTTCTCCCTGCTGAAGTCTGCACCCGCTCTGTCCGCTCCACAGCCAGTGCCTTCTGCCTCCCAATGAGGACTTCCATCTTTGTCTTTCCTCACCAGTCTAGATTCCCCAGGCTTCCTGATAGAATTTCTCTCTTGTATAGATGCAAGTCTCTGGGATCAGTTGCCACTGCCACCACTGCCAATTCTATCCATTTTTGCTTCTACAGATTCCTCAGGGTAGCCTTCCTTGAGATGGATTTTCAGCATCCTTGCTCCTTCTTCAAGGTTCTCAGCCAGAAGTTCCAACACTGAGGTCCTCCTACAGCCTGTGCACCTTCCCTGTCAGCTCAGTTCTCCTCAGTGCCTTGTTTCTGCTGCCCTTGTCCACTCTCACCTTTGCCCAATTATTTTTAGGTAATGTGTTTTAGGGGAATCCATAGTTTGCCCATTGTGATCGCGAGATGGCCAGGGTCCAGGTTTTCACTGCCTCATTGTGCCTAGCTCCTGCTCCAGCCTCATGTAAAGAATGCGTCAAAGTGATGGTGCATGGTGAGAGGCATGGCAGGTAGGGCATTTGTTGTCCTCCATGAAGCTGGAAGAGGGGTCTGTGAGTGCATCCAATGGAGAGTGAGCCCACTAGAACCCCTGTGCTGGGCCTTAAAATTTGATGAAGTTGCGTAACTTTTGAAAGCAAATACCACCCATACTGGTGATAAGCCAATGAGACTTGAGCATCACGCAATGTTTTGCCACCTAAATAAACAATAAGAAAATACTTCTGCAAAATACTCATCAGGGCTGAAAACACACCTGGGTCTTTTTTCTCTCGAGTGCCATCATGTTGATTCAGGGATTGTGGAAGCCACGCGGAGACGCTCGGTGTCTGGAAAATACTCACCTTTGTCTGCCTCTGAAAAATCTGCGTCAGGAGCAAAGAACCTTGGTTTCCATGTCGCCAATTCTTTTTATTTTCAATATTCTACAAGGGATTTCTAACTTGAAATCCATCGGTCCATCTGATTTCCTCACCCCTGATGTTTCTGAAGTGCTACCCTCTTTCACTAGAAAATTTATAATGCGTAGACACAAAAAATATAAAACATAATTGGACAGAGGTGGGGGGTTCTTTAAAAATAGCATTGTGCTGGGATGAAGGGGGTGAGGTTGGGGGTTTACGGCTCTGTGGGTCTGGAGTCAAGCCTGCTCTGGGGGATTGGGACCAGCTCACAAATCCGAGGGCCGGCAATCTGATCATCTTCTTTCTCATTTTCATGCTGTGTTTTCTTCAGAGCCCCTTCTCCTGGTCCCAGCCTGTGAGAGTGCGATAAGACACAAGAAATTTAGTCATCGTGGCTGCTGTAAAGGAGCTCAGAGAAGGGATTATGACATGCCATAGCCCTTACATTCGCCACGGCCAGGGGCCGCCGCCGCCGTGGCTGCACAACTCAACACCACTGTGACCCCTCCCTCTTGCCGATGCCTTTTTTTTTTTACTGCTTTATTGATGTATTTATTTCATGAAAGGAAAGCTTTGAAAGGCTAACTCAGAGGTAGTCGTCATCACAATCAGCCTCCTAAATCTCAGCGTGCGACACTCAGAAGTCAGATGCCGCGGACGTGGCTCCACTTCCCACCAACCTGGGCCAGATGACTGCCAAGGCTGTTATCGGGGCCACGTGCCTGCCGTTCTGTCTTCATTAGGAGATGCAGGCAGTGAAGCTGCACAGCTGGACTTGGAGGACAGAGAGGGTGCAAGGGGGCCGGCTTTCAGGAAAAGGAGACTGCACCACGGAGGCAAAGCCGACAGAGGAGCTTCCTAGTAACTGCACGTGGATGTGGCTTTTCTAACAAGGGACCTGCACGGGGGAGTTCTGGCGTGGGGGGATTTAGGAGTGTAAGGTGGTTGAAATGGGGAAGTGCCTCCAACAAAGTTCCTGTCAGGAGATCTTTGCTCCACAGCTAAAATATTTAATTCACTGAGCTCCTATTTATAATGCCATCAGATAAAAACAAATAAAACAGAAAAAGAAAAACCCATGAGCCATAATTTTGAAGAAAACCCATTTAATTAAATTATTTGGGACAATTTAAAAATAAGTGGAGAAGACTCTAATATCCCTCTTTGTATACATGTACTATACAGGGAGGAGACACAGGTGGAATGTGCATGATTTTACATAATATGAAAGGAAAGTTGTAATTTTAAAGTAGAGCACGTAAAGCCACAAATTTTAAATAAAAAGTCAAATGGTGGCCTTGAAAATCAATGTTAAACCAATATAAAGCAGCACAGATTGCAAATATCACTTCAGGATTGTTTACTAGAGCTTGACACCAATTTGCCTTCTATGATGTCTGATCTTAGATGCAACATCTCATCTGCAAATGGGCGTAATAATGACTTCCTCAGAAGCTTTTGGTGAGGATTTTATTAAGTGACTAGCCCTGACAAAGCTCCAGTAATGTAGAAGATGCTCAATAAATTGTTGTATTGTTCATTAAAGAGAGTTCTAACCCATCTGGAAGGATCACAAAGAGGAAGTAACAGCACAGTGCCTTTTGACTGCTTTATCTGACTTCACCAACTAGCCAACAAAAATTGAGGCAGTTTTTTTGGTTTTACTTTAACTAATATTGTATATTTAATGGATGAGCATTTGATCAGAATTTATAATGTCCCTGCCTTATGGAGTCAAAAATATAGACAATACAGCCCAGTCCCTAAGGACACAGCTTGCTGGAGGAGGGAGACACATGAATGGGCAATGAAGAGACTGTGATATATGCAGAAATGGTGATTAGATGGTCAAAGAAAAGCTCCTGAGATGCTTCATAGAAAGCTTCCATGGACGAACCAAAGCTCTCCAGGGAAACGGGTGAGGGAGCCTTCCAAAGCCAAGGCTAGAGAAGAGCGGCTGTCAGTGGAGCAGGCAAGAAGTGCAGGGCGTGCGTCTCCATGCAGAGGGAGGCAGGGGTCCAAGCATAGAGACTAGGTGAACCATTCTAAGGGCCTTGTTTTCACTCCACCATGTTTTTATACATGGCAGGGATCCCCCAAAGAATGGTGCATTCAGAGTTGTGGCTGGCATCCCTTTCTCTGGATTCTGGGTGGGCAGCAGGTTAGAAAGGGAATGGGGGCGCCATGGTAGCCATGGCAGTGGGCTGAGAGAATGATGGCAAAGGTCTGCTTGGGTATACTTAGACATTAAAGTCAGCAGCTCATAGTGAGTGCCTGGATGTGACAGAATGGAGTGCAGGAAACGGAGGCAACACCTTGGATTTGGTGAATCCAGAGTCCCTCCACAGCACCTGCATGAACTTACACCCAGTCAATCCTGAAGCTCGGCATTCCAGCCCCCACTGCTGGTAAAATGGAATGGAGCCATCCACGATACCCACTGCATTAGTTTCTAGGACTACCATAACAAATTACTACAAATTTGATGGGCTACAGCAACATAACTTTATCGTCTCAGTTTTGGAGGCCAGAAGTCTGAAATCCAGGTGTCAGTGGGGCTGTGCTCCCTGCAGAGGTTATATGGGAGGATCCTGCCTCACTCCTTCAACTTCTAGTGGCCTTGGCTATTCCTGGCTTGTGGCCACATCCCTCTAATCTCTGGGTCCATCTGCACATGGCCTTCTCCTCTGTGCCCGTGTCTCTCTTCTCCTTGTCATTGGAATTGAGGCCCAAGTTGAAAATCAAGAAGAATCTCATCTTGAGTTTTGTAACTTAATTAAATATTCAAAGACCTTTTTTTCAAAGAAGGTCACCTTCACAGTTTTCAGTGAACATCGTATTTGGGGCCCCTCTGTCCAACTCACTACATTCATTTTATTTCTTATTATAATTTATGAGAAAGGGCTTAGAGATGTGTCCAAGGAGAGGCACGTGGCATGACTGATGCTACCCAAGGTCCTGATTCAAGGGTAGGGCTTGCCTGCTAGGATGAAGCTGGCCTGCCAGCTGCCCCCCATCTCAGAGCCTCAGAGTGGACCAGGTCCTCACAGCAGCCATGGGGTGAGGATGGGTCTCCCTGCTCAATGGGGGCACCTACCCCCTAGTTATAGCAATGGAAGGAAGCACTAGTTCAACCTCCATGGTCCACGTTAAACATCCTGGCACAGGGCCCTAGTCTTTCCCAGGGAGTGGGGGCAGGTCAGGTGTGACTGTCTGCAGAGATCCCAGCTGTGCTGTAGCAGGAGCCCTGGGCACCAGCATGTTGAGGAACTGGCCCTGGTGAAAGTGGGGGCTTCTGGAAACTGAAGCACTCCCTTCTCGTGGCGGTGGATGTTCCCTATAAGGACAGTTCAGGGTATCAGGTCTTCACCTGCAATCACTACTGGGGCCTCCACCTGCTGCAGAATGTCTAGCGAAGGACTGGAGACCTTCTTGCACACCTACCACAGGGACAAGCTCTTCCAGCCCTCTGTAGCTTCTTCTCAGCACATATACTGGGCACCGCCTGGAACACAGACTTCCCTTTTGATCTAACTGCAGTCATGAGCTGGTCATTTTCTCAATCTGGAAGGACATCATACCTAATCTGATAGAGCTACTGAGAGCCTTTCAGATGTCAAGCGCTGGCTTGTAATCCAGCAAGGCAGAACTTTTCCTGCTCTGTGGATCTCACCATCAGAGGGTGACATACTTTAATTAAACAATCCCCACCCACATGTGGAAGTGGAGCTGGTAAAGGTGGTGGTTTTCTGAGGGTTACATCCCACCAGGTCTCAACTGTCAGGGAATTCAGGGACAGTTCAGGGTCTTGATCTTTTCATTGGAGAAGAACTCTAGTACCCATGCCTATTAGTCAGCCAAAAGGGGTGCTGATGCCAACTCCCAAGAATCTGTTGACATTTATAAAGGGTATGTATTTAGGGTAAAAGTTTAGAATTACCAGGTCCTAAAGCTTCCAACTCAAGGTACCATAGGAGGTACTTCCTCACCCAAAGTCTGTTGCCACGTGTTGAAACAAGATGGTGGGTGACATCTGTGAGGGTTCAACCCTCCTCTTTCCTCTTAAGGCTCTGTGGTTCCAGCTTCTTCTGATCTTAGATGTAAGTTGGCAGAGGGTTCAACTCTCCTTCCTCTGGAGCTTGTTTCTTTCTGAGCTCAGCTGCTCTGGTCTCTTCACAAGATCAGCTGTAAACTATCAGGCTCATCTCTCTTTCTGGCACCACAGAACCCTCTGTGTGTTTTATCAGCTTCCCAAGGGGGTGGGGACTCAACCCTGCATGCCCTAATGATGTGGTCAAATCAAAGCCCTAATCGTGACATAATCAAATGCATCTCTTCTGAATCTATACAATCAAAGCATATCACATCCAGAGGAACAAACCCATTTACTGACATAATTTATATCTCTTTTTTGCAATTCATAAATAATACCAAACTGCTACACCATGGAGATGGACTGCTCCTCCTCAGGGAGTGCTCTGTTTGCCAATTTTTTGATGTTCCTGTGGCTAAGCCACCTCCTAATGCTGCTAAATCCTATAAAAGATAATGGTATCCATGTGCCATAATTTGTCCAGCTAAGGGGGGCACTCAACAGACCTTTCCAGTCATCACATAAGGTTGATCATGAGCGAAGAGGAGATATTATTTTAGGGGGAAAGAAGATGATGTATCTTGGGTTTGCCCAAAGCAGTCTAGTATGAGGACTTATATGTAGGGGATTATTTGGGGAAGTGTTACCAAGCAATGGGGAAGGGAGAAAAACCAAAGAGAAAGGCAGAGAAAACCATCCCAGAGTTATGTTAACAATTAAGTACCACTGTGGGCAACTAGGGCTGGATCCCTGCAGGGACCCTTTGAGGAATGTGTAGAAATCTGCTCAGGGATGTCTTTTCAACAGATGGTAGTGCTCCATCAGCTCCTTGTTCACCTTACTCAAGAGGAAAGGAATACCCTGCTCTTTGAGGCCTTGAATCAGACTGAGTTCACTAATGCCAGGGTAGCCACAATACAGTTGTATCTTCCCTGTAGAATGGTGTAACCCAAGCCAGTGAAAAATGGGTTCTGCTCCAAGTCTTTTGGGGAATAGGAATGTAAAATAAGAGGTTCCTGGGCCTAGTGGACCACATCCGAAATGGATTTGATTCAGGGTGAACAATACCCATGCACCTCATAGCTATCTATCTATCTATCTACCTATCTATCTATCTATCTCTATCATATATCTGTTTCTGTCATCTATCTAGCTTCTCTCCAGGCCAAAGCACACTAATTACCTCTCACACCCTGCTGTCTGTTACAGTAATTTTGTCCTTGTTTATGATGGTTATCTCTGTCATCATTGAATTCTAAAATTCCTACTGATACTGGGGTCTACCATTCCATGTTTCTATAAACGTCTTCCAAACAGTTGCTGGCCTCATCTACCATCACCACAACCGTGAGCCATTATATCCTGTCTGCAATAGTATTATAGGACTTTTTAACTTCTCTACTTGACTTACTTCTATCCAACTTTGTGTCCATGCTTCAAGAAGCCAGGTCATGAGTATATCAAGTCTCCTCTTGGTATCCTAATCAAGATTTTAAATTGCAAGCAATGGGGACTGCTTCCATGTCAATAAACTTTTCCCTATATAGACTTATATTCTGATCTCTCTAGTCCAACATCCTTAAGATCCACTCCCAGCATGTTCTTCCAGGGTTTGTCCATAGTTAGTAGAATAAATCTACAGTTCTTTTGGCCCATAAGCTATTTTTCTTCCAGAGCAGAGCATGTAATTCAACTGCTCAGCTATGCTGTGACATAAATGCAGTTACTGGTCTGGAAGAAATGAGAGGATATGTCAATGGTCAGACTCCCTAGGCAACCACTTCTGTGTCTGAGATTTAGGTTGAAGCAGTTTATTGGAAGTGCTCTCAGAAACAACATCTGGATAGGGTAAGGAGTGCAGGCTTGAGAAAGGTGAGAGGTTGAATTACATTGCAAATGCCTTAGCAGGTTTGTTTGCTCTTAGGGGAGCACTTTTTCTGGGATGGGCTTTTCAGAATTGTCTCAGATAAGGCAAGAGAACAAGGACTTTTGTCTCCCTCACTGTCATTTCCTAGTTTTCAGGCTGCCCCAGGTAGGAGTCAGAATGTTGTGTTGGGCAGCAGCTCTAGGTTGAATACAATTCCTGCAGAGAGGCTCAGCTGAATCATCATCAAGCGACAGACAGCACAGTAGCTGCAATGGTGCACCATGGGCACCCTGGTGGCCACTACATTCCAAACTTTGTATCATTGGACCCACTTACTTTTCTAGGGAATTCGCCAAGATTCAAACTGGTTGTGTATCTTACGAAAAGTTACAAGAGGAAGGTCAACGGGATGGACTACAACCATGGCTGCTGCAGCTGGTCTTGAGGATGCAGGTGACCATCTTTACTCCCTCCTGAACTCTCCTTTCTGAAGTCCCTTCATCCCTGACAATGCCTCTGCTGGTCTCCTCACCCTTCCCAAACTGTGGCTGCTGTACCTATTCACTTACTGACAAGTCTGAAAGAGAGGGCACTAAGACATGAACCAGCAGATCATCTGCATGCTAGACATATTCCCCCAAACTCTATTGTTTAAGAGCGGCCTTTATCCTTGCCAGGATAGTAAATCCTGCCCTTTCCTGTGGATCCATTGGCATGGGAGCCTGAAGTGATGGGAAAGGCAGACATAAAAAAATTTTTGATGAAATTTTCTTTGAGTGCCCTGGTAGAAAGTGTTCCCCTTTGTAAACCATGACTTCTAGACAAACAGAACATCAAGGCATAAGGGATAGGGAGAAGCACAAATTCCCCAACTGGGTCACTGAGAGTGATGGTAGATGGGGCCACTCCAACCTCAATTCTCTTATCCCCAGGCATGTATACTCAAGTTTTGGTGATGCAGAGCCATATAATAGTGGCTGAATGAAGGTTTATCCTGTGCTGTGTAGCAGGGCACCCCTATCTCACAGGATATCATTTACAATCTGAAGCCTTTGCTTCACCTGCAAAGGCTGTTTCATTGCTCCATCAAACTGGCAAATTCCAGATGTTGTTTTATGTGATTCCATAGCCAAGTGCCCATGGCTCCACCTCCATTGCTGAATGTATATGTCTTGCTTCTGTGTGGTTTCATTTAGTATCCTATATTGGTAAGCTATAGTGCTGGCTGAGGCTCTGTGTGAAAAACAAACACATACCTAAATATGTGTCAATTACAGGCAAGATAAGTGACTGCCCCTTCCAGAATGGAAGGAGTTGTATGTTTTTGACTTGTCTTCATGTAGCCAGTTGGTCTCCTTGATGCATAGTGGCATGTTAGGGTCAGCTTTGCTCTCTAGCACATTGGGCAATTGTTCATAGCAGTAAGTAGATCATCCATGTGAGTGGGAGCCATGCTGTCAGAAGCATGGACCCTCATCCTGCCATTAAGCCTGGTCTGTCAGTGCAAGCACTGGGGCATTGGAATCAGAAGTCCACTGAGCTCAACTGGCTATGCCTTTCTATCTACTTGGTTTGTCGAGTGCCTCTTTTATGGAAGATTCTTCTGGGGGTATCTTCACATGTGACCCAAGATCTTCCCACAGTTTGACCAATTCCATAGGTTTTTCTTTCTCTATTCTCATTTCCTTTTGTCCAGTCTTTATTCTTCCCATCTCCTGGCCAACCATCCAAACCATTAACCTTTGGCCATGAAATTTACCATGGACCATTTTTCTTTATTCATAAAGTAGATAAGCAAACTTCCCATGGAAAGAAACTTCACTCACGATTGTCTTTCAGGACTGCCCATGAGTGGGGCCTTAGTGCAAGAACTGAACCTTTCCAACTTGTTCCTACATAGAAATCTGGACTAATCTTGGGCTTTTCCCTCCTCCATCAACTTATCATTAAAGACATCCCATGCAATCATGGTTATAAACTGGGACAAAAACACTGTACAAAAATAGCAGCTGACATGGGACTCTAGACCACATATTTTGCGGCTTACCTATGCCCTATCTTTACCCCACCCAGAGGTACTAACTGTATCTACAATGGCTTCCTGCTGAACTCTCCCAACCCTATAATCTATTAGGTGTGATAATACCCAGGTCATGATGATCATCTGTTCCCTCTACCCATGCCCAGTAGCATTGCACGAGCTATCTTTTTCAAATGGTATATAATGCTCTACTGCCAATGCGATGGCTTTGTTCCAGAGCCTAGGGTCTATGGGCTTGTACTAAAACCTAATCTTCTTTCAAAGCTTACTGTAACAATTCTCCCCCAATCCAGGCATAATATCCAAAAATGTCTCCAAATATTGCACACAGGTCTGGCTATCCCACTTCTCCAAGTTTTACAGTTCCTTCCTCTACCTCCTCTTCCACTGACCATGTCCACAGCAGGCCTAACATTTCTACCTTATCTTTCTTTTCTTTTTTCCATGTGGGGTGCTGATTTTTCCAAGATTCCAAGAGCTAATCTTCCAGTGGCCTAGCACCATCTCTCATGTTAAATTTCTCATAGTGAGAGTGGTTCATTCTGCTCTACCTTTATATACCTCTCTTTCATCCAGGACACTGAGGTCATGGTGCCAAAGCAACTCTCTTGGGTCCTGCTGGTCCATGTCACCTGGGTCTTACAACTCTTTGCAAGTTGAGCCAATCAACAACCAGGATGTGCTGTGACTTAACCTTTGTCATTTATGTGATGAAGAGGAGGGAAGGAAAGTGTAGATCTTGATAGGAGTACAACTGTTATGCATGGCAGTGGCCTCTGCCTTATTTTCAACTGGTCGGAGACAGTTAACATTAATATTTGCATATCAAATAATAGATACTGAGAGCTAGATTTTCAATGGGGAGGACCCAGTTAATTATCTAGATGTAGAAGTTGTAAGGGAAATCTGGGGTTTCAAGAATTTTAATTCATCAACCTAGATGTCCACTTTCCAAGTCTCAGAGTCCCCTCATCCAATGCAAGACTCTGTGCTGAGAATAGCATACTTGCCCAGTTTGAGAATTCTACCTTCTCTCAAACTCTTCTTGTTTTACAACTAAATTCTTAGTTTCATCCTTTGCCTTTTTCTGCTTTCAGAAGATGTCTTGTTTCCACACTTAAACTTATAATAATGACTAATCTCTCAGTGTTTCATTGTCTTTTTTTCAAAATACTGGATACTCAAAGCAATAACCATCAGATTCCATGGTTCTTATCATTGCTATTTTTTCCAATTCTCTCAAGCACTTAATATTTCCCATTCCCAGACAGCCTTCCCCATGACTTCCATTAGGCCGCCCCTAAGGTAATGTCTGACCATTGCCCTGTCTGTGCACACACAAGAGGGCCATCAGTGTTCCATAAGTGAGAATGTCCACCTCACCAGCTGACTGGTGGTTGATCCAGCTTGAACATCTATGTTGAGAGTCAGCTTCTGAGAACCTCTCTGGTACAGACAGTCATACTCTGGAGTAAAAGACTCTAGATTCACATGCAGAAGATTACTCTGTGACATCATCTATGTGGAATACAAGAAACAGAATGAAAATTAGAAACTGAAGTGTGAAGTTACAGAAGAGATATCAGACAATCCTATAGGGGAGCTCTTGGTTGTAAATGGTTCTCCAGATGTTTCCTCATTAATCAAGAGAATCAAACTCTTCTAGCCCCACCCTGATCTGTCTTATGATACATAGATGCTCCCTGGGAGAAGGCATATTCTTAGGTGAAACAGCATCCTATGGTGGAGGGCTATTCCTGGAGAGCATTCAGCTTGGAGATATCAGCAACCAACAGTTTTGGGGTGTGGAGAATGAGGGCTTTAGTCTGGATGGGAGATGTTGACAGCACATTACAGCATCCACTACAGGAGGAGGACAGAACCACTTACAGGAGACCCTCTCTAGAATCCTTTCAGGTTCTACTGGCTTAATGTTAGAGGTCCATACAGCAAGACAAAGGGGGAAACCTCTCACAGCCTATGGGAACCTGGGAGGTCCAGCTCTTTCTCTAACTCATTCACCCAAATATCCTGATTCTAGGTCTCAGGGTTTCACATTCCTGTCAAATCTCAACTTTGGAATGGGAGGCCCTGTTGAAGCTGCACAGCTTTGCTACCCTCAAAATTAAATCATTGACCTTAATTTTCAGCACAATCATCCCTGACAGTGGAAGATAAGAGTCTCTTCAAATGTTGTCATGGCAGTTTTCCTACTTCCTCAGCCGCTTTTTTATAGCTAAATAACTTAAGTCTGTCATTTCTTGTACTGAAGGCTCTTAAAGATGTCACTATATGCAGCCCAATCTATCTTACTTTGAACTCACACTGCCTTTGTACTAGTCAAGAACCAGTGCTACCTCTGCTAGTCAAAGCAAACCGTCCACCTGTACTGCATTATGTTCAACCACTGAGGATCTCAGTAACTAGTTCACTGTGATATCTGAGTATGGAGGGACCAAGTTAGGAAAACCTATCCTGAGATTCTTCTGCCTAGGGCAACTTCCGATTTCCTCCAAAAAGAAGACTCTGAGACAAGGGGTTTGCTTGTAGGTAGTTTATTTGGAATGTGATCCAAAGAACAGGAAGGAGTTATGAAGAGTGAAACAGAGAAGGAAGAAAAGCCAACCTAAGGATGTGCTATCAAACCACAACCATTATGGGAAAATGGAGCTTGACCTACTGGAGGGCCTCTGAATTTCAGTATGGAATGCTGTTCAAAATTGTCTTCCCAAGAGATGAATGGGCATAATATTTTTCTACTGGATTCCATTCCACAATTACTCATGGGAATTCTAGAGGTGGGCACGCATCAGGTTGAGTATGTTCCTGCAAGTTTCTATAGGTGCCCTGTACTTCAAGGATGGAGAATTCCTGGGATAGAAAGAAGCAGATATATGGCAGGACTGAAGCAAACTGCCATCATATGTCAACTGCATGGGTCTGATTTTCACAATGTCTAAAGTGAAAAATAGGTGAAGGAAGTCCAAGAGGTGTTTTTCTGTAGCCTATTTGAACTACAGAACTTGTAGGACTATGAAAAGCAGAAGTACATCAGCAAGAATGTGCTAAATTCTGTGGCAGTAACAAATTCTGCAAAGTATCAGCTGCATAAATCAAGAAACATTGACTTCTTCCTCATGTTTCATACCCACAGCAGGTTGGCTTAAGCCCCAGCTCCCTGCCAAGCATAATGGCTGCTATGTGGAATATTGTCAGTCTGTTAAAGGAGTAAGCTTGTGACCCCCTTGTATCAGCACTTAGATGCTCTGCCCTGCAAGTGACTTCTACCCCAAACTCAATGGCTCCACCAGCAAAAGGACGAGGAAGTATGATCTCCCCCATGTCTGGCCCTGGGCTTTGTACAGGTCCGCAAGTTTGGGTTAATGCTCTGCTTGTTGCCATTTTGACATTCTTAATACTTTTAAAATAAGGGCCTCCACATTTTCATTTTGCACAGTGCTGTACAAATAACAGCTAATCTCAATAATATGGATCGGTGCAGAATCTGGAAATACGTAAGCCTCGAAATTAATGGCTGAATTAGAGCCATCCCAGCTGAGTAGTGGGCTGAGTGGGGTTCAAGAATGAACGGGTCCTGATGCAGGATGGACAGGAACCCAGGACAAGTGGGAGGTTTGAAGGGAAAGAGGGGATGCGAGAGCTAGCACGTAGTTAGGTGGAACCTGAGGCAGAGGGTAACGTTTAAAGAATGGAGAACACTTTAGCGTGCACCTCAGATGGAAGAAGGAGCTGATTGCTTGTGTGTGTGTGTGTGTGTGTGCGCAAAACACTGTTTCATAGGTAATTATGATGGGTTGTTTTTTTTTTTAAACATTTTCAAGTTCTATAAATTTATCAACCTTTTCTGGAGGATATTTTAATTTGAATTGTAACAAAACTTCTGATGTTTCTAAAACATTTTCTCCCTACAGAGTTATAAACATTGGCAGTATTTTTTCTCTTCTTCCTCAAGGCAAAAACTTAAATGACAAAGCAAAACTTAAGCCTTTCAAACACAGTGGATGGCTAAATTTATCAATGTTCTCTCAGTTTATGTGAAGTATTAAGTTGAACCTTAATGGGTGTGTTTTGTTTATTTTTCCTGGCTTATTTTCCTCTATAAAGGAGAAATTTATCACAGAATGAAGAATTGTATCTCAAAAAGCTTTCTTCAATTCAGTATGTATCTTGATGAAGACCCTGAGCTGATCAATTTGGAAATCCAGTCTGTTCTGGGTCTATGTTGGAGGTCACTTAGTGTTTTTTCTTTTGTTTTATTATGTTTTTAAGTGACTGGAACATGAAAAAATAAATAAAACATTCAAACTGTTGCCTTGAGAATGTTGGGAAGAAGTTTAGCAGGACATGAGAGAATGTTCTTTTTTCCTTCTGGTATTGGAAAGGCCACAAAAGCCTTGTGGTAAGGATTCAACATCACCATCACATCATTAAGAAGGAATGGCAAAGAGAGTCCAAAGCAATCCCTATCAGGATATTGTAGGTATGGACCAAAGCATGGGCCAAAGGTTTACAAATTACAATGAACAGTAAAAATGTTTCTGTTGTCTAAGAGTATGAATGTAGACACGTAGTTTTAAATTTCATGCCATGAGCTACATATGAACAGTGGACATGGAGGTCTAAAGTAAATTCTAACATTCAGCAGTGTCATGATAAACTTTCAATTCACAGCGTTATGATTTCAGCAAAACAGCTTTTCCTTTCTGGAGCAGCGAGATGTTTAGTCTTAGCCTAGTGAAATATTGATAAGGTTCCGATTTGCAATGATTTTCTGTCTTTGCTGATTTTCTCAGTCTATAGTCAGTTCACATTTCCCTGTGATTTGCACATATCCAGAGTCAGATGAAATTAGGCCAGAGCTATTTCACCGATACCAACAGTGACAGAAATGTCCCCAGATATAGGAATTTGCCATTACATGGCTTCTTTATTTGTTCCACCATAAAT
This sequence comes from Dasypus novemcinctus, assembly GCF_030445035.2. Classification (NCBI taxonomy): domain Eukaryota; kingdom Metazoa; phylum Chordata; class Mammalia; order Cingulata; family Dasypodidae; genus Dasypus; species Dasypus novemcinctus. The sequence goes on along the minus strand of NC_080674.1, from coordinate 2,197,740 downwards.
ATTTCATTTGGTCCCTCAATGAAGCAGCTACTCAATTCACAGTGGCTTATATAGGGTAGGATTGTTTGCAGTTCATTCAAAATGTACTAATTTTTTTAAACTACCTATAAAGTACTGTGGATGTTTATATGGTTGAGAAAAGAGATGTATTTGTTTACTTTCATAAATTAAACATTAATTTAAACAATAGAAAATTGCAGATATTTGATGAATTTTGATATATAAAATGGAAAATTTTTATGGTTTGACCTAAATATTTCCAGTAATGCAAGTGAATACAATTAAAAGTGATTAGAAAGAATTTGTAATAGATATCCTAGTTTTAATTCTCAAAAGATTTAAAATTCTACAAGTTTCTAAAAATTAAAGTTTTAATTTTAAAACTTCAAAAATTAAGTTTTAATGTAAAACTATATGATGGCCAGGCTCTGGGCCTCAGCAGACTTGTGGCTCCTACCCTCTGGTTTGTTGGACTTACCCTGGCCAGCTGACAGGGAGGTGAAGAGGGTCAACCACCACACCAGGGAGCCAAGAGTGCCTACAGCTGCAAGCAGGAGAATTGCATCCATCATCCATGTGGAATCTAAATCCCCTCTCAATGTAGAGGGGGACTGGACATAACCATCCCAGGTGCACAAGATGGAGGAATAGAGTATGGATTAGAGTGGACTTACTGGTGTTCTGCTGGGGAATTATTGTGATTAGTAAGGGAAGAAATTGTAGTAGTGATGTGGAAAGGGTGGCCATGGTGGCTGCTGATGGTTGGGAGAAGGAAGAAGAGATATGGTGTGGGGGCATTTTCAGGATATGGACTTGTCCTAGGTGGTGCTGCTGGGATATATGCTGGATGTTAGTGTCCTGTTGCGGCCCACTGGGTGGACTGGAGGAGAGTGTGGACTACAAAGGGGACCACTGTCCATGTGCTGCAGTGGTGCTCCAGAACGTATTCGCCAGGTGCAGTGGATGTGCCACAGAGAGTTTGTTGATGTGGGAGGGGTGGCGTGGGTGGGGTGGGGGGTATATGGGGACCTCATTTATTTTAATGTAACATTTAAAAGAAAATAAAGAAGACACAAAAAATAAAAATAATAAAATAAAAAAGTTTTAATGGAACAAATTATAATAAATAACTTATTCTAATCACTTTAACTGTGATTTTTATATCTTAGTGAAGTTCTGTGTATTTGATCTCTAATAAAAGAGATTGCAGGAGCCTACCAGTGACAACCCAAAGGAAATCATTTTATGTCCACTCTTAACAAGTGTAATCCCAAGGAATTATATGACTCTCAAGATAAAAATAGACTGAAACTCTGATTGAAATAAGTTTATCAAAGAAAATGCATTAATTTGCATAAAGTTTTTATTTAGTTGTTTAATGACTTGTCTTTGAAACTTTACAAAAAAGAGTAATGCTAAGACTTATATTTCTAGCGGTTACAGCCAACAATTTTTAAGGACAAAATAGGATACGTGGCAGACAATGCTGTAAATATTCATTCATTATAGAGCATCATCAATGTAGCAAATGTTGTTATCATCACCACTTTACAGCAGAAACAACAAAACATAGCATGTAGGATGTGAGAAACTTGTTCAAGCCACACATGTTTGTCCATTAATACTGTGATGGAAAACTTGTGATTAAGCCATACATTTCACTAGTCTTTGCCCTTGCATTTGGGGGACTGGTGCTGTTTCATTGGGAAATATGATGTCCCCTGGCTAGGAACCCAGCACTCCCTCAGTTGTCTTTTGTAACTGTAACTACTATGCAAATACATAACAAATATCTGAAAATGTTTATATACCCTTTAAACATGCCCTGAAGAACTCCCTCCCAACCATGTGTCCCCCATCAATAACACTCTACACCAGTGGTCCTCCTCCCCTGCCATAGTTGAACCCCTCTGTGGTCCAGAACTTCTTCAAAAATTAAGCCTAATACATTGCCAAATTCAATTAGTAGGAAAATGAAATAGTAATGAAAGGTTTAAAGATTAGAAATAAAACACATACTGATTTAGAAAAACTAAAATAAAAAATAAATTGTGTATTAAAAAATAAAATAAAACTTTTGCTTTTTAATGTTTTGCCTTCCATTACTGTAATAGGTATTGCCCTGTATATACAGTGGCAAGGCAATTTCTTTCATTACCTCCTCAGTGTCTACATCCTTTTTTTCTTAATTTTAAATTTTGTCTTCAAAAATGTTTTAGATCACAGTAAAGTCACATTTACAATACAGGGGACTCTCATATATCCAACATGAAAGCCTTTTCCCCCTTCCCCAACATGGTTCTTTTTACATGTTCATGTTATATTTGCTGTAGCTGATGTACAGATATTGAAACATAGCTACCAAATATGGTTCATTTTGGTTTACATTATGGCTTATATTTTAAACTTTACAATTTTCTAAATTTTTAGTTACATTATGGTTTACCTTTGAGCCTGTAGATTTATATATATTTTTGGTGAAATTTAACATGTCATATATCCCTCAAGTGAAGAAGGATGGTCTAATGATGAGCCCTTGATACTGATGACTATACTTATGAGCTTGTGTGCCTGAAATTTCAACTAGGCCTAGAGCTGCAGGGTGCCTAAGAGTTACCTCCTGAAAGCCTCCATGTTGCTCAAATGTGGCCACTCTCGAAGCCAAACTCAGCATGTAAATGCATTATCTTCTCCCAGCATGGGACATGGCTCCCAGGGATGAGCGTCCCTGGTGCCAAAGGATTACTACCAATCACTAGCTAGTGATGCAACCAGAAAAAAGACCTTGAATAAAAGGGGGAAATGGTAAAGACAAATGAGTTTATATAGCTAAGAGTCTTCAAAAAATAGTTAGGAGGTCATCAGAGGGTTTGTGCTTATGCAAGCCTCAGCAGGATCCCAGAGACAGCCAAAGTAGATACAACCCCAATTAGTGGTGCTCCTGGGGGCTATGGAGACATGCAAGGTCTACAGTAATGGCAGATGACTCTGGAGTTCAGTGCCTTGTCACTGGGCCCTATTTTGTATTTTGTGTTCCCTGAGTGTGACAGAGTTGGAATCAGATGTGACCTTTCTACACCTACCTTTTTTTGTCACTATTACTGAACCTGTGGTTGGTGCTGGGGTTGGTGCATACTCAGGAGACTTGAATCTCTGGACTGGCCATGTGCCAGCTGGACTCTGAGCCTCAGCAGATTTACAAGTCTTGCTCTCTGGTTCATTGGACTTAACCTTGTCAACTCACAGTAAGGTGAAAATTGTCAACCACCATCCCAGGGAAACAAGAGTGTCTGCAACTGCAAGCAGAAGCTTCATATCCATCAACCATGTGGGATCTAAGCCCCCTTTCAATATAGAGGTGGAGTGGACATCACCATCTCAGGGTACACAGGATGGAGGAATAAACTATGGATTAGAGTGGACTTACTGGTATTATACTATAGAACTATTATGACTAGTAATGGAAGAAATTGTAGCATTGATGTGGAGAAAGTGGCCACAGTAGTTGCTGAGGGCAGAGAGAGGGAAGAAGAGATGTGATGTGGGGGCATTTTCAGGACTTGGAGTTGTTCTAAATGATATTGCAGGGACAGAGGCTGGACATTATATATCCTGCCATAACCCACTGAATGGACTGGGGGAGAGTGTGAACTACAATGTAAACTATTATCTATGTGGTACAGCAGTGCTCTAAAATGTATTCACCAAATGTAATGAATGTACCACAATGATGAAAGAGGTTGTTGATGTGGGAGGAGTTGGGGGTGGGGTGGTGTGGGTATATAGGAACCTCTTATATTTTTTAATGTATCAATTTTTTGTGGTCTATGTATCTTCAAAAAATACACTTAAATAAATTTTTAAAAATTATGGTATCAACAAAAAAAGTTATACTTTTTTTATTTCAGGTTTTTCAAATCGTGTTTATTTTGCTATCATATGTATGGAGGGCTCTACCTTGTGTCATATTTTTACTTCCTAAATTAATCTTAATATACAGAAACATTACATAGCTTAAAGAAAAAAATACTGCAAGAAGATGGAGAAAAAAGGAAGACCTTGAAAATATTTTTGATTAAACCCTAAGAGAAAAGAAAACACAGAAAAAAAAGAAATCCAGGACCATAGTTATTTGACTTCATCCATGTTCCCCAAATCATGGAAGAGCATCTAGCCATGGACATGGGGGCAGCATCATAGAATTCCCGTGGACTTTTATTCAAATCTTGGCACTGACACTGGCTGGTGGGATCCTTGGCCACTTACTGAATTGCTTTTAGTCTCTTATGTAAGTGGCATAATGGAATTAGATGAGGACATTATTGCATTGCACAGCAATTGGGTCTTGGTTCAGCAGAAGAGTGCAAAGAATGTGAATTGATTTGATGAAGGAGAGACAAGCTGGGGGCAGAATTATTCTTTCTGGTTGCAGTGCATCAATCTGGTCCCCATGGTGTCCCCACCAAGGGAGACAATTTGACCAGTAATGAGGGCAAATGCATGTGACTATAACTCTGGCAATGATGTTATCAAAGAAACCATCTCCACCATCATGTCAGATGACCAAGCAGGTACAGAGTGGCATAGCACAAAAAGAATAATAACAATAATGTTACAATTGTTCTTCCATTGTTTGCCTTCATCTTCATGAGGGCCTCCAAGAGCTAGTTCTCTTAGGAAAGATTCAGGTGGTAGCCACGTGTCAGCTCCACCTGCTATGTTCAAGGTGAGACACCCCCTTAATCATGACAGGTTGTACCTTGGACTTTCCCTCTTCCACATGATGACCTGAAAGATGAGGTTTCTCTTCTCATTCTGATCCTGATGTTTTGTTTTGTTCTTAGTCGATCTATTCCCAGACTCTCAGCCAGCTCTACCAGCTGTGCTTACCTCTTTTCTGTTTCACATTTCGTCCTGCAGCACTCTTGCAAGCACAAGGTCATGTTGTAGCTTGCTCTGTCCCCCGTGGCACCTTACCTGATGAGGGGAGGAAGAACACTGTTCCCAGGTTCAGTCATGCAGGAAGATGTGACTGGTTTCCTCAGGCATTGTCTAGGACTCTGGTTTCATCCAAAGCCACAGCCACTGGCAGAGCGTCTCCCTTGTTTTTGGTCATTGCAGTTGCTTTGGAGAAGCACACAAACTACATAGGAAAAATGGCCAAGGCATCACGATAAGGGCCAGACCAAGCTTGGCAGCAGAATGGTGACGTCACTAAGCAATGGCAATCGGAAGGTTGCTCTGCAGGTTTTCGGTGAGCATCTCTAGAATATAAAATTGAGTGTGTTGAAAATACTCAGGAATTCTTAAATTATTATTCTGTTACATTTAACTGGCCTCTTACTGTTTTCCTGTTTTTCAGATTGCAAGTGCAATGTAGTGATTTATTGGATTTTGAAAGCAGTCAAATGATTTACACCATAACAGCTACAAGTGTGTGTAAAATCACTTGTCCTCCTGTGTGTGTCTTTTTGGAGGCAGCGGATTCTGCTCGATTGGAATCTCTGATCCATTAGCCAGGACTGAACCTCAGTGTCTGCTTGATGAATGGAACTGAATTTCAACCACAGTACAAACCAATGCAACATTTTTGCCAAGGTGACAGATAAAGCTGTCCACCACGTGCTTCTCTAAGAAGGGGCCAACCGTATTGCCAAGATTATGCTCCTGCATGTCAAGATCTGTTCAATGACCCAGAAGATGTGGAGGACACTAATGAGTGATATTCTACTTTTTTTTTTTTTTTTTGGCATATATTCTGTGAAAGCAAATAAAATGCAAACAGACCCAGGGCTATATATTGTCCACACAAAAGCTGAACTAAGTTTTTAGTCATGAGTGCAGGTAACAGGATCTTCTTTCTAACCCAAGGTCCAGGCATTTCCATAATCACTGTTCTATGCTTGGTGCTTACTTGTTCTGTTTTCCATTGCCATTTTATAATAGCATGCTCAAACCCCATCAATATTCAAGTTAGCTCTCTAAAATGAAACTATAAATTTCAATTTGGAGAAAATAAACCTTCATTTGGGTTCATAAGTTTTAAATGGCACATTACCATTGGCTACAGCCGGTTTGCATCTCTAATGTTATTTTATGCATTTGACAATAGAAGTTCCACTCCACTCGGGAGGAGAGCAAGCACATGTGAAATGTGAGCCTGCTTAAAATGGAGGAATTTATTAGAGCTGTCAGTCAGCTCTGACAAGAGAGGGAAATTATTTCAGAAGACAGTTGAGATACTTTTGTGTACTCTTCGTGGTGTGCAGACTTTGAAGTTTCAGAATCCCATCTATGAAACCTCTTCAAAATATTGTCTCCACATTTTAAGGGTCGCAAAAACAGAGTCTCAGTTTTACAATGAGTTGAGAAAATAAATCAGCACCAGGCTCCAAGCTAAAGCAGAGGTATGAAGAGTGATGCTAGTGGGTCAGGTTAGAGTCCCAACAGGGACATGAGCCGAGGTCCCAGCCATGTGGACAGCTGGTTGAGACCCAGTCTTGCCTGCACTGTTCTTTTCCAAGTTGTATGATCAAGTTATAACTGCACTGCAGTGAAAGCAATTATCCTGTGGGTTCCTCTTCTGCCTTCTTATCAGGAAGGGGTACAGGAATGTTTCCAATAATGATTTGACTTTTTAGTATGCAGAAATTTTAATAAATATGTATTATATATCATTTCAAGGAATCTGCCACTCAAACCTAAGACATGGTAAATAATGTCATGTAATTTTTCTCTTACTCCTATAATGGCCATTCTAAGTAGCAGAAACATAGAAATATAATATATTAAAGGTAAATCGACAGGTTTTATATTATGTATGTATAATTTGTGATAGAGTGATTTTTATTGGAAAGTCTCTGTGTTTTTTTCTTTCTGACATGCTTTTCAAGATCATGATCCTTTACGTTGATATCATTTTGCATCACATCGGTCAATAGGTTAAAAACGCTATCATTTTATACAACATCCATGCCATATTTACAGGTCAAAGAAAGTGCAATTCTGAGGCAAAGAACAAGATGCATATTCAAACTTTGGGAGCCATGCTTTGCAAAAGCACCAGTCATAAACACTTTTTACCCACCCCTGCATCCTGTCTTGATTTATTAGCAAATGGCATTCCAGAGAAGGCTAACATTGTTTAGTACAGACTATAGTAGCTTGAATGTAAAATGGCCTCCAACATCACATTTTCTGTGCCCATGGCCTTTGCCATGTGCCTGAGCTTCCCTCCCATTCACAGGTGGACTCCATTTTCCGGTCCTTTGAATCAGGCTGATCTTGTGAACAACTTCTACCAACAGAATGTAGTGGAGATGATTTTACAGCACTTCTGAACCTGCATGAAACATCTGGGCACTCTACTTCTTTTACTCTCTCCTTCTTAGAGCCCAATAGCACTGCTATAACAGCAAGCCCAACTAACCTGCTGGAGATGAGAGATGATCTTGGGTGATCCCTATCACCCCAGCCCTCCCAATCAAGGCCTGCCTAGACCAGCTGGCTCCCAGTCATCCAGCAACTGATCACAGAGATATGAGTGAGCCCAGCTGGCTTGTATACACCTGAGCAATGACAGACATTTATGGTTTGAAATTCCTGAGTTCGGGGATGTTTGTTACACAATAGCTAACTGATACCATATCACCATTATCATAGTAATTACCATTTCTTGAGAACATATAATGTATTTGATTTTTTTTCATGCAATCATTGTTTTAATTAATACCTATAAAACCTTTCAAGGAAGGTAATACAACCTTTATCTTAAAAATGAGAAACTTAAGGTTAAGGAACTTTGTCCAGGTTTTTGAACACTATTTGCATTATTCCAAGGTTTCAGGAATCCAGTTTTCACTCTCTACCATATAGCTATATCTGCCCTCTGGTCATCAAGGCACATCTTTTTACTTCAACAAAAACTCTTGTGATAACACCTCCTCTCTCTGGCTTGGAATCAGGCCCTGTTCTGCATTTCACCCTATTTGTCACCGGCTCCAGGAATGAGAAACGGTCTTTAGTACCTCTTCCCCTCTTGGTTTCCAGGAGGCTCTTCTTCCTCCTCCCCCAAGCTAGAGCCTGTCCTCCTAGGAATCAAGCTAGCAGTTGAGAAAACATACCTGGCTCATCTCCCAGTCCTTCAGAAGTTTCCAGGGTATGGCCAGCTAATGCTATTTGACTTGCCATGAGGATCTCTAAACTTCTCATAAAACAGATGTTATGGATTGAATAGTGTCTCCCATAAAGGCATGTTCAAATCTTAAGCCCGGGCCTGTGCCCATGACCTTACTGGGAAATAGGGTCTTTGAAGGTGTTACTAGTGATGAAACTCAAGTGGATTAGATGAGCCTCATCACTGCTCTGGGACTAGAACTCATTTTACAGGGTCTCAGTCACATCCTCTTTCCATCATGTGTGTGTGTGTGTGTGAGAGAGAGAGAGAGAGGGGGAGAGAGAGAGAGAGATGATGTCTACACAAACAGGACTTAGCCTGCGCAAGATCATCACCAGCTTAATTTAGCTAAAATTGCCCACGAAGTTCTGTACTATCCCTGGATCTATAGTGTGCTCAGAAATTCCAAGATGAAGTATTTTTAAGAAAACAATAAAGAAGCTTTCAAAAAAAGGTTAATGTGTCTCAAGAAAGAAAATGAATTCCCCTTCTCAGAGAGTTTTGTGGTAGAGTAGCATTGTTCGACCTTTTTAAAAAATCTATCATTTGGGATAATCACATGACTTTCTTGTTTTGAGTGTGTCCTTTGGATGCCCCAGTATTTTAAACCAAGAAGAGAAAGATATTATACTGAAGTCCTTGTTTTACCATTTCTTAAAGAGAACACTTTCACAGGAGAGCATTACAATGAGTCACAAGACATCCAGCCTGAAAAGAAAGGAGTGTTTTCCACAATTCATGTCTCGATATTATAGTGGGAGAGACTTTTTTCCCCAACTACCAGCAGAAACCTCTATTACCATATTTTCCCAAGAGCAGCTCCAATGATCTGAATCGAAAATTTATTTTCAAGTGAGAGAAACAAATTGGCTTAATATGAAGGCATTTGTTGCCAAATGAATTGACAAAATATTTAGGCATGCAAGAATCACGTTTGTTGAGGAGAAGAATAATTTATTTTGGAACTGTAGATTAGTATCTGTTGGATCAGAAAGAATGCGGAAGATCTATAAGAGTGGGTGGAACTCTTCCCACACAAAATATTGAAGCAGGTGAGATAGGCTTTGTCCTCTCAGCTCCCCATTCCCAGTCCTCCTCACCCGCCTTGATGAGGACACAGACCTTCACATTTAGGATGGGCTTTACCAAATGTAATAGATCACTTCTTTTTTTCCAAGATGTCAGAATCTTGCATTTTGAGAGCTGGTCGAATCTGAGATGACAGCATGGTACTAGATGACAGGTCTCCTCCAGCGGCGGCCGCGGAGGCGGTGGGGCGGCCGGCACACCTGGTTTCCCACACCAACCCTGGCTGAGGGGTCAGCCTGCTAGAATGATGCTGGCCCTTGTTTGCCGCTTCTGGCCATCAACATGACATGGGTTTCTCAAATGAGAATCGCTACAGAGTTCTTCATACCATTAAGGTCCCTGGTTTTCAGCGTTCCCCTTCTCCTTTTCTCAAATGTCCCCGAATAATGAATTACGCCAAAGGTGCAAAGACCACAGAGAGAGGGTTTCTCCAAACACCAGTCCTTCCACCTGAAGGCACTGAGGAGACCCCAAGAGCACGGGACCTCTGCAAGTTCAGCTGGCTGCCGGTCGGAGCCCCCGGGGCCTCCCGGACAGCCCAGTCGCCTCTCGGGTCCAGGCTCACGCCACCGGCAGCAGCTGGGTTCAGGGGCACTGGAGAGAAGGGAAGCCTACAGGCCTTCTCAGAGTCTTTGGGTTGCAAAAACAGGGACGTAAAGTTAGGGTTGCTGCAAAGGAGGCAAATGAAGGACTTGGAAAATTTGGCCAGAACGTAAAAACAACAAAACACATGTATGTTTAATAAAGAACAAGGGTGGCGGCGGGAGACGTGTTTGATGTGTAAATTCTTTCTTAAGGATCTAGGTCTTAAAATATAAAGAATTTTATGAGTTTGCACACAAAGAAACCATAGCGTAGAAAGTGTGCTCAGGTAGGAAGAATGTGCTCGCCGGAGAAGCCCAGCTCTGACTCACGTCCTGCCTTCCCTTCCAAGCGGGTTCAGGAAGCCGCAGCCGAACAGTAAGGCAAGTGCACACAGCTCACACAGGGAGAGGCAAACATATTTGGAACTTTTATGATTCCTATTCTCACCTCATTCCAAAGATGTGAAGACATTTTCAAGAAAAAGAGAGGTTTACAGTAAGATATTTAACTGGAAATTTTTAAAAATGGCTTTAAAATATTCAAAAGAGAGATGGCATTACTTTTAAAAATCAAATGAAATACACCTGTGATTTAGTTACAGGGCATTTAATTCTAAATTAAACCGTGGCATTGAAGAAAGTAAGATCTACTAAGACTTGCTTTTCATTGCCTGATTGAAGGAAGCCTGCCTGTTCGTCAGGAAAGAGTTTTAAAAACCTACTTCTGGAAAACAACTGCCCCTTGACTTCTTATCTCAGAACACTAAGCAGCATAAGGGCGGCTGCTTTGGACCACAGACTTCCAGAAGGCACCGACTGTCTCCTAGTATGCCGGCCAGCCCTGCCTCCCGGGCTCCCCCCGCTCCCCGACCCCTGCGCCCCGGCTCACGCTGCCCCTTGACCTGGAATCCCTGCATCGCCTCCCCCTGCCCCGTGCCTGCTCACTCCTGCCAAACTGACCCCTGGCTGCCAGCCGAGGCCAAGGCTAACCATTCGGAAAGGGCATCCTCCAAGGCCGCCCGCCCACCCACCTGCCCCCTGCAGAGCCCTGGAGGAGCTGGACGCTGTCCTCCGAGCGGCCCCCAGCCAGGCACGGCACTTTGCTCATCTCTCCAAGCAGCAATAACCACTCGCTAAGCACAGAGACGGGGGCCCACTGAGAAGGGTCATCTGCAGATAAACCTGGGTGTCCTTGGAAGCTCAGCCGCTCACAGGGGACTCATGCCCAGGCAGGTGGACAGAGCGGACAAGCTCAAGTCTCAGCTCAGGGAGGGGGCCTCGTGTCCACCTGCTGTGCCAGGCGGGGCGGGTCCCTCCTCTCTGGGGAGCACCTGCCCTGCATGGGGCTGCCCCGGCCACGCACGAAGACCTCTGCGGCGTGCTGTGGATGCACACTTGACCTGTCGCTGCACTCACACGCCAGCCGGGTACTCTGGGGGAAGCAGCCGGCAAGCTCAGCTCACTGATGACCCCCCTCCCTTTTCCTGTCCAGAGACAAGATGGGAAGCAGAGGGACAGGCCAGTGCTGGCCAGTTCAAAGTAGACAGAGCCTTCCCCTCTCTCCTGCCCCCTGGTCTGTCTCCATCTCCTCATCGTCCCTCGACTTCCTGCAGGGGAGGTGTTGAAGCGGTGGGGGTGGGGGCCCCCTCCTTACCTTCCCATAGAGATTTAAGTCAAGTTTCCACTTTTATTATGCTGTCACATGTTTCTCCTTGTTATGACTATTATTCAGTCTCTGTCTTAAATTTCCCAGCTCTCCTAGGCAATTCTGGGGATGCTGGGGTAATGTAAGTTTAAATGCCAGCCCTTCGAGCAAACTTTTGCCAAGGGCGCTCCTTTTCCCTCTCAGCCCCCAGCCCCTGGAGCTGCCCTGTGTCCCATGGGCCCCGGTGTACAAGGGCTGCCTGGCTGCCTCTGGGCAGGGGCAGAAAGGAAGGGAGTCTAAGAAAATAGGGCAATTGGACTGGCCCGAGGCAACTTTATATTTTCTGGCACAGACGTTTATGGATAGTGTCTCGGTGATTCAGACCATGGACTTCTGAACTGGGTCTGACCAATGTTTCCCACCAGTTTTAGCTCCTGATTCTGCAGAAAAGGTCACTGTATCATCGGCAACTCCCAAAGGTGAGCCTCGTCAGACCCTGCCCCAGGGAAATGACCGTGGACAAGAGCTGCCCTCGCCGGGTCCCTGCCACGGTTGTGCGACGTTGCCTCAGTGCCACCCTGTTCCTTTGAACACCTTCCAGCTTGGCATTTTGTCTCCGCTTCGAGCAGGTGTTTTGTTGGGTCTGTGAGCACAGCGCCGTGCTGGCGTCTTTCATGTGGGCCGATGGTGCAAATGAACGATGCCCACGGACTTTCCTCCGGCAATGCGCCGAGACAACCAGCTCCCAGCCACGCTCCTCTAATCTAGCTTGGGGACATGCAGCACACATGAAAGGCTTTGTCTTTAACTCACACTTTTTAATTGATATAGCTTACCCTCTGATTTTGATACAGGCATTTGATTATGCAGAGAGAAGGACCCATAGAGGGTGGGGAGTGGGCAGGCAGCCAAGGGAAGGGAAGTTAAAATGTAATGAAGATGAGCATGCGGTCACAGAGTCACCTTTGATTTGAAAGATTGGGTGGGTGGCAAATGGAAAACAAGGGAGCATAGTGTTTTGATAATGTGACTGGCATAGTAATGGCTTTCGCGTATGTTTGTGTTTGATCGGTGCATAACTCAGATTATTATATTCTGGTTGGAGGAAATTTGTAATTTGAATCACTGATTCTTTTCCCCTGAAATCTGTTTGGGGATTAAATGGTAATAACGGAGAACTTGGACTTTTTGCCCTTGAATAGTTATATCCTATGGGAAAAAAATGGCTTCGATTGTTGGACAAAAAGAAGTCCCATGTTTGGGTTTAGGAGCTGTGCTCCATAATCTTAATATGTTTATTGCATTTAGATTTCAATGCCAGCATCTATCTTAGGAAAAATAATCCGATATTCACGCCCAATTCTCTGGCTCTATTTGACGATCATATGGATGCAACGTCTACTCCAGAAGAGCTTGGTGGCTTGAAGGCCAAAGCTGGTTGAGAGACATGACTGCTCAAAGAGAGACCAGGACAGGTTTCCCACGGCCAGGTAGGGCTGAGGCGCTAAGACCCGCCTTGCCGATCGGCCCTCACCTCAGCGACTCCTTTGCCACATTTGCAATCGTTCAGATCACTCAGCCGCACTGAGCAGTCGCGAGCTCCGCTTCTCAGGGAGACCTTTTCCCCATGCTGTCCAGCTGTGCTCATGGACACTTAAAAACAAAAAAGACAGCACAGCCAGAGGTCCCCGAAAGCCCTGCACTGGACTTTAAAACCTGCAGGAGTTTTTAAAGCTAAATTTGCATTATTTAAAAAAAGTGGCAGTGTATACATAGCAGAGATTGTAAAGATGAGCTATGTAAGGAGTTCCAACGCCCAGTTAAGGGATGAGCCGCTGACACCTGGAGAGTTTACGTTCTTGCAATCTGAGAGAGCCCAGACTAGCTCATTTGGACTTTCCGTGGTTTCACATGAATTTCTTCTTTCCATACCTATCTTACTGAGCCAGAGAATACAGGACCTGATCCACCCTAAGGTGAATGAGGAAATGTACTTTATCACATGTGTTTAAGCATCAAATTGATTACAACTTCTAAGACGCCTTTGAAGCTTATTATAAAATATACAAGCCCTGGTAACACAAGGATACAAGAAATTACTCTTAGCAACATAGGTGTTACATGACTGGTATCCTAAGTACATTAGTACTCACACTTCTGTGTTGAGAATCCTTACGGAATGTTCCAGAACTGCCTTTCATCATCTATAATGCCTCAGCAGGTCTATCCATGCTCTCAGCACCCGACTTCCTATGATGGGTAAACTAGACCTATGAAGGAGAGTGGGATAAAAACTAGGTAAAATAACTCCAAAACCAGGAGAGCTGTCTAAATGGAAGAGTCAATCCCCCATTCACTCACTCACACACACACGACTTGGTGAAAGTCATGACCTCGGTGGAGTTGGGCATTGAAACCTGGCATCAGAGCAAAAGAAGTTTTCTGCTGACACATTTGTCTGGTTCGGCGAGCTAGGGTGCCCTGTGCGAGGAGAAGTCGCGATCCGGGGCCCCAGGAAAGGCGTCCAGCAGCCCTTCGTGGACTGCTGCTGTGTGCACTCCGCCCACTGTGCAGGACACAGCTCAGGCCGCTGGCCGGCCAGGCCCAGGGGTCTCCGAGAGCTGGGCACCTGGAGCAGCGACCTCCTCAGCTGCATGGAGAAATGGCACGATTATCCTGCAGATTTTCCAAATGGACTTTCTTGGTGCTAGAGGTGATGGACTCAGGCCGTTCTTTGGCTTGGCCAATCCTGTAACGGCGCCTTTTGTCACACTCAGTTGGCCTTTGAGAGAGCAGAAACGGCCTGCCCCTCTCCGTCCCCCTAACACCGCAGCCCTGACCAGCACCTCCCGGCCTGGCCACCGTCCGCCCCAGCCTGTGGCATCTCGGGAGCTGCAGTTCTGCGCTTGCTCTCCCGCGTGATGAAGCACAGCGCGGCGCGGAGCAGCAAGGCTCAGCCTGCGGCCCCAAACCCCAACGCGGCTGACGAGCCCCCACAAGCGCTGGCCGGGGGTCCAGCCTCTTCCGAGGGCACCCCCTTCTCCCCGGGCCGCCCTGCTCGCTCTCCTCCAGGCTATCTTCCGTGGCAGCCTCTCCTTGCAGACCTGTGCGTGCCCCCTGTAGCGCCCTGCAGTCCCCTCCTTGCCAACTGCTCCCCATCTTTTGCTCTCCACTCAAAAGCTACTCACCACCAAAGAACTTCCTGACCACCCACCACCCATAACACCTCCCATTGCTCCTCAGGTGAGAGTCCAGGACACCCTGTGCTTCTCCCTCTTGCCATTTATGACCTTCTTTGGTCATGTCGTCCTATGGGTCGAACTGCGTCCCCCAAAAGTTACATCTAAGTTCTCACGCTCAGGACCCCAGAACGGGGCCTTATTTGGAAGTAGGGGCATTACAGGTGGAAATGGGAAAGTTAGCCTGAAGTTGAGTGGACGAGGGTGGGCCCCCAACCCAGCAGGACCCGTGCCGCTCTAGGAAGAGGACATTGGGGCCCAGACAGGAGGGCGGGGGGGAGGCCCGAGACGACCGCGGGCCCGGAGGGGTGCTGGCCGCGACAGGAGCCGGGGGCGCGGCTTTTCCCCGCGGCCTTCAGAAGCAGCGCGGCCCTGCTGAGACCCTGGCTTTGGACATCTGTCTTCCAGAACAGCGAGGCGGGCAGTTCCTGCTGTTTTCAAGCCACCCAGTTTGAAGCAATTTGTTACGGCCACCCCCGTAAACTCCAAGCCTTGCAACTGCATCAGCTCACAGAACGCAGGGTCACGAAGCGTCCTCCCCGGCTGAGTGGGAGCTGGCACCCCAAGACGCCGCTGCCTAAACTATACAAAGTACGGCCCGTCCCTGGGTGGCTGGGTGCAGGGCTGAGCCACTTAGCAGGGGAGCAGCGTCAGCCACGATAAAGTGCAGTGTGGCCTCTTCCTCTGCCGCGCGGATCGCGGTCAGCGTTTTAATTAGATGTCCACCCACCTCCGTAGCACGGGGGCAGGCATAATTGCTCCATTGTCAAGGAACCTGTTAAGACGGCCACATGGGAAAGGGGCAGCGGCAGCGCCTTCCGAGGCCACCCTGCGGACTGGTTTGTAAATAAATCATACTTTTTAATTGCTCTGTCAGAGGGAGCCTTCTCGGAGCAGAGGCGGCAGTCGCTGCACGCGGGCTGGCCCCAGGACATCTGTTTGGTCTGGCAGAGGGCTCCCGGCACTTGTACTCAATCTCCAGAGCGACCTTTCCGAGTCTGGGGACACAGGGACAATTAAAGGCGCACAATGGCGCGACCGTGTTCGCCGTGACAGACGCGGGTTGGCTGCTTCCCACCGCAGCCGCCGGGCGGGGAGGAACAAAGGGCGCAGCCCATCTGCACGGTGCCCCGCATGCCTCCTGCTCGGACGCCGCAGACAAACCCGGGGCGCCCACCGGAGCCTGCCCCGGCATTAGCATGAGAATGCATTCGGGATCTCTCTGACAGACACGACCAAGAGATAGGTTTCGGGGACGGTGACCCTGCAGGCTGGGGAGGCGCGGTTGTCCACTCCGCGGTGGCCCGCTCTGCCGCAGAGCCGCAGACGAGCTGAGCATCCCCCAGAGGGCCACTTGCTGCAGCGGTTTCTCCAGGAAAACCTAAAGGAGCATTGCGGGGTTCTGCATGCACAGGCAGAAGTCCGTTTTCCTGCCACGTCTCTGAACACGCCTGCACCCCCCCAAGTATATTCCTGCAGCTTCTCCAGGCCTCTGATTTTCTCTGAGTCCAGCAATGTGGCTAAAGACAATGTGACATGCCTGTCAAAGAGGGGGGGAGAGGAAAGCATCCACGGTAGGCTCTTGGGAGGAAGGCTGCCAGGACTCCAGAATCCTAAAGATGCAACCACATACCTGACAATCTTGTATGTTCAAAAGTTCCCTCCACTCTCCCCCCAATTCCATGGGCCATCTGACCCATCTTCCCAACCCTAGCCCCCCTCAAGCCTGCAAAGCCCCACCCCAAGGTATCCCTAAGGCCCCATTTTATCCCTTCCCTGTACAAATTACCTCCAGCTTATCACAGATTTCACCCTTGTAGGTGTCAGCTCCCAACCTTCCTCTCCCCCAACTTCCTGTAAGCCTATCATCCAGTCTCTAGCTCTCTGAGACAGCTTGGTTTGCTTGTTTGATATCAGTGAGGTCAAAAAGAAAGGTGAAGATTCTAGAGAAAGGACTGTTGGGTCGTGAGTGATAATTTACAGCATTTTTTACTTCAGGCCCATTTGCTGATCCTCAGTGTGGGTGTAAGTTGAAAAGTCACTGTGATTAGGAAGCAGGGCACCTATGGGGATAGAGATTTCATCTGATGTTTCACCTGTCTTTCAGGGCTGACCAGGCTTCTGATGATCTTTGCATCCGTTGTGGATGAGCCACGAAGACAAGGCCCGCAGCTCGTGGAGGGCCGAGGCGACGCTCCGACCGCGACCCCCGCTCCCTCTCGGCTGCAGCTTGGCTGCGGCACACGCGTGGGCCCACGGGCTGGCACGGGGCGCCTTTCTTGCGCATTCCCTTACGTTTTAGAATTGAAATACGCCCCGGATAGATCGCAGAGGTTGGACTTTTGACAACATCCATAACGTTGACAATAACCAAAAGAATGTGTCTCTGACGCAGGGGGAGGACAGGGAGTGGCACGGCGCCCCGTGAGGAGTCCCTAGCCGGGGGGCACGGGTCGGCGGCCCTTAGCAGCTGTTACATAAACACGGTGGAATGCACCGTGCTCTGAGGGGTGGAAAAAGCCATCACTAGGCACCGGGGAACGGCGTGCCCTGCCCGCTCTCCAGCTGCGATCCAGCGCGTTTAAACAAGGACTTAGCGCCCTTAACAAGGCGTTTGATGGAGTGTTAACGACCCTCCGCCTCTCGGTGAGCTGTTAACCAACAAGGCGTCATTAACTGCTGGTAATGACTGCGGAGCTCGGGATTATTGCTTAATTACGAACTTGATCGCGAGGGTCCCCGCTCCTGACGTGGGGAACACTTTTCCAGAGCAGTCGTTCAACGACATCCGTCGTGTCTCCCCGGCACCTCCCTGCCCTGGAGACTGTAGGGCGTGATGGGGCACGTCCCGGCACCTGCCACAGCCATTGTTTGCACAGTCCATGGTTGTCTTCCAGCCTCCGGTGGGACTGGGTCCTCCCCAGACAGTGAGCAAAGGAAGTGGAGCTGCTGTAACAAATGATTTCCAGGGGGCTATTGATCCATTAGAAACATAAAGTGGGCCCTCCGCGGGGTGCCTTGGCGCCCCGACTGGACGGGATAGCTCAGGGTTTGGGAAACGTTTCCGACCTCAGTCTCTGCGATGATGTGGACGTGGATGCTTCCAGAGCAGCCGAGGTGCCCGTGCTCGTGGCAGCTTGTCCCTGTGTGTGGGAACTGGTGCTCCATTCCCAGTTCCCACTCGCCAGCACCCGTGAGGCGGGGTCCACGTGGACCTTCAGGACGGTGGGCCAGCCCCAGGACCACGGGCCCAGGAGGCCGTCACGACCTGCAGCCCGGAATCTCCCCACAGGACCCCTGAGGTTTCCCTTCCTATTATATTTTGTTTCATTTTACTTTTTTTCCACTTTACATTTTTTCCATCATTTTCTTTTAAATGTTACATTCGAAAATATGAGGTCCCCATACACTCCCCCACCCCCCTACCCCACTCCTCCCACATCCGCCACCTCTTCCATCATCACGGCACATCCACTGCACCTGGTGAATACATTCTGGAGCACCATTGCACCACATGGACAGTGGTCCACACTACAGTACACACTCTCCCCCAGTCCACCCAGTGGGCCATGGCAGGACACACCATGTCCAGCATCTGCCCCTGCAGCACCACCTAGGACAGCTCTAAATCCTGAAAATGCAC
Organism: Dasypus novemcinctus; assembly: GCF_030445035.2. NCBI lineage: Eukaryota > Metazoa > Chordata > Mammalia > Cingulata > Dasypodidae > Dasypus > Dasypus novemcinctus. Next base: position 2,179,364 of record NC_080674.1, on the reverse strand, counting down.
CCATATCATATTTCTTCTTCCCTCTCCCTGCCATCAGCACCTACCCTGGCCACTTTCTCCACATCAATGCTACAATTTCTTACATTACTAATCACGAAAGTTCCCCAACAGAACACCAGTAAGTCCATGCTAATCCATACTCTATTCCTCCATCCTGTGGACCCTGGGATGGTTAAGTCCAGTCCCCTTCTACATCAAGAGGGGGCTTTAGCCTCAGCAGACTTGCAATTCCTACACCCTGGTTTCTTGGACTTACCCTGGCCAGCTAACAGGCAGGTGAAGGTCAGCCACCACCACAGGGAGCCAAGAGTGCCTACAGCTGCAAGCAGGAGGATTGCATCCGTCATCCAGGTGGAACCCCTTCCTATTTTAAATTCAGTCAGACGTGTGGATTGAGTAAAGGTATTGGTTCCATTATTGCTGTATGGGTCCTTTAATCAGCTTGAGTCACTCTATTGCCACTAACCTCCAGAGCAGTTTCTGAGTGATTTTGAAGTTTAGAAAACTTTTAACTTACTGTTTGCAACCACCATGTATCTGTATGAGGCTTTGCTGTACCTGGAATTGGTCGAAACCAAGAGAGGGGGTTATATGAGCTTCTGTGGATATTATAATTTAATTCAAAATAATTTACCTCGTATTTTACAATGCCCCTAACGGGCTTATTTCATTGCACTTATTCAGGAAATAATTGCTGATCAATGTGTATTTCTGGGCATGTATACTAGTATCTTTTAAAATTACAAATGTGCTTTCCCTTCTGCCTTTGTGAGCACATGACCTTCACCCCGTTTCTCCGGAGGATACATTCCAGTACCTGGGAGAGGATTTGTTTGTTACAGAAGGAATGCAGAGAGAAAGACCCTGGTAACAGGCAGCTTTTGAAGTTCCAAAGGAGGTTCTTGCAGTAAAAATTAGCTTAGCAAGCCAAGCTATTGTCCTGGGAAAGGACTGGCTCAGTTCCTTTGTCAGCCACTGACCCACTCTGCATCAGCGCTGGTTCCAGGCCTGGCCTCCAGGGCCCCCCAGGAAGGAGTCCCCGCCAGGGAGGGGGGCTGGGAGGTGTGGGGGGGGGGAGTGGACGCATCCCTGAGCCCTGGGAAATTGTGAGGACAGGCCTGCTGCTCCCTCTTGAGGCTTCAGCCCAGGGAGGGGACTTTCCTGGGAAGGGAAGGGCCCCAAAGGCTCAGGGGAATGCTAACGCCACCCCGCTCTCTTCTGGGGACTCCACGAAGAGGCTGCCCCAGCCTGTCCTCAGCCACAGCACTTGGAGACCCCTCGAGTTGGGGACCCCCGGAGGCTCCCTGAGGCTCCGTGCCTGTGAGCAGAGCCAGGGGTCAGACACCCGGCCAGGGAGCTGGAGAGAGCGGGTGGGACTGCAAGACAAGGGGGCTCCAAAAGAGCGCGCCAGGCTGACCCAGCCCAGGCCCCCTGGAGGGGGTCATTCCCAGGAGACTAAGAAGGGCCAGCGCGGGAGCTTTCCCGGGCTCTGCCCAGCTGGGGTCAGAGAGAGCAGTCTCTACAAGGCAGCAGGCAAGCAGGGCCAGTGGTCAGAGCAGAGTCTTGGCCAGAGGGCGGGGTGACCTTGGACCCTGATGCAAGGCCCCCCCCAAGCCCCCAGCCCCTCTGGTGGAGAAGCAGGGAGAAGGGGCAGACAGTATCTGCGGGCAGTGCCCACTAGGCTTGGAGCACAGCTGCCCCTTCAGCTCCCGCTGCCTCCTGCGGATTTGCAGGTGGGAACGAGGGGGACAAGAAACACAAGACAAAGTACTAGATGCTTTTTTTTTTTTTTGGTGCCCATTCCTTTGTACTGTGCACCAAATTGGGTGCCTGTGGTCTCAGCTGTATGCGATACATGTGTGTATAAACCTCTTTAACATTACTTTCTCAGTCTATATTTGGTCTCATTCTGGACTATAAAAAGCATAACTGGCATTTTTTCTCTCTCCGCCCTTTTGTTTTTAAGGAGCTACGAACATGGATTTAGGGGAAACTATTTTGCAGTCACTTTTCTCTGAGCCAGAATTAAATTAAAGCAATATTAAAAATGCCTTTGAACATGTTACACACTTTTGAAAGCGTATTTATACACTGCGCTTGGGAACACGCTCTCCTCTGCCCTCCCCATCAGCGCAGCCTGGCCTCATCTGCCAGAGATGGAGCTCTAGGACCCCCGTCCCTCCCAGGGACCCTGCACTCACCGCCCAACCCTAATGCGATGCTGAGACCCGTCTCCCGGGAATAAATTCCAACACGCAGTGTTCCAGGGAGATAGCGCCGGTGTCACTCATACTTGCTGAAGTGGGGGAACCGTGCTACGACCTCCCAGAAGTGGACGCTCGCTGGCTCCTCGTGTGCTGAGCGGGGCATGCTGGCACGGTTGCTCACAAGCTCTTGCAGTCCAGCAGTTGAGAGGTGCGCTGTGGACAGGCGTGGTCAGCTCAGGAAAGAACAGCCTGTTTTGTACATCGAGGTGTCCACCACCCGCAGGCATGCAAGACAGAGCATGTGGGACATAAAGCAGCGAGGGACTCTGGCGTCTCCTGAAGTTTGAGAACGCTCTCCCTCTACATCTGCTCTCCAGCTCACTGCCTTGCTCGCCTTCTTCAGCAGCACCAAGGAGGAGAGGTCGATGGGGCTCTTGCTTCCTTGCGGATGGATGGTGAACAGCTTCTTTGCAAGTGCCTACATCCTCTTTCTTTCTCTATTTTTTTTTAAATGTTACATTAAAAAAAATATAAGAGGTCCCCACATACCCCCCACCCCCTCATCCCACTCCTCCCCCATCAACAAGCTCTTTCATCATCGTGGCACATTCATTGCATTTGGTGAATACATTTCGGAGCCTTGCTGCACCACATGGATAGTGGTTTACATTGCAGTTTACACTTTCTCCCCGTCCACCCAGTGGGCCATGGCAGGACACACATCCTCTTTGTCATCCAGCAACAGGTGCGTGGAGGGTTTCTGCAGAGCATGGGGAAGCCCCCACGCCTTCCCTGAGCCTCCTCTGTAAATATCAGATTGCAACAGAGCAATCCATGTGAGTTCAGTTGAAGGAACACGGCACTAAAGAGAGACTATGTGATGTTCTCACGCATCCCACATAGCTTCCTCGTTCGGCCCGAGCCGGGAGGTGGAGCGTGCCGCACTTCCGGAAAGGCCACCCTTTTCCCTAGGCTTGAAATGTTTCACGCTGATAGCATGAAAGAGATTGGTTTAAAGGAAAGGGTAAGTCTTTTCCCTCCTCCTTGGTCGATTCCACATTTCTTAATTCCCAAGGAGCCCTGCGAAGGTACCATGTGGTTTTGTCATCGGGAACGTGGGGAAGGCATTGAAGAGTTCTCATGCTGAGTGACGGTACACTATCAATTATTAACTGAGCCATTTTGTGATTTCTTGAACTTTATGACATTATAGTTCTAAAGTTATGAACTGGATAGGATTTTAGTTCTTTGACATCAAATAAGACTACAAAAGGGGACAAAACTTGAAGTCTTATGGTGACAAGATTTCCAGTAAATGCTAATGCTAAACAACCCAGTAAAATCAGCCATGTTGGGGCATTTGATTGTCACCTGCTTTCAGCCTTACTTTTAGAAAGTTTATTCTAAAAGTTTTAAATAAACAATCAGGAAGAAAACACGCATGTTGTTAAAAGGGATTTCACGGCTATTACATCCTTGGCTCCTATTTTGCTGGGGCTCTTCAATATGGTTTGCATTAGAAAATATTCATAAAAAATCTGGTTTTATTAAGCAGTGCTTTTAAATCAACACAATAACCATCTCCAAAATCCCAAACTTAATTAATACTGTATGGTTATACTGAGTACAGAAGTTAAAAAGTTAAAACCATAAAATGAGAACTTTCTTGCCATCTATTTCTTAGATCTAGAAGACTCTAGATAGTATTTAAACCAAGAAAAGTAAAATTATACACATATAACAATGTTTTCCTTCCAGTTCTGGAGTAATTGCCCAGTTACCTGTTGAGTTGTTGACTGGACCTCAGTACCCACTTGGGGCCCTGCTCCTATTTCCAGGTGGCTGATAGTCCAAGTCCTCGGAGTTGACCTGGTTGTTTTTGTTCATTACGTGTCCCGGTGGGCAGTTCCTCACACGTAGGAGACACATGATAACATGTCCAGTGAATGAATCCAGGGAAGGGCTAGGAGGACCAGATAAGCAGTGGAAAGAAGATAACTTCCGCTCATCACTTGGTGTTGATCATATTCTTTATATAAATAAGTAAACCCCCAGCTTCAAAGCTGCTTCCATGGTCTTGGTTGAGGTAAAAGATATTTTGGATTGGAAGAGGGAAAGCAAATAAGCATTAGAACAAGAAGTGAAGGGAACATTCCAAACTCCCAATGAGTCCTCACCTCTGGGCCCAGACAAATTACATGCCAGGGTACTGAAAAGAACTGACAGAGGAGATAAATGTTATGTTGTGAAAGAACATTGAGCTTTCACAGTGTAGCCCCAGAGATCTCAGAGCAGGCAAAGCAGGTGCAATTCAAAATGAAGGGTAGATAGATTTGGCAACCATAGAACAGAGAACTCTACATCACTGATGGGTCAGAGGGTGGACAGAGATAGTTCAGAAAGGTGTAGAAAAGGAGCAGCTGTCCCTGATGTCAAACCCAGCCCACCAAGAACACCCTCAGGGTAATGTCATCTTTTTTTGAGATGCAATTATTGGATTTCTACATGAGGAAAATACCAAAGCACTGCATGGAGATGTCAGCAAAACAGGAGCAAATATCTTCTTTCCTTTTGAATGCAGCAGAAAAATGCAGACTCCTTGCTAGTGCAATTCAGATTCCTCACTAGTTCAAAGACAGTTCTCCAAGGACATGGAGTGTTGACTCAATGCCAAGTCGGAATTTGCCATCAACTGGGTATGGGCACAGAGGTCTTGTTGCCCAAATTTTGGATGGCATAATGAGGCAATAATGATTTCCCTGGATGATAGAACCAGCATCCAAAACATCTTCCCAGCTTAGACCACAGCTGAATATAAACTAATGGCGTTTTCAGGAATAGATGAAGTCCCAAGCACACCTGCTGGTCCAGGGGACAGCAGTGCCCAGGGTGCCTTATTAACTCTAAGATAAAGGCCCCCCTGGCACACAGTGCTCTGGATAAAGCACAGGGAACCAGGACCGTGCCCAGAAAGCAGCCTCTGAAACAAGTGCAACTCCTGGTTAAATCTTAGCCGGGACATTGTGCTCCACCCTGAACTCTAAATTTAAAAGGTGCATTTTCCACTTTCCCTGTGTCAGAAGGAAAAAAATGAGGTCAAAGGACCCAAAAACAGGTTAGAAGAAAGACTTAAGCCCATGTAGCCTAAGAGAAGAAAAGATCTGGCAAAGCTCTGAAGATAACCTACAATATCTGAATGTAACTGATGTGGAAAATAGATTAGCTTAGCTCTCCGTGGCTCCAAGAACTAGACTTGGGAGCAAGGAATGGAAGCTACAGAGAAGAATTTTGACTAGATAGGGAAAAGTTTTTGAAAAAGCTGACTGAAGATAAATTGACAACTTTAAGAGGCAAAGGATTTCCATCATTTGGAAATTTTTGAGAAGTGACTGAAGATAATCTTATCAGAACGTTTGTGATAAAGATTTAAGCTTTGGATGGTTGCTAGGTGTAGAAGTGCACTGTCCAATATGGCAGCACATGTGGTCACTAAGCACTTGAAATGTGATTACTCCAAACTGAGATATGCCCTGAGTGTGAAATATCCACCTGAGCACAAACACTTAGGGTAAGCCAGGAAAAAAAAAGTAAAATATCCCATTAGACAATTTTATAATAGTTACATGTTCAGCTGATAATATGTTAGAGAAACTGGATTGCATAGAACATTGTTAATTCATTTAGTAATTATTAAATTAATGTTTTAAATTAAATGCCCCTGCTGCTTTTTCCTATTTTATAATGAGACAACTGAAATAGTTTAAACTGAAGATATGGGATATGGACCTCATTGGTCTAAATGGTTACTATTTCAAGTATATTTTAAAGGTGAAAAAACCTGCTTTATAAAATTATTTAAATAATATTATAGAAGTTTATTTAAAGAATGCTATAAAATCAGTCATTTAGGGAAGCTGTCCTTGTTAATGGAAATTGTCCCCTGGGAGCCTTCGTCTTTCGCAGGTGCTTCTCACCTCTGCCTCTGGAGTAAAGCAGATTGGCTTGCATTAGTTTTAAGGCCTGCAAAATGCCTGGATTCTAAGAATGCTCAATATTTCATAGTTGAGATTTGCATTCGCATTGATTAGGAACAGAAAGCCTGACTTCGGGGTGAACAAGCTTTAGGGTGTGGCCATGATATAGTCCAGTTCAGTGGCTGCCAGTTTTATTGAATCACTGGAGAACCTTATTTTTAAATGCTGGTTCTGGAAACTGTTGAACCAGAATCACCAAGAAAATTAAGAAGCTATTTACTGAAAGAGCTCTCCAGAAGAATTTAAAACAGTTACAGGAAATTCAGGTGCCCTCTTCTCTCAAGGAATTCTTTTTACTTGAGTGATTCATATAAACGCTTTAACTCTGTATCTTTACTTATAAACATAAGTTCCTGCTTTATGTTCCTAAATTCCTGTAAAATTTACAGAAAGCTAACTACCACCTAATACTGTTTACCTATGCATATTGCAACTGAAACTTAAAGCTTCCCTCTCAATTATTCATAATTTCCTTATAGGAATTGGAACAAAAGTTATATTTGGAAAGTAGAGTGCTTGTGTGTGTGTAGAGCTCTCTCAAACAACAGAAATATTTTGTATTGATATATTTTTAAAAAGTCTTTTCTGTAAAAATTCAAAAACTCAAAGACAAAGGAAATGCTTGTGTTTATATCATAAATTAGCAGCATCTGTTGTGACTGGGAATTGGTTGGAGAAATAACATTCTGGTGGATCACCCATGTGTTCCCTCGTGGGGAGCCGTACATGTAAAAGAAGATCGTATGGCATGCTGTCTACCACCTATTGCTCTGATTTAGAAAAGGAGAAGGAACATACTATGAAAAGTATATTCCCCTTTACACTTAATGCTGAAAACTGCACCCATGAGCTGAACAATAACAAAGATTTAAGTAACTATGGGAAGAACAAAACGCGTGTCTGTCCTTGAGTCGATGTATGTGGGAAAAGAGCTGGAAATGAGCGGAGACAAAATTCACAAGAGCCGCTTGTCAGAAACGTAAGCAGAATTTAAGTGCTTATTTAGTGTGGAAACCAGCACGATTGTAGACATAGCGCATCCGAAGATCGATTTTAAGAATTGGTTAAAATGCCATAGCATGTTTTGATGACTCAGGATTTGTTTGAGGGTACTTAGAAGTCCTAAAGATTTCCTAGTAAGTGATACGGTGAGTCATAAATGGCCTAGATCCCACGAGATCTGACTGCTCGACCCAGCGTCTCTTTCATTTCTTAACCACAGGAAGTGTATTTGCCACCTTCACCCAAGACCCTCTGTGTGCACAGGGCCAAGCTGGTTGAACGGAAGAGAGCGAGGGGCCTTCGCCTATGCACCTGCCCGGAGAAGCTGTCAGCACTGGCTTGGCGTGGCGCACACCAGTTTTCGAACGTATTGTGCCCATTCGAAGGCGGACCACGAGCCGCGTTAGGCTGAATTACCAAATTGAAAGTGCCCGTGCAGAGGTCTCCAGCAAGCCTTAGCAATTTTGTTTCATGATCCCTCCATTATCCCTTCTGCGCATGCTGGATTTCCTCCCCACAACCTCAACAGACATCCCCTGAAGAGGGATGCTGATGAGCCCCTTGGGTATTGCTCCTACCTTGTGTGCCACATTTGACCTGGCATCATGATTTGTTTGTTGCGCAAACAGCCATTTCTGACTTCTGGCATTTTGAGTCAGAACTCTTCCCAACCCACTTGCAACAGAAAATAGTTGTTCATGAGTTCACAGAAATCTTACTTCTGTGTTTAGGTGTAAGAACTTTGCCTCAAGAAAGAAGTACTAGGGGGAACTCTAAATTAGAGAAGTGGGTCGAAGGACCCATCATTTTACAAAACCATTCCAAGTTCCTTGCAGCTGCCAGAGTTTACAGATAATTTAACAGTTGAAAGAGACTGGGATCTAAGGACAGGAACTATTGAGAACCACTGCCCATTGAAGATCCATCAGAAATAAGTAAAGGCAGCCCTGATATGCTAATAAAGATGAGGAGAAAATAGGACTCGATTTACAAAATAATTGCACGTGTTCAAGAACATCTAAACTGAGTTCTATTTGGTTTGTTCATCTCTTTTTATCTTGATGATTTATCTTTGACAGAATTTTTAAACTTTTGTAAGAGAAAGGATGACAAACTCAAGAGAACTGAAAGCTCAGACAGGCTGTGAGCGCAGAGATTTCCTTGCCTCGAAAACACGGAAATACATATTCCATACACTGATTTCAAACATAGTGACATTTTCATCTGGGAAGTGATCATATTGAGACTGCAATAATCTGAGTTGAACTTTCATATCTCTTAAGGCCAGAAGAAAGTGCCAACTCTTTTTTTACTAGTGAAACTGTCAAATATGTTAAATACCTTTCCCAGCATTAAATTTTATTCAAGAACCAGTTGTTTTGTAACATTTCATCAGAATATTATGCCAGGGTGTGTGCGCTTTTGCAATCCTAAATTCCTCATCAAGTGAGCTCTTTGCAGCTTTCCCTGCTGTCCTTAGGAAGCCTGTCCCGGCCTCGGTTGGGCCATGGTGGGGTCTCCAGCCCATATTCTCACCCTCACTCTCTGTCCGGGCTGATTCCCCATGGCCTGCCCTTTCCTGCTTCAATCCCGGGATTGAATAGTTCCAAAGGGAAAGAGTCTCTGCAATCCCAAACTTTTCTCTTCCCCGCTCTCAGGATCCTGCTGACGTGCTTGTGATTATTTGTGTAGCCTTCCCAACCTCTCGTCCCCAGACTGTTTATTTATTGTTCTGAAAGCGTCCACGTCCTCGCCACTTGGTTCTCCACTTCACCATTTTCCCACACTGGCCTCCTCTGCTCCTTCCTGTTTAAAATAGCAGAGACGAGTTTCAGTTGCCAAGGCCCCAATCATGCTTCAGAGTCTGCTCTTCAGGATTTTCTAGCACTTTATTACACTTAAACGGAATGCCTGATGGGCGTTTCACATTAGTGGTCCAACAGCAGCTTCTTTTTTTTTTCCTTGTTGCCCTTTTGCCCTTTTCTTGCTTCCTTTGATTGCATCTTCATTGCTCTGGGCTCCTGTAAGATTTTTTTGGTTGGAAGAAATTGCTGGAAATCAGTTTTAAATTATCTCAAGAAAACTTTGTCTGTCTTCATTTTGCATAGTCTCTAGCCTACTCAATAGATGTATAATTTAAAAGCCACATGGACAAAACTTTGACCTTGACAAGGCATTTCTTTTCATAAAAAGCAAATACATATATATATATGTGTGTATATATATATATATTCATGCATATGTATATATACATACATGTATTTTAAATATATCTTGACTTTCTATTCATACAAATCTTACTGTGCCAGCCAAAATGTTTATAACAGTTTTCCTACTCATATTTCATCTCCTCCTAATAAACCATTATCTCATCTTAGGAAAGTTTGGATTCATCTTTGCTCAAACTCTGCATATGCTAAACTTACACTTGTGAAATCAATTTTAAACCAGACCTTCAGTTGCTTTTGGCCATAGATTTATAACTCGATAACTTTATTGTTTAAATACTTCTACAAACCTCTTCTCACTCTGATTATCGCCTTACCATTTAAGTACACCAGTGTGTATGTAAAATAAAGTGATAATATGTTAATATGATATTTAATGCCCCACATTTTGCAGAACACATGAATGCCTTGAGGGCAGAATGCTTTCTAATAGTTGGGGAGTGGAGGTTCAAATGTGTTCATGCCATGTGTTCACTCATTCAGTCCTTCATTCAAGAAAGCTTTGGCCTATGGGCTTACGGTCCTGCACCGGCAATGAGACAGTCGTAAATTGCACAACCCACTCCTTACACACTAGTGAGAAAAGGAAATATCTAAAACACAATTATGACATAATGTTAAAAAGTGTTGCTAGAGATGAAGGGGGTGGGGCAAGGAGCACAGGGAGAGACTAAAGCATGGCTTTGCATCCATGAGAAGCAAAACAGCTGTTTTCCCTAGAAATCCTTGGTGAGCAAAGCCTGTGGCAAGCCATGCCTGGGGCCAAGGCACTCCAGGGCGATGGCTACTTGGTAATGGGACTTTTCTTCTTTGTGCTGTCAAGAGCCGTGGCCTTTAGACAGGAAGAAGTCTTCTGCAGTGGATCTCAGTACAAACGTCTGAGCTCTGCTGATTCTGAAATGTAGGTCAGCGACTGGGCTTTAGCCAGGAGTTTTAAAAGGAACGGCTAGCTTTCTTGATCTGGGAAGTATGCAGGCCCCAGAACTTCCTCCGTGCGCTATACCACCCAGACCTGCCCCAGACATCCCCAAGGTGCCTAGAAGAGTACCCCAAAGCAGTGCTAAGAAGGTTAAGTGCGTGCCTTTCTGGAACACCCAAGTCAGGAAAGGTGCTGCCCAGTCTTGCCTGGGGCCAGTGAACTGCATCAGAGGTGGGTCCCTTGGTTGGTAGAGCGTCAAGAAGGGGTCCCAGCCCACCACTCGCTCTTCTGTGACCCGAAGGTTGTAGGCCCTGAGGAAGGTGGAGGAATTTAGCCCACCCTCCTCCAATGTACCAGACAGTTTTAAAGTCTCACGGAGCTCTTTGTAAGTTAATATTACTCCAAATGTTTGCACAAGTTTGGAGGCACCCTGCAACATCTACCCCATCTTGATTTCCCAGGACCTTCACCACCTGTCATCAATGCACCCCATCCTTCATGGGATGCACCCCTTTATATGCTCTGGGTACAGTTCAGATCCAACACTGCTCTTGACACACAGTAGGGCAGGCTGCCCAGCCTTCTCACCTTTTCATGTGCTTTTCTTTGCCTTAGGAACACTTTTTTTCTGCCCCTCCTGGTCCCTGAGGTTCCAAACCTTGGTATGCATAAACACAGACAGAGGATCACTTCCCCCAGGACTGGTTCAGAAATTGTCCTTGGAAGAGATGATGACCTTTAAAATGGTCCTGACTGTGTGGGGCGAATTGTGTTTCCCAAAATAAATGTTCACATCTCACCCCTTGGTGCCTGTGAACGTTGCCTCAGTTAGCATTAGGACCTTTGCAGATGGAATCACATTACGGTGAGGTCAGACTAATCCAATAGCTGGTATCCTTGTAGGAGAAGGGACCCTTGGCCATGCAGATACAGAGTGGCTGCCTCATGTAGACAAAGTCAGAGACTAGAGTCATGAGTCCCCTGGCCAAGGAATGCCACCACCAAGAGCCAGAAGAGGGGCCTGGAACATTCTCCCTCTGAGATCCCAAAAGGGAACAACTCTGCCGACACCCTGGTTTTAGACCGCTTCCTTCCTGAACTGTCAGTGAATGAATTTCTGTTCCCTTAAGCCACCCGATGTGTATTGATTTGTTATAGAAGCCTTGAACAATGAATACACTGATGCACAAGTAAGAGGAACTCAGGAGCAGCGAGACCACAGAAGCTCAGCACCTGCTACCTGCGATGTCCCTGGAAGTGGGGAAGTTTGGTGAGAATGGAGTACAAGTATGTAGGGATGTTCTCATTACCCAGAAATGACAGGAGGCGATGACAAAGGTGCTCCTCTAAGGATGAGACTCTTATCTTCTAGCACTGGGGAGTCCCTGATGGGTTCCAGCAGGGATGGAGTATACCCAGAAGTCTGTTTTGTAGAGTGTGACCTTGGTTTAAATGGAGGGGCAAGAGACACTTCAGGCAGGGGGATTCCAAGGAAGGTAGGGGGAGAGGATGAGGAAAACCGAGACGGCATCTCTGAAGACAGAATTAATAAGAACAGTAGACAGGTTGGCCCCTGAGGAAGTCCACACAGTGAGCTGAGGCCACACAATCTGCATGGTCTTTACCATACACTTCCCTGCTCCTCTGGCTTGCATGAGGAGGGGTCCCTGAGCTGCTCTCATTTCATGCTCACCCCTCTCCTCCCTATAGTAGAGGAAAGAGAGAGCTGCTGGCTGAGTTGGGGAAGGAAGGAGGGGTGGGGAAAGCAGGAGTGGTGAGCCCATCCTCCTCTCCCCACTCCTCTCCTTGTCCTTGGGAAGACTGGTGATCTGGGGTACACTGGATGTGTAGGGTGCCAAGCTGCTTGGAGAGGAGCCGGCCAGCCTCCTGCTCTGCCTCTGACGGGGTGTTCCTCTGGGGTGCAGCCTTCAGAAACCATTCTGTCTAAGGCATAGCCAAACACTCCAACAGTCACTTCACCAATACCAGTGGTGATGTTTTGATTTCTCATCTAAACAATTCAGTTATTTTTCAGTTGGTCCAGAGCTTGGACAAGGAAAAGGGAGGCCTTGCATTGGATCCTCCTTGAACCATGCAGATGGCATTTTATTTTCCATATTATAGATAAGAAATTAAAAAAAAAAGTTTGGCTAGAGTCATATGTTTATAAAGAAGGATCAAGGTTTTAAGCTAACGTCTTGTCTAAACCACATCCACACCACTTAAAATCTCTAAGACTCAATTGAAACATAAGACAATAATGTCCAATTACTCACTGGTAAGCAATTAGTGGGTAGTACTGGGATTAAAAGAGGAGTCATAGATTTGAGGTGGGAACAGAATAGGGGCGAAGAGTTGGTGTGCCTAGACATGAGCCTCTTGAATCTAAGGAGGCTGCATGGTATCTATGTGTGTCCAATAGAAACTCAGTAATTAGTGGAGGGAGGTGAAGATTAAAATAGGACTGGAAAACTGAGATTGGACTCTTATTGTTCAACAGACGGGAGCTGAGGATGAGGGAGAGATGAAGTCATCCAGGAGCAAATAGAGAAGCTAGAGACTGAGCCAGGATGTGGGTGTTCAAAGGGCAGGAAGATGTAGAGGATTCAGACAAGACATTGAGAAATTGGGTAAGACAGAGACAAAAAAGAACAACCAGAGAAAGGCTATGCAGGTGACCTTCCCAAGGGGAAAACTCTTCCACAGAGTCCATTGGGTCCAAGAACTCAAGTAGGTGCAAGTCTGGATAAAGTCAAATGGTGGGCACATTGGAGCACATTGGTGACTTTTACAAGAGAACCTGCAATAGACACCGACTCCCTGTCCTCTATCTTCTTCTGGTAAGGATTTGACCAATTATAGAGTGAAAGAGTAAACATGATGATCATACGTTTATAATCACATTGTGGGAAGATTATAAAGAAGTATGTAGGTAAATAAGTAAATAAATGTGTGTGATGTGTATTAACTGTTAACCATCACCTACAAAGCGGTGGTTACCTTTGAGAAGAAGAGGGATTAGGATGCAGGGAGTGAATCAAAGGGGAATTCAACTTTATCTGTAATATTTTCACTGTTTGGGAATGAAATACTTATGTATTTAACTGAACCCTGATTTTAAATCAAATCACCTTAATAAATAATAGATTGAAATTATCCATATTTCCCTTTTTTTTCCTAGACCTACCTTTAATACCTGATTCATACTTACTTTAGGAATAAAACAACAATAACAACAACAAAACACCCAAATAAATTATTATGTAGCAGGAAAATGATATGGGTATAGGTATGGTTATAGACGTGTATGTAGATTTGGATGTAGATATAGAGGATATATATATAGAAATATATAGAAATAGAGATAGAGATATATAGCTATTGCTATTATTTGCCTACAGGAAATGATATTGGTAAAAGTAGACAACACTGAGACCACCAGTAATTAATTTCTTTGGCCTATTTGCACCCTGTAGGGGAGCTCATTGCCTTCCTAGACTCTCCTTCTTTGGTGCTGGGATCAAGAAATCTCCTAACGTGTCAATCTTTAATACTCAAATGATGAGAAGAAATGGAGTGGAGAGAATTTGAAATAGTAAAACCTCTAATATTCTCCACAGACTGTTGCATTCAAGATCACATGGTGCACTCCCCTCTGCACCTCCCTCTAACTTTGGGTGCCCTGATGTGCCCAGATGTGTGTCTGGGCCAAGCTAGGGCAACTCTGTCCTTGGCGCTGTGCACTAGGACCACCTGCGGAAACCACAGATGAGACTGTGTTGCAATAAGTGTTCCGCTAGGCTGATGTCTTGGAAGGCAGGGGTTGGTCTTTGCATCTATCCTTCCCTAGGAATAATATGCTATCTGGGACAGAATGGGTGAGTAATAAATACTGGGAGATAGAGTGAATAAATGAATGAATGAATGAATGAATGAATTGGAAAGGCAATATTAGAGGTGAAAGTGTATAATGAATGGAACTTGGAACTACACTAGTGTCAGGAAATGTGGGCTCTTGCTCTTGAAATTCTATTATCTTAGTGGTCTTAGAGATTGACTTAATGTCTCCAGTTCTCATTGCTCTTAATGTAAATGTGGACAGTAGAGGAGGAACTTGCTGCATTTAGCAGTTTGTGGAGTCCGGGGACCTAAGTGAGCATGTAACTGGTGGAGCACAGGGCTCCTCCACACACTGCATCTCTGTGTCTTAAAATCCTTTTCCTGTTGTCAAGGAGTGAGTTGTGTTGTATTATTACACATACACACACACACATATTCCCACAGAAAATATAAATGTGCAGGCCATGCCTCGGTTTAATTTAAGGAAGTAAATTCATTCCTCTCTAAATTAACTAAGGCAGTGGTTACAAATTTGCTGGAAACTTGTCCAACTATTTGCTAGGAAACTATATATCTGGACACTGGAATATATAATTGGTTTCCTCTGTTTGCTCTCTGGAAATTTGCATCTCTCATAAAGTCATAGAGAACTTAATACTGATTTTTTAAATGATTAATATTTTACTTTTAAAAAAAAATTAAAGTTAATAGATGACAGGGAATGTTACATTAAAAAACATAAAAAAAAAAACCATGAGGTTCCCATATAACCCACTCCCCACTCCCCATCACATCATTTTTGTAAATTGTACTTTTTTGAAGATATATACATCACACACAAAAAAATGTTACTTTAAAAAATATGAGGTTCCTGTATACTCCCCACCCCCCCAAACACATACCACTCCTCCCACACCAGCAACCTCCCTCATCATGTGGCACACTCATCGCACTTGGTGAACACATTTTGGGGTACTGCTGCATTACACAGATAATAGTTTATCCTTCAGTTTGCACTCTCCCCCTGGTACATTCAGTGGGTTATGGCTGGATATATAAAGTCCAGCATCTGACCCTGCAATACCATTTAGGACAACTCAAAATCCCAAAAATGCCCCTACATCACATCTCTTCTACCCTCTCCCCACCCTCAGCAATTGCTGTGACCACTTTCCCCAGCTTGATGCTAAAATTTCTTCTATTTCTCATCACAACAGTTTTATAGTAGAGTATCAGTAAGTCTCCTCTAGCCCATATTTTACTCCTCCATCCTGTGGACCCTGGGATGGTGATGTCCTCTCCACCTCAAGAGGGGGCTTAGATTCCACACTGGATCACTTCCTTAAGAATTAACTGCTAAATTCCATCACAGCTGATGGAAAAGTGATCTGGAGAGTTACGAAACAAGAAAGCCCACCCTTCTCGCCATTAACGTGCACATCAGGCCTAGACTGGCACTGGGTGTTTCGACCGTGTCCTCAAGCACAATGTCAGGGGTGCTGCAGTGTCAGTTCTGTCCCGACTTGAGATCTCAGTCAAGGTGGCATTTATTTCCTGTGCAGCACTACCGTGGTGTAATGGATGGAATCCATCTGGTACTGGAGACACCAGACCATACATTTATTCAGACTCTGAATGATTGTGTGTGATACTTACAGACAAAACAAATAACTCCATTAGTGTCAGGCATGAGAAGTACTAGAGAGCCACGTGGGAATCATCCTCAGGGCAGTGAATCACCCAGAAGTTGCCTGGGAGCACAAGTCCAAAAGTGGCCTGGATTCCTGGGGGTGTCAAGGCTGGCAGCCCCACCAGGATGAGTGATGAGAAGTTACAAATGGGGTAGGATGAAGAACGCTATATTTTGAACATTTTAGAAGAGAAGCTCTCCCTTCTTCAAAAGAAAGCTTTTGATAGTCATACAGATGCCTCCAGCAGGCTGTCCCTTGCTCCTACTCAGTATCAATTTCAAAGTTCAGGCCACAGGAGGATATGATAATCTCACCATCCACAAAAAGCCAGAATGTGATTTATATTCTCCAAGTCCCAAGAGCATTCTTACAAAATTAGTCACACAGAAACCCGTCTCTGCTGTAAAATCAAGGGCATCTATCTGTATCCACGATGAAGAAGACACGCCTAGGTTTGGATGCCTCATCACATTTCAATGCCCCCTCTTCCATAAAACTTTCCTTAAGCCCCTCTTTCAATTTAAAATAGTATTTCCCCTCTTATTTTAATAGAATGCTATTCCTGTTCTATGCATATTGCATTTTCTGTGAGCATTTCCTATACTAGAATGTAAGCCTCTTGAGGACAGGACTGTGTTTTTATATTTCCATAACCTTCCATCTGAAGCACATGGTAGAATTTTGATAAATGCTTGCTTAATTGAAACACTGAGTCTTTGGAAGAGGAAGATAGACGGTGCTGGAGGAAAAAGGTGTGGGATATGGTAATGGTTTGGATTTGTGCAAGTTAAAGCAGTTAAAAAAGGAGACTTGAGAACCCAAATCAATGAACTTTTTGAATTTAAGGATTGCTTGCAAAGTTCTTTAATTTTTTCCTCTTGTATATCTTAGCAAGATCATAGCTCAATCTAAGCAATTAATAAACAAATCCTCTCTTGATTTCTGAAAATTGCTGCTTGAAATTCTGTAACTTTAATTGAGCCTTTGGTGTTTTTCTGTCAACAGCTGTGACTTCTTAAAAACACGTCAATGTCACTTGTAGCCAAAGGCTCAAATTTTGGCTCCTGGATTACTACAAGAGAAGCCCCAGATCACATGAGACTTCTACCCATCTCGGAAGGGAGGACATCTGGCCACAGTCACATGCTGGGTTAATCCAATTATATGGAAATGCTGGTTTTAAAGAAAATCAAACCCATACTGAGTTTTGGCAGGACACTTTTCACAGTAGAGGAGCGTCTCCTTAAAAGTCACTGATCCTGGTCCTGTAAGTAAATGGGTTTAAATCAATTGGTGTTTGGGAGGTGAACAATTCAGCTGGCACAAGTTGCTATTTACGCAGACTCTTCATGTGACTGGGTCTGATCCAATCCCCCTGAGGGCACTTCATCTGACTGCAGGGTCTCTGGTACTCCAGCTGTTGGTTGATTGTCCTTATTAAGTTATCTTTCCTGGTCCAACTCTCTTTCAACCTCATACATGGGGCCCAGGTCTGATTTGTTCTCATTTGGTTTAGCTGCATAGAGACAATAACATAAGCATTAGAAACTTCTTAGGGTAGGAGGGATTTTAACAGCATCAAGGAGAAATTATGCCATGTAAATTTGCCACTATTCACCCTAACCTTGCAAGAATACCGTTAAGTCCTCTGGAAGTGAGCTTAGGTGATCTAATTCTACTTTTAGCTCTACCATAATAGTCAACATAGCCTATTCTGCTTCGAAAGGGAAGGTGTTCTTTTTAACTTTTACATGAAGATTAAAGCAACAATTAGATATTTAAATAAACTTTTAATTGTAGAATGGATTTATTATTATAGAAAAATTGTGACAATAGTAGAGATAGTTCTCATATGCCCAAAACCTCTGTTCCTTTTAATTAACATCTTATACTCCTATAGCATATTTGTCCCAATTATTGAGGCAATATTGATACAGCATCACTAGCCAAGTTTCATAATTTATACGTATTTCCTTCGTTTATACCTTTTTCTGTCCCAGGACCCCATCCAAGATACCTCATTATGTTTAGTCTCCCTCTCTCCTTGGCCTCCTCTTGGCTGCAAAAGTGTCTCAAACCGTTGTTGTTTTACTGATGATCTCGACAGCTCTGAGGAAGACTGTAGATATCTTGCAAACTGTTTCTCAGTTGGGATTTGTTTGATGTTTTCTTGTGGTTAGGGGGGTGATGAGCTGTAGGAAGAAGACCCTGCTGGTAAAGTGGCAGTCTTATCAAGAACGTCTACTACCACGGTGATTTACCACTGCTGAGGCTGACCTTGGTACCCTGGCTGAAGTAGTTTGAGTCAGGTTTGCCCACTGAAAAGTTCCTCTTTTATCCTCCTTTCCATACTCTCCTTTTTGGAAGGAATTCAGTAGGCACAGCTCCCACCTAAGGAGTGGGAAATTCCAATCAACCTCCTTGAGGGCAGACTGTCTACATAAATTATTTGGAATTCTTCTTCATAGGAGATTTGTCTATTTTCTTCATTTATTTATTTAATAATTTGTTTGCATTGATATGGATTCTCGAATATTCATTTTATGCTTTAGGTTAAAATCTATTACTATTTCATATTTATTTTGTTGCTCAAATCAAATGGTTTCTGCCATTGGAAGCTCTTTCACTTGTCTCTCATGGCCTTGGACATACCATTCGTGTGTATGTGTGTACGAGTGTGTGTGGGTGTGTAGAGGTAGAGGTGTGAATGTGGGTATGGAGGGTTCTGTGTGTGTGCATGTGTGTGGTGTATATTTTCTGGAATTGCAAGATGCTCCAGACTCATTTTGAATGTTTCCTATCCCAGTCCTAAAATCACCCAGCCATTTTTTCAAGTAATGCTGGCTCCTTTTATTGGAGAATGGTAATAGAATAAAGACCTTGTTGGTTGGTGTACTTGTTGCTAGTTGGATATTATCACTCCTAAGCCCTTTCAATGAGCAGAGCAAGGAATATATGTGTGTACTAACCCATGTATACACATATTAATAAGTATTTCTATGGTAGTCATCTGTGCCTATATTTAGGTATGAACTTGAGTTCATACTGATGTTTCCAAACATAAGGCACTACCTCATGGATCACTCTAGCCTCATTTCCTTTTTGTCTGTAAACTTCCACTCCAACAATAAGAAACCTGCCCCCTACCATCTGCCATCCATTTGCTTGATTGTTCAATTCCAGAATACACAGAGTGTTATTAGAATTATTAATATAAACCTCTGTGAGAAACAACTTTATCAGCTAGAATACAGTTCTTCTATATAGTACCTCTAGCAATTAGTCTTATAACATCACTAATTTCCAGAGTTAGGTGGAAAGTATATATCCCCCATCTTCTTATGTGAGTCTATTTAACACATTTGTAACACAGCTAAATTATTCTGTCACATTTTGCATTAGATCGTAGCATCCTTCCACCCCCTAAATGATTATTTCAACTTCCCATGCTTTAGGGATTACTTTTTCTACTGTTAAGTTCTATGGGTTTTGACAAATGCATGACACCATGAGCCACCATTACAAAATCAGGTAGAATAGTTTCACCCTAAAAAAAATCCCCTTTCACTTCCAATCCCTGGCAAACACTGATCTATTTACTATCTCTATAATTTGCTTTATCCTGAATATCATATAAATGGAATCATACAATGTGCAACATTTTCAGAGTTCCTTCTTTAACTAACCTAATGTGCATTTTAGATTCATTCCTGTCATTGTATAACTTGATATGTTATTTATTTTTATTGCTGAATAGTATTTCATTGCATGGATACATCACAATTTCTTAATCCATTAATCTATTAAAGGACATTTCAATTGCTTCTACCTTTTGGAAATTTTTTTGAAAAAAATGCTGTAAATATTCATTTGCAGGTTTTTATATGGACATAAGTTTTCACATTAGTTGGGTAAATACCGGTAAGTGTGACTGCTGAACTGTGTGTTAAGAATATATTTAGTTTTGCAGGAAATTTCCAAAAGATCCTCCAAAGTGACTGTAATAGGTTAGATTCACACCAGCAATGAATGAAAGTTCCTATTGCTCCACATTTTCACTGTTAATTAGTATTTTCAGGTGTTTTATTTGGTTTCCACATTTTCACAGGTCTGACTGTGAGAACTCATTGTTGTTTTAGTTTGCATTTTCTTCATGACATATGATGTTGAGTATTTTTCAACACGCTTATTTGTTCTTTGTGAATCTTCTTTGGTTAGGTGTCTGTTGATATATTTTACCATTCTTTCAAATGGTTATTTGATTTCTTGCCATTGTTTTGTAAGAGTTCTGTGTATATTTTGGACAAAAGTCCTTCATTAGGAAAGAGTCTTGTAAATATTTTCTCCCTGTCTGTTGCTTGTCTTTCCAGTCTCTTAACAGTGTCTTTGTCATGGAAGATGTTTACAATTTTAATAAAGTCCAATTTATTCATTTTTCCTTTTCATGGATGATGTTATTCATGTTGTATTTAAAGGCTCATGATCACAGTCTCAAACTACCACTGTAGCCAAAAGAAGATGATATCAATTCTGCCTGAGTGAGCTGTTTTGAGGACCCACAAAGCAGGAGGTTGCTGGACATTGATCCAGAGAGAGCAGAACAAGAAGAGTGACAGCTCAAGATAAAAC
This sequence comes from Dasypus novemcinctus, assembly GCF_030445035.2. Lineage (NCBI taxonomy): Eukaryota > Metazoa > Chordata > Mammalia > Cingulata > Dasypodidae > Dasypus > Dasypus novemcinctus. The sequence continues at coordinate 2,158,814 of NC_080674.1, read as the reverse complement.
TATGGGTTTCTGCCCCTCCCCCAAGGCAAGAAGCTCCAACTTTCCCTGACCCTCACTGGTCACATAGATGGAGGAGAAAAATACCAAGAGTGGGAAGGTTCTGGTGAAGGACACAGAGGAGTCCTACGAGTGTGAGTTCAACTGTCTGTACCCCCCTTTTTGAGCTTTGAGGAGCAGACCAGCTGACTTGAGGAGAAACCAGGGAGAGGGGAGAGGCAAATCTCCTGAGACAGCCCAATTTACCTAACCTGAGTTAGCTCTGGGAGAACGTGGAACCAGGCCATTAACTGATCCTGTGCAACATACCTATGGGAGGGGGGCAGTAGAAAGTGTTTGGCAGGCTTCCAAGAGCATAATTTAGGGTTCCTGGCAAGGTGGGGGCGCTCTCTCTCAAAGAGACTGAGAGTCGTTACTTTCTGTCATGATTTGATTGATCAGGGTCCCATTTGAATTTCAGAGGGGAATTCTCACACAGTCTTTCTGCTACCCTGGGAGAGAGGGAAGTGAGAAAGAAAAAAGGGGGAAGAACATATTCCTAATAAGTTTATTTAATTGCAAAAAGTCTATCCTGCCCCTGTAAGGGGACATTTTTTGAGGAGCAGTTTGATCCTGAAGGAGGCTTTGGCTCAGGGGATGAGTTTCAGCCTTGAATTTGCAAGATCTCTGGTCAATTCACAGCTCCTCTTAGAGTAGTGACACAATGGGATATTAACTGATACTTTGAGACAGGGGAAACATAGGCAATATACTTGTATTAGCTTCCCTTGGGTCTCATACTTCCCCCAAATAAGAGCTAAAGAGGAAAGTCTAATATTTTTATTGTTTGGTTGACTCCTTGCCTTAGGGCTTGTTTTTTTTTTCTCATTATCTTGTCTTTCCTTCCTCTTTATCCCCACACATTTTTTTTTCTTTCTTTTTTCTATTTCTTTTTCCTTTTTACAAACTGGTTTTCCTGTGTTTGCTGCTGGTTTGTTTGTAATTTGCTGTACTTCCTCATCCTCAACCTCCTCTTTTATGCGTACACTGATTTTGGCTACCAGCACTATCTCTTTACCTTCCTACATCTTTCTACATTCCACCTTCTGCTGTTGCTCTTATATTCCCTTTTTTCTTTAGCCCCCAATTTTTCTGGCTTTTTATTTCTAACACTTCTGTTTTCTATCTTTTATTAACTCTTTACCTTACTGTCATTCTTTTCTCTCTCCCTCTCTCCTAATCACACTAGCCATATAATTCATAGTATATTCTTCTCCGTATTCAGCCCATTTCATTGTAGGTATTCCACTTTCTTATTCTTATAACTATACACTGCTTACATGAGTGTAATATTTATTCTCTTAGGTCTTATAGAGTTCTTCTGCTAATGTTCACTACCAATAATACTATTATACTTTTTCATTTCTTACCTCTTTTGCTTCCTCTGACCTAATCTTTTTCCTTCAAGGTAACGTAGACAACAAGGTGATAGAATAAGAACAAAGTATCAAAGAGAAAAATTAACATACACACAAAAACAGCACCTAAAAATCCTCAGGACTAGAGGGAGAAGCTAATCAACTGAACAAATCCACCAAGATAAAATGATGACCAGACAGCAACAAAAATGTACAAATCAAAGCAATGATCAGGAAGACATGGCCCAGTCCAATGAATGAATTAAAAATCAGGAAGAGCAGCAGAACATTGAACAACTAATCAAAGCTCTCCAATCAAATATCATGCACCAACTTAATGAAGTGAAGGAAGAGATTAAGGATATTAAGAAAACACATGGAGAACATAAAGAAGAAATTATCAACATATGCAAAAAGATAATGGATATGATGGTGATGAATGGCAACTTTCAAGAAATAAAAAATATACTCTTAGCAAATATCAGCAGATTTGAAGAAGCAGAGGAAAAAACTAGTGGTGTGTAAGACAGTACATCTGAAATCAAACAGATTGTAGAATTGATGATGGATTAAAAAAAATTTTTTAAATCCAGCAGGGACTTAGGGATTTGAATGACAACACAAAATACAAACATACGCATTATAGGCATCCCAGAAAGAAAATAGAAGGGAAAGGGAACTGAAGGGGTGTTGGGTGAAATAACGGCTGAAAACTTCCTAAACCTATTGAAGGAGATGGATGGTCATGTCCAGGAAGCACAGTGCACCCCAAACAGTATAAATCACAACAGGCATACCCCAAGACATATACTTGTCAAATTATACAATGCTCAAGACAAAGAGAAAATACTGAAGGCAGCAAGAGAAAAGATAACCATCACAAACAAGGGAAGCTCAATAAGATTAAGTGCTGATTTCTCATCTGAATCCATGGAGGCAAGAAGGCAGTGATATGACATAGACAAGGTACTAAAAAAAAAAAAAAAAAAAAATGTCCAGCCAAGACTACTCAATCTGCAAAGCTGGCATTCAAAAATGATGGAGAATTGAAAATATTCACAGATAAACAGAAACTAAGAGAGTATGCCAATAAGAAACCTGCCCTTCAAGAAATATTAAAAGGAGTTCTGCAGGAAGAAAGAAAAAAATGGGAGAGACAGAGTTAGAGGAGAGTGTAAGAACAACCAAAAAGAAAAAAAGAGAAATAAAAGCCATATATGACATACACAAATCCAAAGAAAATAGGGCTAATGTAATTCCTTGAGAGTAATAACGCTGAATGTTACCATTAAACTCACCTGTGAAGAGACATAGATTAGCAGAATGGATAAGGAAATATGACCCATCTATATGCTGTCTAAAATAAACCCACCTTAGACCCAGAGATTCAAGGAGGTTGAAAGTGTACAGCTGGAAAACAATCTTACAAGCAAACAATAATCAAATAAGGCAGGAGTAGCTATACTAAAATTGGAAAAAATAGATTTTAAATGCAAAATTATTTTGAGAGACAAAAAAGGACACTGCATATTAGTAAAAGAGGTAATCTTTCAAGAAGAAAGAAGAATCATAAACATTTATGCTCCTAATCAGGCCACCTCAAAATACATGAGTCAAACATTGGAAAAACTAAGTGAAATAATAGAAGTCTCTATAATTATAGTGGGGGACTCTATAATTATAGTGGGGGACTTTAATACACCATTATCACCACTAGACAGAACATCTCAATAGGGAATCAATAAAGAAACTAAGACTTTGAATAATATATTAGAGGATCTGGACCTAATAGACATATAGAATGCTACATCCAAATACAGTAGGACATACATTCTTCCCACACACACATGGATCATTATCCAAGATAGACCACATGCTAGGCCACAGAGAAAGTCCCTATGAATTCAGAAAGATTGAACTCATACAAAATAATTTATCTGACCACAGTGAAATGAAACTGGAAATCCGCAAAGGCCAGAGACCCAGATTAGGCACTAAGATATGGCAATCAAGCAACACACTCTTAGATAAACAGTAGGTCAAGGAGGGAATCTCAAAAGAAATCAATAACTTCCTTGAAACTAATGAAAATTAGAACACAACATATCAAAACTTATGGGATGCAGCAAAAGCTGTACTGAAAGGGAAATCATAGCCATAAATTCATATATCAAAAAAGAAAAAAGAACTAAAATTGAAGACCTAATTGAACACTTGGAGGAATTAGTAAAAAAAACAACAACAAACAAAACTAATCCCAATGGAAGAAGAAAGAAAGAAATAACAAAGCTCAGAGCAGAATTAAATGAAATAGAAAATAAGAAAGCACTAGAAAAAAATAAACAAAACAAAGAGCTTGTTCTTTGAGATGATCAATAAAATTGGCAAACCCTTAGCTAGACTGACAAAAAAAAAGAGAGAAGTTGCAAATATGCAAAATAAGAAACAGTAGAGGGGATAACACCACTGACCCCACAGAAATAAAGACTATCATAAGAGGATACTTTGAAAAACTATATGCCAACAAGGACAATTTAGAGGATATGGACAAATTCTTAGAAACACATAAGCAGCCTACATTGATGAAAGAATAAATTGATGATCTCAACAAACCAATCACAAGTAAAGAGAGAGAAACAGTCATTAAAAACTCCTGAATAAGCAGAGCCCAGGGCCAGACAGATTCACTGGTGAATTCTACCAAATATTCCAGAAGGAACTAGCACCAAACTTGCTTAAACACTTCCAAAAATTTGAAATAGAAGGAACATTGCCTAACTCATTCTATGATGCCAACATTACACTGATATCAAAGCCAGACAAAGACAACATAAGAAAAGAAATTACAGACCAATTTCTTTAATGAAAGTAGATGCTAAAATCTTCAACAAAATACTTGTTAATCGTATTCAACAACACATGACCAAGTAAGTTTCATCCCTGGTGTACAAGGATGGTTCAACATGAAAAAATCAATCAATGTAATACATCACATAAACAGATTGAAAGAAAAAATCACATGATGATATCTATAGATGCAGAAAAAGCATTTCACAAAATACAACACCCTTTCTTTATAAAAACACTGCAAAAGATAGTAACAGAAGAGGACTTCCTGAACATGATCAAGGGTATATATGAAAAACCCACAGCCAACATCATTTACAATGGTGAAATCATAAAATCCTTCCCTCTAAGATCAGGAATGAGACAAGGATGCCCACTGTCACTGCTCCTATTTAACATTGTGTTAGAAGTACTTGCTCGAGCACTGAGTCAAGAAACAGATATGAAGTGCATCCAAATTTGAAAGGAAGAAGTCAAAGTTTCACTATTTGCAGATGACATGATCCTATACATAGAAAGCTCTGAGAAATCTAAAACAAAGTTTCTACAACTTATAAATGAGTTCAGTAAAGTCACAGGTTATAAGATCAATGCCCAAAAATCAATGGCATTATTGTGCATTAATAATGACCAATCCAAGGAGGAAATCAAGAAACAAATACCATTTATGACAGTAAATTTAAAAAATCAAATACCTAAGAATAAATTTAACTAAATATGTCAAAGACTTATTGCACAACATTGTTAAAGTAAGTCAAAGAAGACTTAAATAAATGGAAGAATATTTCCTGTTCATGGATAGGAAGACTAAATATCATAAGATGTCTATCCTACCCAAAATGATCTAAGATTTAATGCAATCCCAATAAAAATCAACAGAACATTTTTTCCTGAACTAGTAAAACAAACTATGAAAATTATTTGAAGGGAAAGAGGCCCTGAATAGCCAAAGACATACTGAAAAAGAAAAATGAAATCAGAGAAATCACACTACCTGACTTTTAAACATATTACTTAGCTATAGTGGTCAAAGCAGCATGGTATTGGTACAAGAATAGAAACACTGACCAATGGAACCAAACTAAGAGTTTGGATAGAGATCCTCGCATATACAGTCATCCGATATTCAACAAGGCCACAAAACCCACTCAACTGGGAGAGACTGGCCTCTTCAACAAATGGTGCTTCAAGAACTTGATATCCATATGCAAAAGAATGAGAGAGGATTAACATCTCACACCTTATACAAAAATCAACTCAAGATGGATCAAAGATCTAAATATAAGAGCCAAGACCATAAAGACCTAGGAAGACAATGTAGGGAAGCATCTACAGGACCTTGTAATAGCAAACGACTTCATGAACTTCACCCCCAGAGCATGAGCAGCAAAAGAAAAAAATAGATAAATGGGACTTCCTCAAAGTTAAAGTCTTTTGCAGTTCAAAGGAGTTTATCAGAAAAGTGAAAGACAGCCTACCCAATGGGAGAAAATATTTGGTAACCATACATCTGATAGGAGCCTAATATCCAACATATATAAAGAAATTGTATATCTAGAAAATAGAAGACAAGCAATCCATTCCAAAAATGGTCAAGAGATTTGAACAGATCCTTCTCCAAAGAAGAAATACAAATAGATAAAAAGGACAAGAAAAGATGCTCAACATCAGTAGCTAATAAAGAAATGCAAATATAAACTACAATGAGATACCATCTTAAACCCATTAGACTGGTAGCTATTTAAAAAACAGAGGAATACAAGTGTTGGAGAGGATGTGGATTAATGGGAACTCTCATCTATTGCTGATGGGAATGTAGAAGGATCCAGCCATTCTGGAGGACTACTTAGCAGTTCCTCACAAAACTCGCTATAGATTTGCCATATGACATAGCAATCCCACTACTGGGTATATACCCAGAAAAATGGAAAACTAGTACATGAACTGATATACGCACACCAATGTTCATAGTGGCATTATTCACTATTTCCAAAAATTGGAATCAACTCAAATGCCCATTAACAAATTAATGGATAAACAAAATGTGGTATATACAAACAATGGAATATTACTCAACTATAAGAAGGAATACAGTACTAACACATGGGATAACATGGATGAATCTTGAGGACCTTATGTTGAGTGAAGCAAGTCAGACATTGAAGGACAAATATTATATAACCTCTCTGACATGAATTAAGCAAATCAAGCTGTCTCAGAGAGCTAGAGACTGGACTATATGCTTACAGGAAATAGGAGGGAGAAGGTTGTGAGTTGATACCTACACAGGTGAAATCTATGATAAAGTGGAGGTAAGTAGCTGTGTAGTGAAGGAATAAGACAGGGCATAGGGATACTATTGGATAGAGCTTGCAGACTTGAGGAGGGCTAGGGTAGGGAGGATAGGTCCGATGGTCTATGGAATTGGGGAGAGTGTTTGGGGGAGAGAGTAAAAATGAGAGATTATCAGGTATATGGTTGAAACTATAATGTTGAGAAAACTCTTTAGAAAATATAAGGAAGGGTTACTGGTTTAAGGTGTTTGAGAGGGAGCATCTGGCACAGGGTGCCCCTGGGGCAGGATTCTAGGGAGTGTGTGAGTGCTCATCTTGTCATAGGGTGTTATATCAGTGGGTGGAGACACAAATAATGAGTGGGAAGGTGTTATACCCCCATCCTGAGGAGGTCTGATCTTCTCAGATAGAAGGGAGGGTGTCTTTCAAGAGCTTGGGTGGCTCTCAATGGGGGAGGACAAACTAGAGTGTCAAGCCCTGTTTTAAGTATCACTTACTTGTCACTGTGGGCCCTGAGAGGAGGGGGAGAGAGGAATAGAATAGATGGAAGAAGATGTAACTGGGGGACAATGGAAGTGTTCCACAAGATCGTGCTTCAATGGATATAACACATGTTACATTTCACCAAAAAATTATAAAAGTTTATAGTCTAAAGTGTGAACAATAACGTAAACATAATATAACCAAAAATTTAGAGAAGTGTACAGTCTGAACTATAAACCATAATGTAAGCCATAATGGAACCATGGTTAGTAGCTAAGCTTCAATATCTGTACATCAGCTGTAGCAAATATAACATCCACATGTGAAAATATCATTGCTGAGGAAAGGGGATAAGGGTTTGATGTTGGGTATATGGGAGTCCCCTATATTATATATGTGATTTTACTGTGATCTAAAACTTTTTGGAAGGCAAAATTAAAAATTAAAAAAAAAGGATGTAGACACTGAGGAAAGAATAGAAGAGATTGCTTTGCCATTGTACATGCAGAATGACACCTATTAGTGTGAGGAAAGGCAAAATGTCAAAAACAAAGTTTTATGATACTTTTCTTTTTTCAATAACTCAATTTATTTTTTAGTTTATTACAGTTTTTCTAAATTATTATGTATTCTATTTCTAATCTTTAAGCCTGTCAATACTATTTCATTTTTCTACTAACTGAATTTGGCAATATATTAGGCTTGATTTTTGAAGAAGTTTTGGACTACATAGGGTTAAACTATGGCAGGGGAGGAGCACTGAATTGGGGCATCATTGATGGGGGATGCATGGGTGGGAATGAATTCTCCAGGGCATGCATATAGGATATATAGATATGTTCAGATGGCCATTGGGTATTGTCATAGTGGATAGAGTTACACATGAAAACTGAGGGAGTGCTGAGTTCCCATCCTTGAGAGTTTTGTTGCGTTCCCCAATGAAACAGCAACAATCCCCAGAATGCAAGGGCAAAGACCAGTGAGGAAGGATGGTTCAATGATGGTCCCTAGATACTGATGACTATGTTTATGAGCCTGTGTACCTGAAATTTCAACTAGGCCAAGAACTGCAGGATGCCTTAAAGTTACCTCCTGAGAGCCTCCTGTCACTCAAATGTGATCACTCTCTAAGCCAAGCTCAGCACATAAATGCATTACCTTCTCCCCATTGTGGGACATGACTCCCAGAGATGAACCTCCCTGGCACTGAGGGATTGCTACCATAACCTGCTGGTGATGCAAATAGAAAAAGACCTTGAATAAAAGGGGGAAATGGTAAAGAAAAATGAGTTTATATGACTAAGAGACTTCAAAAAGAGCAGGGAGGTCATCAGAGGGGTTGCACTTACATACATAGCAGCAGGATTCCAGAGACAGCCAAATTAAATACAACCTAAGTACTGGTGTTTCTGAGGGCTACAGAGACACACAGGTTCTACAGTCATGACAGATTGATGTGGAGTTCATTGCCTTGACAGTAGGCTCTGTTCTGGAATTTGTGTTCCTGAGTGTGATGGAGTTGGACTCAGATGTGACCTCTCTACACATGCCTCTTCTGTCACTTTTACTGAACCTGTGATTGGCACTGGGGTTGATGTATGCTTAGGAGACTTGAATCTCTGGACTGGCCATGTGCCAGCTGGGCCCTGAGCCTCAGCAGAGTTACAACACCTACTCTCTGTTTCATTGGACTTACCCAGGTCAACTGATAGGGAGGTGAGAATGGTCAACCATCACACCAGGGAACCGAGAGTGTCTACAACTGCAAGCAGGAGAATCCCGTCCATCAACCATGTGTGATTTAAGCTCCCTCTTGTTTTAGAGGTTGAATGGACTTCGGCATCCCAGCATCCACAGGATGGAGAATATAATATAGATTGGAGTGGACTTGCTGGTATTCTACTATAGAATTGTTGTGACTCTATCAGTGGAAGAAACTGTTTCATTGATGTGGAGATGGTGGCCATGAGGGAAGGGAGAGGGAGGAAAAGTGTGATATGGGGCATTTTAAGGACTTGGAGTTGTCCTGAATGATATTACAGGGACAGATGCAGGACATTATATATCCTACCATAACCCCCTGGGTGGACTGGGGGAGAGTGTAAACTACAATGTAAACTGTGGTCCATGTGGTGTGGCAGTGCTCCAGGGTGTGTTCACTAAGTTCAGTGAATGTGCCTCAGTGATCAAAGGGGATGATGATGGGGGTGGAGCAGGGTGGAGGGTGGCGAGTGGGATATGTGGGAACTTATTATGTTTTTAATGTAACATTTTGTGTGATCTATTTATCTTCAAAAAAAAAAAAAAAGAATTTAAAAAAAAGCTCATGTCCAAACTCCAGGTCATCCATGTCAATTTTCCCCCATGTTTTCTTTTAGAAATTATATTCTTTTCATTGTACTTTTAGGTCTATGATCCATTTTGAATTAACTTTGTGGAAGGTATAAGATCTGTGTCTAAGTTCTTTTTATTCCATCACCATTTATGAAAAAGACTCTTTTCTCTCCATTTAATTACTTATACATAGTTTGGGTATATTATGGGATTTCTAGTTTGCTCCATTGATTATTGTGTCTATTTCACTAATTTGTTGCTCTCTTGATTTCTTTTGCTTTATAGATTCAATAGCATGGCTAGTATAAATCTCCCAACATTTTTATTATTCCTCAGTTGTCCTGGCTATTCTAAGTTTATTGCCTTTAGAATAAGTTTAATGCTATCTAAAAAGTAGTTGTGCGGGATTTTGATAGAGTTTACACTGAAATTGAATACATAGATCAGGTTTGAATAATTGGTTTACGAACAATGTTGAATCTTCGATTCATGAACACAGATCTTTAGATCTTGAATCCTTTCTTCAGCATTTTTTAGTGTTTTGCTTGAAGAGCTTATACACATTTTCTCAGTTTTATTGCAATATATTCTTTTCAGTGCTATTGTAATTAGTAATGCTTTTTATCTCAAATTCCAGTTGTACACTGCTGTTACATAGAGAATCAGACTTTTGTTTATTGACCTTGTATTGTATCTTGAGACTGTTTTTTACTCATTTACTAGACAAGGAGTATTTTTCTTTCATGAGTTTAGGGGTTTTCTGCATAGACAATCATGTCATCTTCATCAAATGAAGACAGTTTTGTTTCTTCCTATCAAATCGGTATACTCTATTTTTCTTGACTTATTAAACAAATTCCAGTTTAATTTCAAATAGACACAGTGAGAGAGGATATCCTTTCCTTGTTCTTGATATTAGGGGAAAATAATCCAGTCTTTCACCATTAAGTATCATGTTAACTGTAGATAGTTTTGTAGGTGTTACATTAAGGAAATTGTCCTCTATTCTCTATTTGCTGAGTTTTTATCTTGAATGGGTGTTACATTTCGCCAAAAGACTTTTCTGCATCATTTGATATGATACTACGATTTTAGTTCTTTAGCCTGTTGATATGTTGACCCAGGTTTGTATACTTAGAATTACTCACACTTGGTCATGATGAAATCTTTTACACGTTATCAGATTATATTTGATACTATTTTGTTGAATTTTGCATCTATGTTCATGAGATATATTGGTCTGTAGTTTTCCTTACATGTAATATTTTTATCTGGTTCAGGTAGTAGAATAAAGCTGGCCTCATAGAAAGAGCTAGAAAGTACTTCCTCTGACTCCATTTTCTGAATGAGTTTGTGGAGAAATGATAATAGTCTTCTTTTAGTGTTTGGTAGAATTCACCAGTAAAAACAAATGGGCATTGTGTTTTCTTTTTTTGGAAGGTTATTAATTACTCATTTGCTATCTTATTAGATATGGGGTTATATCCTTTTGTGAATTTTGGTAGTTTCTTTTGTTAAGTGAATTGATACACTTCATCTAAGTTATCAAATTTGTAGGAAAAGAGTTGTTTCTGGTGTTTTTATTTATCCTTCTAATTTTCAGGGTATTTGTAGTGATGACCCTGATACATTTCTGATATTGGTAGTGTGCATCTTTTTTAAAAATTTCTCTAAATTGGCTAGAGGTTTATAAATTTTATTGATCTTTTCAAGGGACAAGCTTTAGTTTTTGTTTATATTCCTTACTATTTTTTTTTTCAATTTCGGTAATTTCTGCTCTTTTATTATTTATTTTATTTTGCTTGTTATAAGCTTAAAATCACTTATTTCTCTAATTTCCTAGATTGGAAGTTTTTGTAATTGATTTTAGATCTTCTTTTCTAACATGTGTCATGCTATAAATTGCTCTCAAAACACTGCTTTCATTGCAGCCCACAAATTTGATGTTATTTTTTCAGTTTTAAATGTCAAGATATTTTTTAAATTTCTCTCGAAACTTCTTATTTACCCATAGGTTATTTAAATGTAGATTGTATAATTTCCAAATAGTTTGGAATTTCCAGCCATTTCTCTGTTATTGATTTCTAGTTTACTTCCATAATGATCTGAGAATTTACTTTGTATGATTTCTATTTTTTTTATGTTATGGCATGTTTTAAGGTACAATGCAGTTTATCATGGTGAATGGTTTGTGTGATCTTAAGAAAAAGGCATATTCTGTAGTTAGGGAGCATTCTACAGATGTCATTTAGATCGCAAACACCTGTCTTGGGTTTCTGCCTTTTGATTTACCAATATCTGAAATTTCTCTAATAAATCCATAATTTCATGACAATGGGAAATTAAAGTCCTCAAGTATAATTGTGATTACATCTATTTCTTCTTTCATTTCATGTGTTAGATCTCTGTTGTTAGGTAAACACACATTTTGGATTGATGTGTCTTCTTAGAGAGTTGACCCCTTTACTCTTATATAATATCCCCTTTTCCTTGATATTTTCCCTTGTTTTGAAGTCTTTTTTGGCTCAAACTAATGTAGTTAACCCAACTTTCTCTTGATTAGTGTGAGCATGAGTATTAGAGCTCTCCAGAGAAGCAGAACCCCAGGATATACACATAGAGAGAGGTAAACACATGAGTATGTATATTGTAAGAGATTTATAATAGGAACTGACTCACATGACCATGAGGAATGGCAAGTTTAAATTCTGTAAGACAGGCAACAAGTTGGGAACCCTACAGTGGTATTCAATTCCCAGGGAGAAACCACGATTTAGAAACTTGATGAAGGCAAAGAATTCCCCAGGAGAAGCTGGCTGGCCAATGTACAGATAGAAGTTCTCTCTGATGCAATTGTTCCTTTAACAATTCCAACCAATTGGATGTAATCAGCCATATATGCAGTCAACTGGATGATGATTTAAATTCACAAAATACCCTTAAATTAACAATCAGGCTAGCGCTTGCTAGGCCAAACAATTGGAGACCATAACTTAGTCAAGTTGATACATGAACTTAACCATCAAAGTACGGAATATTTGTCTCCAATCCTTTGCTTTTAACCTAACTGTGTTGTTTTTTGTTTGTTTGTTTTGTTTTGTTTTATTTTAAAGTTTGTTTCTCATACACAACAAATTTGATTTTAATCCATTCTGAAAATTTTTGTTTGTAATTGATATTTTTAGACCGTTCACATTTGAAGCAAAAATGGAAATAGTTTAATTCCTACCATTTTAGTCCTTGCTTTGGAGTTTCCAATAAATTTTAAAGTAATTAAGGCCCCCATCTCCTTCAAATAGCACTGTACTACTTCATGTGCTGTTCAGTTATAATAGAGCATGCCCAATTACTCCTTCCCAACTCCTGGGAAATTACTAAACTTATCCTTATGCTATAATAAATCAGTAAAGTGTTAATGTTATTACTTTAAACACTTTTAATTCAATTAAGAATAACAAAAATGAAATATTTTGCTTTATTTTCATTTACTCCTCTGATGCTCTTCCTTTCTTTTTTCTCTTATCCCTATAATTTTCCTTCTTCTGGAAGACCTTCTTTTAATATTTCTTACAGGGAAAAATCTGTTGACAACAGATTTCCTTAGTTTTGTTTAGCTGAGAAAGTCAGTAGACTTAATACAGCTAAAGATGGAATAAATGAGCCTGAAGACAGGGCGTGGAAACTTCTTCAAGCTCATTTGTACTTTCTTTTTTATTTTTTTAATTTAATTTAATTTAATTTTATTTTATTTACTTTGTAATAATATTACATTAAAAATATATATATATATATGAGGTCCCATTGAACCCTACCTCCCCCACCCCACCTCTCCCCCCCCTCAGCAACACTCCCTCCCATCATCATGACATAGCCATTGCATTTGGCAAGTATATCTCTGGGCACCCCCGCACCCCATGGTCAACAGTTCACACCATGGCCCACACTCTCCCCCATTCCATCCAGTGGGCCCTGTGAGGATTTACAATGTCCGGTGATTGCCCCTGAAGCACCATCCAGGGCAGCTCCATGTCCCAAAGATGCCTCCACCTCTCATCTCTTCCTGCCTTTCCCCATACCCATCAGCCATCATGTCCACTTTTCTCAATCCAATGCCACCTTTTCTATGTGGACATTGGATTGGTTGTGTCCATTGCACCTCTATGTCAAGAGGAGGCTCAGATTCCACCTGGATGCTGGATGCAATCCTCCCACTTTCAGTTGTAATCACTCTAGGCTCCATGCTGTGGTGGTTGTCCTTCTTCAACTCCATCTTAGCTGAGTGTGGTGAGCCCAATAAGTCAGATTGTAGGTGCTGGAGTCTGTTGAGGCTCAGGACCTGGCTATCACATTGTCAGTCCAGAGATTCAAATCCCCTAAATATATCTTAAACCCCGACACTAACTGCACCTCCAGCACATTAGCATGAAAGTCTTATGAAGAGAGATCCCATCTGAGTCCAGATTCGTCACACAGAAACACCAGTTCCAAAGAGGGGCCATCTGACCTGGTAGTTAACCCCATCGGCCATGACCATAACTCCCATGGGTCTCTTTAGCCCTCGAAGGAACCGATATCTGGGGGTTGTATCTGCTTTATCTGTCTCTCTGACTCTGCTCAGTTGTGCATAAGGGCAATCCTTCTGACAGCCTCCAGACTCTTTTTTAGAGACTCGTAGCCATATAAACTCATTTCTCCTTTCCATTTCCCCCTTACATTAGGTCAAACAGCATTTTAAAGTCATGTTATTTTATGTAGACAGGGATATTCCGCTGATCCGCGTTGAACCTTCCGTATGAGGTCATTTTCCAGTTGCATCATCAGTTGGTAGTTGATAGTGGTCCCTTGGTGCCAGGGAGGCTCATCCCCGGGTGTCATGTCCCACACTGGGGGGAAGGCATTGCATTTACATGCTGAGTTTGGCTTCGAGACTGGCCACATTTGAGTAACATGAAGGCTGACAGGAGGAAATTCCCAGGCACAATGCTGCTCTAGGCCTTGTTCTTATTTTAGGCTTATCAGCTCCCAAGCATAGTCATTAGCGTCATGGGCTCACTGTTGAACCCTCACTCCCTCCCGGTCCCTGCCGCTGCACCTGGGAGGCTGTCGCTGCTCCCCTAGGGACCACGACAGAGCACCACTGGCCAGGAACCCAGTACCCCCCCTGCTGTGGTTTTTAATTGTTGCCACTATGAGTATATCCAAACATTGCCATGCACCCTGGACATATGTTCTGTACAGCTCCCTGTCAGCCATATATCCCCTGTCAATGGTATCCCATACCAGTATTCCTCCATTGCCTTTGTTGAACCACTCTGTGGTCCAGAACTCCCTGAAATTTGAAGCCCAATATAATGTCAGGGTCCCTTACTAGGAAATGGCATATAGCTATGGGTTTAAAGGTTATATAAAGAATACGTGTTGACTTGGAAAAAATTCTACATCCTATCTTTCCCCCCCCCCCTAATTATTGAGCTTCTCTTCACAGGAGCCCTAGACCACAGCAATGCATATATATAGTATACAGCTGTACTTTCCACAACTGTGTTAAGTCCACCAATAAGCCCATCAAGGGCATTTTCATTTCTGTTAATGCATTTTTTTATTTCCAGTATTTTCCTTTGATTATTTCCTTATTTTCAGCTTTCTACTTATATTGGTATCTGTTCTTTCAAGTTGTCTATTATGGTTAAACATTCCACAGCACTTTCGTGATGATAGATAGCTGATATCATATGCCTATTTTCACAATGTGCTGGAGGTGCAGTTAATGTTGGGGTTTAAGATATATTTGGAGGATTTGAATCTCTGGACTGACAATGTGATGGCCAGGTCCTGAGCCTCAACAGACTCCAGCACCTACAATCTGATCTATTGGACTTACCACACTCAGCTAAGATGGAGTTGAAGAAGGACAACCACCACACCATGGAGCCTAGAGTGATTACAACTGAAAATGGGAGGATTGCATCCAGCATCCATGTGGAATCTGAGCCTCCTCTTGACATAGAGGTGCAATGGACACAACCAATCCAATGTCCACATGGAAGAGGTGGCATTGGATTGGGAAAAGTGGACATGGTGGCTGATGGGTATGGGGAAAGGCAGGAAGAGATGAGAGGTGGAGGCGTCTTTGGGACATGGAGCTGCCCTGGATGGTGCTTCAGAGGTAATCACCGGACATTGTAAATCCTCACAGGGCCCACTGGATGGAATGGAGGAGAGTATGGGCCATGATGTGAACCATTGTCTATGAGGTGCAGAGGTGCCCAAAGATGTACTTACCAAATCCAATTGATGTGTCATGATGATGGGAACGAGTGTTGTTAGGGGGGGGAGAGGGGGGGTGGGGGGTGGGGTTGAATGGGACCTCACATATATATTTTTAATGTAATATTACTACAAAGTCAATAAAAAAAAATAATAATATATTCATGGACTTAGGAGGATGTCCATTATATATTGTTAGTTTTTTAAAAGTCCAAGTGTGGTACACACACACTCAGATTCTATAGGTATGCATGCATGACCTTAAGAACATGGCCTTAGCTGTAGAAGGAAGCCACTCCCAGCCACCTCAGCAGGCAGGAAAGGAAGGGAAGAATAGGAAGAGATGACTAACTTCTTCCTTATGCATATTTAAGTTGTTCCACTATTACTACAAACATGTTCTATAATTATATTTTAAAACTCTAATACAAAAAAAATGATCTTCTTTGGTTTTCCAAATAAAAAAAATAAGTGCATTTTGAAAATATTTTAATTCCAAATGCAATTTTAGTAGTTGGACAGGATCGCCCTCAGCCCTTACAGGGCGTTTAGCATCCACAGAAGGGCTGTTCATCCTCAGGTGTGCTTGGGCTTGGAGCGAGGCATCGAGGGGGTCTCACTGTGAGCGACGTCTGTGCCGACTGCCATGCCACAGTCTTGAGTGTGGTCGGCTCTTGCCTTTGCTTGGATCTTGTTTGAAAAAGGACAGTTGGTGAGAAAGGAGCAAAACCGCATGAGAACATGACCACAATAAAAAGAAAATATCACTGAATACAGAGCGACTGTTTAACTATATTAATTGGCCCTCTGGAAGCAGTGTTTTGTGCATTTTATTTCCTAACATAATAGTTTAATTGCATTTCAGTTATGTTACACAAAATTAATTGCAGGTGTTGGCTTGTCATGTCATATGTTACAATTCTCCCTATGTACAATATTTGGAATGGACTTCTGGTTAGTGTTTAGCAGAATGCCTGATTGTTAGGAGTGGGTCACTGATGGTAAGTGAGGGATTCCTAGACACAGTTTCTTTTTGAAAAGTACACTGGAGACTTTGCCAACCACAGGCTCCTCTGTGAGGAGCGAGCAAAGCCCCCCAGGCTGCAGGGGAGTTGGGCAGAACTGTGCCCCTCACTCCCTCAGACCACACCCCACGGTGGGCACCTGCACAAGGTGGACAGTGGTCTGATGGGGGGCAGAGCCAGTGAGCATCAGTTGCCTCCGTGGTGTCAAGGTCCACACCAGCTGCCCCCCAGGCTACGGGCCAGTGTGGTGGACAGCATTGTCCAAATGCCACAGACCCAGAGAGTAAACCCCAGGGGATACGCAGCCTGCCCAGATCTGCCCACCTGGTTGGTGGGGGCTCCAGTTCCCAAACGCAGGTCAGTCTGACGTGGGAAACTTCCCTGACGAGGACTGGAAGGTTCCATGCAAAGAGCTGCTCCGACCTGAGGTTCCTTGATCCATTCGAAAAGGCTTGAACGTCTTTATCTAAAGGAGAGAGAAAGAGAGGGAGGGAGGGAGGGCACACAACCCCAGGGATGACGGCGAATACCCCATGCGCCTCCAGAGAACGGGAAGAGGAAGGGAAGGCAAGGTGATTCTTAAATGGAAAGGGCGACAGGGGTGGCTGTGTTTAGAAGGCTGCAGTGAGCTCAGGGGTCTTCAGGAGAGGCTGATGGCCAGTCCTGAGCCCTTCTTGTCACCACCCCAGGAGCCCAGCCATATTCCTGGGCAAGTCACTTCAATCAGTCTCGAGAGACAATGCATGACCCTGACGTTAATTCCCCACGTTACGATGAAATGAGCAGTTGCTAATGGACTAGATCAGCCCGTCCCTGCCAACCCATTCTGTTCCTATGGGGAGAAGACAAAAGCCAGCAGATGATCACCTCAGTACCAGTAGGTGATCAGAGGGCATGGGCAGTCAAGTCAGGCGTGGTGGAGCTGGGTAGCTGTGTCCAGGCCACCGTCCACTGTCCACTGAGCCTGCTCTGTCCCAGACAGAGCTGGGAAGGGCTCTGCATGGCCATTCTTTCATGGCTTGCCCATCAGCCTTGGACTTGACAGTCAACCCCCCTTCCTGGAAAGGAATGCCCTTCTCTAGATGTGCTGATACCAACCATCAAGCCAGAGGACCCCCTTCCCCGACTCCCTTTGTGTGTGTCTGCTTAGACCTGTTCCGTACTGAGGAGAGTAAGCTGTCACAGCAAGCCCTCCTTCCATGGTCCAGAGATGCCCCTCACTCTCACCCACCCCCCAGGCAGGGGGCAGACCCCACTTAAGGTAATGACGGCAAGGCTGCTGCATTGAAAGTCATTCAGGTAAAGGAGAGATGATGTCATTTGTGTGCAAGTTCTAGGTCGCTGTGAGAAATGGACTCCTGTCCCCTGGGCAGCATTGGACACAAAAGACCGACTCGAAGCCAGTGGGTGATGTGCACACAGAGGCACTGTGTGGGAGGGAGATGCTTTCCACTGCAAAGGGTGCACCAATCACGAAGACAGCAGGAAAGCAACTTCAAAACACGGGCAGCATTCAAACCCCAAAGCACACAGTTTTACGTACCAGGTGCCCTGCAGATTCAGAGCTACCCAAAACAGCTGTGTCGGGAGCACTCTCTTCTGGACCCCAAAGCCAGTGGGAGCAGGCAACGTCCGCGGACAAGGAAGGGCCATGCCAAGAGCCTGTGCAGAGCGTGTCTCTCCAAAGGCACAGCCTGAGCAGGGAGAGGAACGAGGAGCTTTGCACTGGAGAAAGCCAACAGCACCACTCAGGTGATGCTTAAAGTCAACACCAAGTGTGGAGAGTGGTGCCCACTGTGTGTGCTCCCACATGCTGTGATGAAAGTGTAACTCCACCACCCCAGACCACGGCCCCCGTCCAGCCACGAGAAAGCCATCCGGCAAATTCCAACCGAGGGGCAGTCTACAAAATCCCTGGGCACTGCTCCTCAGAACGGCCAAGGTCATCAGACGCAAGGAAAGCTGGAGAAGCTGTCCCAGCCATGGGGGCCTCAGGAGAGGTGAGGAACTGGTGTGACATGATCTCATGGATGGGTCCCGGGATGGAGGAAGCTGGCCCAATCTCAGTTCTTACAAAGAGAACGATTTCCAGGTCTAGCGAGGTCCCTGCATGCGCTCTCCACACTTTAGATTCTAGTCCTGTTGGGCGTGCGTAAGGGAAGTCTGCATCCAGGGTGCCCTGGAGGCAGGGATCGAGGGGTGAAGCCTGATCTGAACAGTGAGGGGCACAGGGGAAGGCACATGGGGTGTGGTCCAAGTGCACCTCTAAGACCCTACTCCCACTGCTTCTAGAGGACCTTCCGTCCTCTAGAAGAAAGAAGACATGCACAGGCTCTTCCTGAACCCCTCCCAAAGCCAAGCACAGGCAGTGGGGGCTCAGCCTAAGGAAGGGAGAGGTGAAAGCTCACCGACCCCATGGCCAGCAGGCAGGTGACACGTTGCTCCAGGTGGTAGGTGGCTCTGGTGGGGTGGGGGTGGTTGACACTCGCTCAACTTGTCGTATGCATGCACCCACGTTCCCTGAGCAGTGGGTGTTCCCCCATGTGGACGTGGCCCGTGGCTTCCTTGTTTGTGGAAATGTGAGCACAACAGGGCAGGATCAACCAGTGGTTGGAAAAGCTGATTTGTCATCAGGTGCTGGCACCTGGAGCAGAGCTGGGCAGCCAGGCAGCCCCTCCAGGCTGCTGGCTGAAGGCTGCCTTCAAGGGGTGGTGGGGAAATGAAGACCCAACAGAAAGGGAAGAACTATTAACTCCGGGGTTCCCAGAGAGTCGGCCCCCATTCCTTCCACGTGGCAGAGGGGGGGGGAATCTTTGGAGTGGCAATGGACACGGTCAAAGGGGCGCTGTCAGGAGGCTCTTGGCATGGGAAGCCAGAAGCGGGGTGTCTTCTGTGAGGGGCTAGGGGAGCATAGCTGGCTTCTTCTGGTTGGTGCTGACTCGGGAGAAGGGGCAACGTCGGGGAAGCTGCGGGCCCTGGCCACGAGTCGTGGCTTGGCTCCGCGGGCTGGAGGCTGCAGGTTAGAGTCTGCTTCTATTATCACTTAAGGTCTGGCTACCGTCCGTTTGTACGTCCAGACCCCTTTTCAGGCTAGAACAATGCTCTTTCCTTCAGAGGGAAGAGGGGTCAAGAGCATGAAAATGAAATCCAGGGACTTGTACCTGCAGAAGGTGGAGGAAGGGGGGAGGGACTGGAACTGCTGAGAAGTGCTGGAGGGTTCTGGGCGACACGCCGTGAGAAAGGACCTCGCCAGGAGGCTAAAAGGTTTCCTTAGCACATTCCCCGGACCTCAGCGTGCTGCTGCAATTCAACCAGGTCGGGAATTTGTCCTAATGAGAGAAAAAGACGTTATTTAGTTTACAGTGAAGGTGACATTTCAGTTCCATTTAATAAAGGGAAAAGGAGGGCTTCGTGCATTGGAATGTGGGTTTTACAAAGCTGGAATTGTGCCTATTAAAAGCTCTCTGTGGTCCCCTTGTCAAAGGAAAGTTCTTTTTCTTTCTATTAATTGTCCAGTAGCTAATAAGCCAGAGAAGCAAGCATTGTTAACCTAAGGGCCCCTGTAATGTTTTATAAGCTGTTTAATCTCCAAAGAGAATACACAGAGCCATTTCTACATCAATCACACTTGAAACACCATTTCTGTCTTTTCATATAATAAAATCCCTTAAACACGACAGAAAGTCCTCAAACCCTTTATATCTTGAGCAGCATGTAACAATTCAAAACAAAGGTGGATTTAAACAAATAAGTTCATTTTCATCTCTGTGCCTGGCTCCGCGCAGTCTAATGAAGAGCAACGTCCAGTACCTGCAGCCCCGGCACGACTGAGAAACGCCCCAGCATGCCGGTTACTGGGGAGCAGGGGTGGGCGTGGAGTACGGAGCCCGGAGGGCCCACCGGGCACCCTGCATTCCGGCTCTGTGGGACCCCATCCCTCCCCAAGGACGGGACGGATTTAAGTCCACTCGCTGCTGTCCTGGCCTCAGCACAGGCGTGGTTCAGCGTGCAGGGGGGTGGGCGGGGAGGATAGGGGGTGAGGCTGACATCCGTGAGTCAGCTTGCCGAGTGATGGTGTTTGGTTGTTTGCTCCTGTGCAGGTGTTTCCTGGGTTTGCCTCATCAGTAACTCAACTGCATCTACAATCAGCAAACACAGTCACCTTCAGCAAGGAGCAGCTTCTCATCCAAGCAGGTGAAGGCCTTAAAGGGAGAACTGAGGAGTCCAGCAGTAGCAAAGATGAATTTCTACCTCTGCTCCAGACGGCCAGCCTCTCCGGGGAAGTCACTGAAACCTTCATCAAAGTTCCAAACTTGCAGCCTGCCCTACAGAATGCAGACTTGCCACTCCCCATGGTTGCACGACCCAATTCTTAAAAGACCTCGTAATACACACACACATATATACACACACACATATATGCATACATACACACATATACATATATACATATGCATGTATATACACGTACATATGTACATACCTATATAGAGAATATATATACTCGTGTGTGTATGTAGAAATATATATAAATATGCAGATATACTCATACATATATAGAAACATATACACATACATGCATACATATATAGAAATATATATACACATGCATATATACACATAAATAGAAATATATATACGTATACTCATATGCACACACATATACACATATACAGGTGCCTTACATATATGTACATGCATGTGGACACATAAAATGTATACATACACGTACATACATATATGCACTTATATACATGGATATATGCCCATCTATATATATGGATACCTATGTACACAACACACATATATGTACATACACACATAAATGTGTACATGTACACATACGCACCTACATATACACATGCATGTATGCACAAGTCCACATGCACATGTGCATAGATAGTTATAAACATGCGTGCATGCGTTTACATATATGTGTATACACACACATGCTCACACATGTATCCTGTCGGTTCTGTTTACTGGAGAAGCCTGGCTGGTGCCCAGTGGGTTCTTTCCTCCCTCCTGGGTCCCCAGACAAGACACTCATTGGTCCGAGAGGAAGGAGGAGGCCGAGCGGAACCAGCGTCCCCCCAGCCTCTCCCTCCTGCCCCTACCCTGGGAGCAGAACCGCCCCCACCCTCAGCCTCCCCTCGCTGCCCCTGCCCTGGGAGTGCAGCCGCAGTCGCTCCTGCTGGGGTGGCCTCTGGACCCCAGAAGCTGGCAGGCCCGGGTGGGAGCCGCATTCCCCCACCTGCAGCCACAGGAGGCGGACCCCGCCCCCCACACGCCCGGGACACGGTTACCCAAGGACCAGGCGTGCGGCGGAGGACTGCTTCATGGCACAAGGACTGGGAGAGCTCTGTGAGGACAGAGGGGGCGGGAAGAGGCCCCCGGCCGGAGGGGGGCTCCCCCAGGTCTCCGCTGTGTGATGCGCCGGGCAGGTCCTCTCCCCCCTCCCCCGACAGCTTCCAGGAGCCGTGCTCAGCATAAGGCTGGGCTTTGGGTTTGGAGATGCAAAAAAGTGCTGAGCCGAGTCTCCAGATGGGCCTGGGAGCTGTTTCTACGCAGACCCAACAATGCCTGCTTGCTGTCTGCACCAGGGACCCTGAGCGGTTGAGCTTGCAGCGGGGCCTCGGAGATTCCCAAATCCTAGTGCTCTGTCAGCCTCGGGCTTTGAGGGCCGAGGGCCACGTTAGGCCTGGCGTTGGCCAAGGAACCAAACCCGGGCTCCGTGCTTCGGTCTGAAAGCTCAGCGTGGCCTTGAGCTGTGGAACATCTGGGCATGCCCAGAGTAATGTGTGAAGCCACTGAAAACTCCACTTTAAGATGAAAACACAAGACAAAGGGGCTTCCAGTGGTCCCACTCCTCCAGGCGGGCACTGCTCCCCTGGGAACCGCTGCTGCTCATTTCTTCCCCGTTTTCTCGGGTCACCCCATTGCTCATCTCCCACCCAACATTCTTCTTTCTTTGCTGTGGCCAACCTTGGCCAAAGAACTGAATCTTGATGCAAATCTCCATATTTCAACCCAACAGAGAACTGAGGAGAAAGGTGCTTAGAAATACGATTGAAGCGAGAAGGCCGATGTCCCGCTGACCAATCCCTGGATAGTGGATAAGGGTGGCTGCTGTAATGAGTGACCATGGCCCTGGGCCATCAAACCACAGACGTGTGTGTCCTGTGCCCAGTCTTGGAGGCCAGAGGCCTGAGGCCCAGGTGGCTCCAGCCCTTGGCCCCTTGGCTCGTGGCCACAGTGCTCCATCGACATGCATCCTCCTCATCCTCAGTGCCTCTTCTCCCCTTCTTGTAGGAGTACCCCCTTTCTTGCTTAGCCACCCCCCCCCATGCAGCTTGACCTCATCTTAACTAAACCATCTGCAAAGACCCTGTTTCCAGATAAAGCCTCGTCCAGAGAAACCGGAGACCTTGAACTTGTGTTTGT
The DNA here is from genome assembly GCF_030445035.2 of Dasypus novemcinctus. Taxonomy (NCBI): domain Eukaryota; kingdom Metazoa; phylum Chordata; class Mammalia; order Cingulata; family Dasypodidae; genus Dasypus; species Dasypus novemcinctus. The sequence goes on along the minus strand of NC_080674.1, from coordinate 2,135,726 downwards.
CAGGGATTCGATTCGACCTCTAGCAATAGCTAACTGTGTCGATATGTGTTCAACTCCTGCATCGGACAGTGTTCTGTCTCCAGAAGTCACCAACTTCCTTTCCGCTGCAAGGCGAACATCCATTCCAGTGGATGCTTTCTTTTTTATTTAAAGTTAATAGATCACAAAGGAGGCTACATGAAAAAACATTAACAAAAACATAAAGAACATAAAAGGTTCCCATATAACCCACTCCTCAAACCCCACCCCCATCATTTTTGTAAATTGTATTTTTTGAAGATACATACATCACAAAAAAGGTTACTTTATAAAAAACATAAGAGGTCCCATATACCTCCGACCCCCCTCACCCCACTCCTCCCACACCAACAACCTCCCCCGTCATTGTGGCACGTTCATCGCACTTGGCGAACACAATTTGGAGCACCACTGCGCCACTTACATAATAGTTTGCTCTGTAGTTCACACTCTCCCCCAGTCCACCCAGTGGGCCATGGCAGGACATACAATGTCCAGCATCCATCCCTGCAGCACCACCCAGGACAACTCCAAGTCCTGAAAATGCCCCCACATCACATCTCTTCTTCCGTCTGCCTACCCTCAGCAGCTACCATGGCCACTTTCTCTACATCAATGCTACACTTTCTTCCATTGCTGATCACAATAGTTCCACAGTAGAATGTCAGTAGGTGCACTCTAATCCATACTCTCTTCCTCCATCCTGTGGGCCCTGGGGTGGTGATGTCCACTCCCCCTCTGTGTCGAGAGGGGGCTTAGCTTCCGCATGGCTGCTGGATGCGATTCCTCCGCTTGCAGCTGTGGACGCTCTTGGCTCCCTGGTGTGGTGGTGCCAGTGGATGCTTTACTGACAGACCGTCTCCTCACTGGACCTGCCGAGGACCCCCTTTCCCTCTTGGCGTAGTGTCCACAGTAAGCACAGATGTCAGTGCAGCCATCGGGAGCGGTGGCACTGACCGGCGGGGACCAAGGCGCCAGGGCTTGGGCGTGCAGCGGTGATGGGTGAGGTGGGCATGCACATCACCAGGAAGGACCCGAGCTCTTTCCTCGGGCTTCGGCTGCACTGAGGGCTCAGCGCAGAAGGGCCAGCAGCTGGCAAATTTGCCACCGCGGCAGGGCTTGCTTCTGTCGAAACCAGTCGTGCAGGTGTTTCCCAGCTTCTCCCTTAAACTTGCTCAGCTGAAGCACGCGTGAGCCGGGAGAAGCCCACCTGCTGGGGCACCTGCGGGGACACCTGCAGGAGGCAGGCTCCTGGCAGCACCAGGTGCCTTTGACTGCAGGGAGATGAGCTTGTCTTGAAGAAGCTCCTGCAGAATTGGAAGCACGGGGGATGAGAGGCCACGGGCCGTGCCTTCTTCAACCCAGGAGGAGCGGGAGCTCAGGCAGAACTTCAGTGATGGTCTCCACAGCGGGCAGGTCCTGAGGTCTTGTCTGCATCCTCAGGGGTGAGGGACCAAGAGCCCGGGGGTCCGGCTCCCCAGCTGGGGCACTGAACATGGGGTGGTGGCAGGCAGAGAGGAGTTCCCTTAGCTGAGAGCTGCCTTGGTGCGTGTCTCTGTCCCTTGTCAAAATTGCTTCCGCTCTTTTGGGAAGGTGCGACTTTAACTGGATTGACCATCGCCCAGGAGCCACGAGGATCCCCACCCCCCCAAGAATGAGGAGACCCTTCTCCAGCAGCACCTGAGAGAGAAGACAGCACGCTCTGCTCAGACCTTCACTCAGGATGAACGGCTGAACACGCATGGGTGCTGGAATAATCATTCTAATAAAGGTGAAGTAAACAATAAAACTGGGTGGGAAACACTCTGTTTTAGTATTTGCCACATTATTATTTTCCCCGATTCTCTAGACAACTTTGAACAAGATGATTCCCAAAATGAAGCAATAAATGCCTAAGAATGCATCTATTATCTATGGGAACATTAGGTTATGCAATACAGGTTATTATTATAGGAATTATGGAGACAGTTTGTCCTTCCCAGAGCAGGTGTCCCTTTTGTACACTATAGAGGACCTTGTTTTATTCAAAAGGCAAATTATCTGAATGAGTTTTATGATTTATTAATTATAATAAATGCACAAATATAAAATACATAATACATAATAGACATAATTGACATGCATGACTATTTATTATAAATAACAACAAAGTGAACCAAGAGTCCAAATCAATCCAGACTCGCTTTGCAATTACTGGCCAGGTGCTAATTTATTTATCAATTTGCTTTCGCAGGTGCTCGCAGTTCTATGCCCAGAGGCTAGCCTTATTTGTGTCTTAGATCACGATGCACCAAAAAACCATTTTCCTGACCTTCACATTTGACTTTGATTCCGCATCAGCCATTTAAATAGGAAAATAGTGAGCCGGCGCAAGCCAGATAAAGCATGTACCTGGGAAGATTTGTGAAATGGGAAGGAGAGGACGCTGGTGTTTGCCATGGGCACAAGGAAGAGATGAAAGTCAGATAAAAGCCTTTTTAAAGACAGAAAATAATGAATATGAGAGGAAGAGGAAAAAAAGAGAAAGGTTCTTTTATAGGTACAAAGAAGAAGTTTTTTAAAGAGAGAAGCGTTTTTCCTTCCCTGAGAAGCAGCCGCCTGGCCTGGTCCTTTAAGATTAATAAAGTGTTTAAATCGAGGGGCTCCTTGACATTTTGAAAGAGTTGAGACAGAAATGGTTTACCTCTGACACCAAGTCTTATGGTAGTGAATTTTTATACTTAATGGGATGCAGGGTCATTTCCCATGAGCTATTTAGTGGACCTTTGTAGCATCAAAATGTGATTCTTCCCTCAGAAGTGCCTAAAGCTGATTATTAACCATGATTCATAAATTCTTCAGAAGGTGATCAAGTTAAGTTTATACATTCACACTGCGACAGAAGGCAACCTTTTCTCAAACTGTAAATACCCAAAACGACTTCATGGGGCCATTTTCTCTTGTGCATGTTCTTTTATTTGTACAACATCCTTTTTGAGGAAAAGAAAAACCAGAGAATCCATTTACATACATTGAAGGATGGGGTGAGGGGAAAACAGCGCTGAGAAGTGAGGGGACAATTATCTCCCCATCCTCTGGCTCTGAGTAACGCCATTCAGCCGTTCCAAGAGCCACTGATGATGAATCCAAACAAATCTGAAGAGCAGAAAGGACAGAAACCAATAACAAGTGGGCCACATTTGTGATACACCTTAAGCCCTGAATACATTTCCGCTCTGTAGTTTAATTTATAAACCTGCGTTATGGCATCTGTGGTTGGAAGGAAGCAAAATGCTGCTCCCAAATGCTGCTACCTACATTGCTTCACTGCTAACTGCACTTCACAGCCGTGTCTTGCCTGAGGCAAAAAGCTGTTTTTATTTCACAGAAGCTCAGTCTTTTATTCTGAGGCCAAACAAATGAAAGAAGACTCCAACCAAACATATTCACATTAGAATATTTATGTTATTTTTGTTTGTCACGTGCTAGCAATTATGAAAAATGAATCTGGGGCCATGTTTATTCTTCACAGGTTTTGAGGGATGGAACCAAGATGGCGGCCGGCTGTCGTCCAGGTTGGCGCTTCCTGGCAGTTCTCAACTCATCTGCTCCTGAAAAGATGTGTCATTGCATTTTATCAAAAATCTTTCTGGTTTTAGGCCAAAAGGACCGAGATTCTATGATTTCACTATTATGAACTAAATAAATGGGCAATCTCCTGGAGTTCATAGCTAGAATATAAGTCACCAGAGAATAGAATGTGTTCAGAGAATGGAAAGCTGAGGTTTAATCTGTGCAGAATTGGTAAGGAGTTATTTGTGAATGTTTGCAAATGAGTAGAGATGGCAAAGGCACGTCATCGGATTTGTAAGTAATAGGACTAGCATATTAAGAACCATCACTTTTCCTAGCTACATGGCCCTTGGTCCAGAGTTCCGGATTCGGCTCCACCGTGGCTGGTACATGCATGGGAGATTATACATGACCCTAGATCCTCTTTCCCGTGCCCCCTCCCACCCAGAACCCCAAATCTTAAATAAATAAATAGTAAAGGAATAAAAGAGGATACAAGGGGAAAAAAAATCCCTTTTTACAAGTTTGCACTGAATTTTCTACCACTTGATGTACCTTGCTTTCCTAGAAAAAGTGTTACTTTTAAAACAAAATCACCATGCAGGTAGCTGCATGTACTGCTCATGTAGTTATAAAGTAAAAAAAGACAAAACAGTGGTTTGTTTTGTTTTTTCTTTTTTTGGAATAATGAAAGTGGTCTAATATTGATTGAAGTGATCAATGCACAGCTTTTGACTATACCTAAAGACATTGATTGTACACTCTAGATAAAACATATTGTTTATAAACAAAAAAAACCACCAAATGTAAGACACGGACTAGAGTTACTAGTAATACTTTGACAATGCTCTTTCATAATCTGTTACAAATGTTTCACTACAATGCCATGTGTTGGTGGTGGGGTGATGTATGGGGGCCCTGTATGATGACATGAACGTTTGTTTAGTAAGTTCATAACTTTTATTATAAAATATACTTATTGTTTATGTATGCTCATGTATGAATGATAACTGCAATAAATTATTTTAAATGGAAAAACATTTTTCCCATTTCAATTATGTCACATGACATGTGGCCTGATCATTGTTGGAGAAGCCAGAAAATTCAATGCTTCAAGTTGAAATTTGACCAGTTTCCTTTGCTGTCTGGTCTCCCCACTGCAGAGTCCCAGAAGAGAAGACAGGTTCATTTCATTACAAGACAACCCAAAATGAAAATCCTAAGTACATTTGGGTGAAGCTCTTATGTTAGTAAAGAAGCGCCGCGAAATAGCCTTGAAGATATTCTCTTGATGCAGCCAATCTTTGGAGCTTGATGGAAGTCATTGGGATGAAAGGTTTGGGTATACAAGTTTTCAAGGACATGTTTACCACCTAAATCAAAGATATTTCAACTAAATTTTGCAAAAGTAAACTATCAATAAATCCCTGTCGAGTTATTTGCTTTAATAACTCCTTACCCTCTAGTACTTGATTTGTTACTCCTGAACCCTGAGCTCCTTTAGAGATCTTACTAGATTGATGATTGAAACATTTGAAGGAAGAGTCAGATTTCTTTGATATAAAACATGATATATTTTAATAACATTTTTTAAAAATTTTGAGTGAAGATAATCCCCCTTTTTTTTAAAGATATGTAAGTCACACAAAATGTTACAATAAAAAATGTAAGAGGTTCTCAATTACCCCACTCCCTACACTGCCTACTCCTCCCACATCGACAACTTCTTCCATCATTGTGGCACATTCATTGCATTTGGTGAATACATTTTGGAGCACTACTGCACAGCATGGATTATAGTTTACATTGTAGTTTACACACTCTCCATTTGGTGGGTTATGGCAGGATATATAATGTCCTGCATTTGTCCCTGCAATATCATTTAAGACAACTCCAAGTTCCAAAAATGCCCCAATATCACACATTTAGGTCTGTTGCCTTCTACTTCCTGTATTGGATGGTCCCTGCAAAGAAGACCCATGCATTTCCTTTTGATTTTCTGTGATGGTCCTTAGACCAGCACTTTTAACTAAGCACTTTTTTCCCTAGCACAGGGAAGCAACATTGAGGGGATGCTAAAGTTTCATACCTCTTTACCTGGCAAGCATTTTTAGATAGAAATAAAACTCTGTCGGTGTTAAGATTATCCAGGAATATCATTTGGGGGCTGCCTTGAGAAACCAAGCCCTTCACGGCTACTGACCTGCAAGGCGGGGATCTGAGCCTCTCAGCCACCTGCGGTGCTCCCCAAGCCTCTTTACATAGAAAGCTCAAGCCAGCAGGCCACTGGAAACGATGCTTGTCTTCAGTAATCATCATCAAATTATAGACCTGAGGTGGGGAAAGACCTCGAAATGTCCAGTAGCTGAAGTTAGGTGGACGCGGGACACTTGCACAGAGCAATGGAATGCCATTTCAGGATAGTGAGAATATATGTGTCGCAAGGCCATCCTGGCACTGGATACCATTAGCCTGACGGCATGAGTTCTTTTATAAGGCAATTCCCAAATCTAAATCAGAATATTAAATGCATGGGGGAGGAAGCAAATATTACAAAATTAATCTACTTAAAATGGAACAATGACTCACATTACATTTCCAGCTTAAGCAACAGATGGTAATATTTGACTATGGAATTACTTCCACCAGATGTTTAGCAACCCCCGGCGCTCCCAAAACACAATACGAGCTTCTAGGCTGCACTCTGGCTTCCCACAAACAGTGTTGTCTTTGGTAAGGGTTTACGATCTAAGGGGTCAGCGTTTTGAAGAAACTGAGAAGACTCAGAATGCGTTCTGTTTACTCTGCACAGAGCTCCTGCAGCAGCTGAGCTTCCCCTGCTGGCCCAGGGGTGCAGCTGTGCCCAGGAGCAGCCCTCGCCCTGCCGTGGGAACTCTTAAGCCCTCGATCTCCAGCCCAAGGTCACTGACACCACACACGTGCCCGCAGTGTGCTCTGCCCACCAGCTCAACCACAGACACGCGAAGCAACTGTCCACAGACCAGGGCAAAGAGGAAGCAGCTGGAACTTTGTCGTTGTCCCCGTCCCTGGACAAACATTCATGATGAGGGTGTTTTATTGGCATTTCAGATTTAATGTGCAGAGAGGGGGCCTTGGTGGAAAGCAATTTTGGTCAAGTGATCCTGAATTTGTGAAGCATTTTTCAAAGCTCCAGGAGGAAAATTAGGATACATAACAAGAGTACCTCCTGATGGCAGCCCCTTCATGGCAGCCCCCTGGAACGAAGGGCCATGGAAGGGTGGAGACCACCGTGCTGAGGGGCCTGCGGTTCCACCTGCCCGCACACTCAAGCACACATGCTCTAAGTACACACTCACACAGCCTGACACACACACACTTACACTTTCAGCTCACTCGTGCACACTAGCTCACTCACATGTACACACACAATTTCACTGTTCCCTCCTGCAGTCACACACATGAATTCTCACACACTGACTCATATCAGCTCTCTCATACTCAGCCACACCCTGACACACACACATTAACTCACAGTAACTTGCTCACACTGACACACACCCTAAAACACACACACTAACTCACACCGGCTCTTTCTCTCACACACACTATCAAGCACACACTGACCTACGTCGGTCATCCGCACTCCCTTACACACTCTGTCACACGCACCTACCAGTGAACTGGCAGGAGCTCGCTCCCACTCTCACGCACAGACTTCAAGCAGAGGTTCTCTGCCATCACCACTGAGCTGTCCCACGCCACAATCCAAGGGGCCCGAAGGTTTTTTCTGTCCCACCTGAGATTGGGGCACCCTTCCTCGTTGCACTCTGCTCCCCCATATCCTGGGCCCTCCCAGGCCTTCCATGGTGGTTCTTCCACAGATTGGAAACTCCACAGCTGTTTAATGAAACTAATCCAAGTCACCAGAGAACTTGAGGGCTCAAACAGTGAGCCCAAGGACATCTGCGAAGCTCAGCCTGGGGTTCCAGTATCTCCCAACCTTCTGTGCAGAAAGTTCTGGTTGAGTTGTTGTGTGCTATCTCCATTGACCCACATTCCTGCACCAGAATCTGGCCTTTCCTTGGGTCCAGACGATGCTCTGGCTCCAAGCTGGAATGGCTCTGCTCGCCGGCAGCTGGACCTCCACGGACCTCCATGATCCCTGTTCTATGATGGACGTTGCTCTGCCTTCTTGGCCAAGTAGCTCCCTCTTTCTACCCTTTCCTCCTGGCCTAGGTAACTTCATATGTCAGCCTGACTGGGTTATGTTTGGCTAGACACTGGCTGGCTTGTTTCTGGGAAGGTATTCCCTGCATGTATTTACGTCTGCAATCAGCTGACTGCATCTAAGATCAAGAAAGGAGCTCGCCCTCAGCACTGTGGAGAGTCTCCTCATCCAGTCAGTTGGAGGTCTTAAGAGCCAGAACTAAGAAAAATAGATAGACAGATAGATAGACAGATAGATAGATAGATAGACAGACAGATAGATAGACAGATAGATAGATAAATAGATAAAGCCAGAATGGAGGTTTTCCGAGGTCTCTCTTCCAAGAAGGAGAGTCAGACTCAACTTCAGCATTGGTTTTTGCAGGAACTTCCAACCGAGCAGCTTCTCTTGAGTATTATGCTGTCACCACTGTTGGAGTCTCCAGCCTGCAGACTAGAACCTGAGCATTGTGGATCAGGCTTGCCAGCCGCCAGTGCTGAGAGCCAATGCCTTATAGCGAACCTCCTTCTCTCTCTCAGTCTCTCTCTCTTTCACACATGCATACACACACACACGCATCCTGTTGGTTCACCTTTTCTCTGGAGAACCCTAATATACCTCCCAGCTCCTAAATTCCTTTTTGCCCTTCAATTCTTAATCCATTTCTTCTTTCGTTTCCTAAATTCAAGTACAAGGAATCTCTCCATCCACCCTGGGTTTGTGACAATTCCTGGGTCTGCTCCACTGTCCCCCGTCCTGGCCCTTTCTTGTCCCTCACTTTCTTTCGCATCCCCTTTCATTCTCTCTTGATGTCATTCCAGGGGTTCAGGCACCCCAAGGAAGGCCATGCCAGTCTTGGGAGGAGGCCCAGAGACGCAGGGTTACCATTGGCTTCAGCAAGGTCTAACAGGTAGAGGACTTTCCAGGTAAGAGACATCTAAAGTTGCTCGCAACTTTTAATAACCCAACCCTGTGGACCCCCAAGGTTCCTGCATGTCCAGTACCTGCCAGGCTCTGGGTGTGTAAAACGAACCTGACCTGGCCACTACCTACCCTCCAGGTTCCAGGCGAGCATGACCTGCACACTGCCTACTGCCTAGCTCCAGGTGAGCATGGACACATCTGGCCTTCACTCTCCCTCCCACCCAGGCTCCAGGGGAGCATGGATACACCTGATCTGCATGCTGCCTACCACCTAGGCTCCAGGTAAGCATGGACACACCTGGCCTGCTTGCTGCCTACCACGCAGAGCCTAAGAGCTCGCGGGGACAGGGTGAGGCAGAGAAGGAAATGAGTGGCAGCTGTGGAGTGGGGTTGCCTCTGACCTGGAGGTCCAGGCCACAACAGATGACTGCAGCGCTCTCTGCTCCAGGCGCGAGTGTGCAGGCAAGAGCAAGCAACGCCTACGCTATCCCTGAGGGATGAGGATTAAATCTGGGGACAGGGAGCCTTCCTAAGGCCTGAAGTGCCCTGGAATGACTGGGGTTGTTGGGAGCCAAGGAGAATTGCAGGAAAGGTGGGAACTGAGGACAGAGAAGGGCTGAGGTGATGGGGGGAGGCCAGGGTCAGAGCCAGGTGGGTGAGAAGGGAGGAGCCATGTAGACAGGCAGGTGGAAGCCAGGACAACAGGCAGGTAGGAATGAGGTGTATAGGCAGGTGGCAGCTGGTTGGAGGGGCAGGTGGGAACCAGATGGATGGGAGATGGGAGCCAGGTGGATGGCAAATGGGAATCAGGTAGATGGGCAGGTGGGAACCAGGTAGATGAGCAGGTAGGAATGAGGTGGATAGGCATGAGGAACCAGGTGGGTGGCAGGTGGAGGCCAGGTGGATAGCAAATGTGGCCAGGTGGATGGCAAATGGGTATCAGGCAGATGGGCAGGTGGTAACCCAGGTGGATGAGCAGATGGGAAGCAGGTGCATGGGGGGTGGGAGCCAGGTGGACGGGCAGGTGGGAGCCAGGTGGATAGGCTGGAGAGGAGGCTGGGGCTGGTCTGGGGGTGGGCGCATGTGTGTGGCTCTTGCATGTGACATTTGCCGCTGCCCCGACCCCCTCAGGTAAGTGTTCTCAGTCCCCGTTGAGAGCCGTGAAGACCGAGACTTAGAGATGCCCAGACTGACCTGGGGGGGGCAAGTTCGGGACGGGCAGAGGAGCACCCTGTTTAGGAGGGAGGCCGGAGAAGGAAACCCGGGACAGCATCAGGAGCGGGTACCCACCCGCAAGACGGGGGAGGGCTGTGAGGCAGGCGACACTGGCTGCAGCTGCAAGGCTGCCTAGAGTTGGAAATGCCCAGGATGGTGCCAAGGGCGAACACTGAGCGTCCCGAGGCCCCTCCCCGAGACCCGTCCCCTGGAAGGACCTGCCCTTGTGTGGGACTCTTGGTTGTGCCCTGCACCCCCTACCCAGGAGGAGCGGCTCCGGCCGGCAGAGCCGTGGGACAGGCATCTCACTGCCTAGAGATGCCAGGGCAGCTCCGGCCAGGGCCAGCCGGGGTGGTGGGGCCTGAGAGCCTGTGTCGGGAGGCCGTGTGCTCCAGCCCAGCCTCTGTCCACAAAAATGGGGCCTTTGGGTGCCAGCCGCCCTGGACAGAGGCAACTGCGTGCGGTGCCACCCATGGGAGTGTCCCCTACAGGCCAGCGCAGCCGGGTCCCTTGGGCTCCTCCTCGCAGGGGAGGGAACTTCCCGCTGTTATTTCTCAAGGTCGAGGGATGGATAGCGGGGCCCCTGTTTAAGAAGCAAACTGCTTTTGTTCTTTGCCTTCACCCCGTACATCCTTTCTCTTTGACTCAAATATTTATCATCCTTTCTCAATAGTTGTAAAGATTACCTGCTGGCTATGCATTAAAAAAAGAAGGAAAAAAAAAACTTTGATGCATGTTCAGATGCATTTTAGCCAATAAAATTGCTATTGAATAAACATTTCTATTACTCAAATGCACTACTATTTAGCTATAAGCCAAAAATGATAAATGCATACTTGCTAGAAACAAATATCTGTTGTATTTGATAATGTAAATCTTAAGGAACAGATCATCCTTGGAATCCACATGCTTCCGCCGCAGTTCAGGGCCCCACCTGCCACACACTCTGCTTTTCAGACTCGTAAGGGGAGAGCAAAGGGCCCCGCTCCTTACAAAACGGAATCCAACAGCTCTTCCTCAAGCCATGCCTGCAAATTCCCAATTGATCATCTCCCAGTGAATTGAGAATATATGTTTGCAGAGGGTAAGAAATCTGTTAATCTTGTGTATTATGTAGAGGATAACAAACCTGCCGTGAATGTCCATGAACAACTAATAACCTGCCAGGACAGAACAGGGTTAGAAAGTCTGAGGTTTCCCATTTTATGAGCATGAACTTCTCTGTTTTCAGCCATCGTCCAAAGGATGGCCCTTTTCCTGAGACGGCCGATGACCCGGCTCTTTGGCAGTGGCCTCTCTGGCAGCACTCGCGTGCTGACTTGGCGCATGGTTCGGAGCGATGATGCCGCCCCTGGAATTCTTTTTTTTTTTTTTTTTAAAGATTTTTTTTTTTTTTTTAATTCCCCTCCCCTCCCCGGTTGTCTGTTTTCTGTGTCTTTTTGCTGCGTGGGCGGCTCTCCTTATGGGTGCACTCCTTGCGCGTGGGGCTCCCCTACGCGGGGGACACCCCTGTGTAGCACGGCACTCCTTGCGTGCATCAGCACTGCGCATGGGCCAGCTCCACACGGGTCAAGGAGGCCCGGGGTTTGAACCGCGGACCTCCCATGTGGTAGACGGACGCCCTAACCACTGGGCCAAGTCCCTTTCCCGCCCCTGGAAGTCTTTGGTCCCCGGCCGCTGATCAGCACAGCAGGGCAGCCACCTCGGCTCCCCTGCGCTCCATCTCTTACCCTGTGAGGCTGAATGAGAGGGTGAGACTCCTCAAAGAGATTAAAATGAGCGCCACAGCTTAGGATGCTCCATCCACATCTGCTGATTATCAGAAGAAAAAAAAAAAAAGAGAAATACCAGCAGACAGAAATGCAGACTTTATATGAAGAAAATTGAACAGCTTGGCACAGGCAGACTAAAAATAGGGTTGTTTTTTTTTTAAGTGTTACAGTAGAACTTGTAACTAGGTACTATGAACCAGGGAAGAAACACTCATTTCTGGGGCCACAAAAGGCCACTATGTGTCACCTGGTGAGCTTTTATTTTTCAGGCATGAGTGTGTGGGTGTGTGAACATGCAAATCTATGTTTCATTCCTTCACCGGTTTCAATCGTCTCCCTCGAGTCCTCTGTTTAAGGAGTTTAAGTCATATAATTTAATAAGTGCAAATGGAATGAGTCGCCACTACGTTGAACCTGATATTAATGAACTCTGATCCACAGCTAAAATTCTGAAAGGATGGCGCGCTATCTCTTTGTGCCCCTTTGAATACTGAATGTAAATTGACCCCCTGTACATTTGGAGATCAAGCGCGGCGCTCAATTTAGATTTATGCACATTCAAAGTTCTTCAAGGCCCGAGCTCTATTCAGCTGTGAGGCCTGCTCTGTGCGCACACAGCTCTAATCAAAAGTAGACCGGTATAGAATGCTTTAAATTTAATCCAAATCTCGATGAATTTCATGAATCTGCCTAGTCGAGCTGCACGAGAGTGGGCTCGGAAAGGCTCCTTCTGCTTTTATGCATGATGGAGAGTGGCTGCCGCTGCCCCCCAACTCCACAAAAAAGCCACAAACCCGAGAGCCTTCTGCCTTCAGTGGCTTTTATAGCCCGAGCAAAAGAAAGCTGCACTGATTAGAATGGCTAATAGAGCATGACTTTTCCCCAAGCGGGTTTACTAGGCACCAGCTCGGGCCACAGACAGGTGGGGTTGGGGTATGACAGTCCAGAGCAGACAGAAGGCACGCGGTGACGAAGAATTCAGCGCATGCCTGGCAGTGGGGGGGCTTGGGCGTGACGTTAGAGATGGCCTCAAGAGGGAGGAAAGAACACCGTCCTTAAAAAGAAACAAACGAGCAGGAGAATTGAATTTCTGGACTGGCCATGTGCCAGCTGAGCCCTGAGCCTCAGCAGAGTTGCAGCTCCTACTCTGCGGATCGTTGGACTTGCCCAGGTCAGCTACGAGGGAGGCGCAGATGGTCCTCACCACAGCAGGAAGCAATAGTGCCGACACCTGCCAGCGGGAGAATCGCATCCATCAACCGTGTGGGATCTAAGCCCCTTCTTGTTTTAGAAGTAGAGTGGACATCACCATCCCAGGGTCCAAAGGATGGAGAAATAAAATATGGATTAGAGTGGACTTACTGATATTCTACTAGAGAACTATTGTGACTAGTAATGGGAGAAACTGTATCATTGATGTGGATAAAGTGGCCACAGTAGTTGCTGAGGGCAGGGAAAGGGAAGAAGAGATGTCTTGTGGAGGCATTTGGGGGACTTGGAGTTGTCCTAAATGATATTGCAGGGACAGATGCTGGACATTGTATATCCTGCCATAACCCACTGAATGGACTGGGGGAGAGTGTTAACTGCAATGTAAATTATAGTCCATGCAGTGTAACTGTTCCAAAATGTATTCAACAAATACAATGAATGTGCAACACTGATGAAAGAGGTTGTTGATGTGAGAGGAGTGGGGCGGGGTGGGGAGTAGGGTATATGGGAATCTCTCATTTTTTTTAATGTAATTTTTTTTGATCTATGTATCTTCAAAAAATGCAATTAAAGCAACAAACAAAGAAATAAAGGTGCTATTTCACAGCACAGTAGATGTTTTTTCACACAATCGCAAAGTATTGAAATGTATTGAAATTCTAGTTTTCAGAATTTTAAAAATACAGAAGATGATATGTGACAGTTTTGAAGTTTCAATGTTAAGCAAACGTGCCTCTACAGTCCTTTCAGTACTATTTTTTAAAGGCAAACAAAAGTGAAGGCGTGTTTGTCGAAGACTTACAATAGACACTCAAATTGTAAGTCAGTTAACTCTCATATCTAAAAATAACTCAATATTCAAAATGTGCTTGGAGAAGACACACTTTCAAGAACGAATCGAAGCATGAAGGAAGGCACATGCCAAGCCCGTGCTAAGAGCGGAGACGGTAGTAAGGAACGGAACTGTTGCCACGTTCCATGGAACTCGGCAGCAGGCGCCACCAGAGCCCTGATGGAGAAAATTGCCTGGCGTTGGCAATTCCATTAAGGCCTGTGGCTGGGAGATGGGGAGGGGGGTAACGCAGTGCACACCAGCTCCCCCACAAAAGCCCTGGCGGGGGACCCGTGTACCCCAGAGGGACGTGTTTGGGGTCCTGTCTATGTGACATTACGTGGAAGGAGGATCTGCCAGAGGTGATTAGTTAAGGCAAAGCCCCCTGGCCTGGAGCCCGCCCAGGTCCAATGGGACCGGGGTCCTTTTAAGAGGAGGGAGTGAGGCTGGCGGTGGAGGTGGAGGCTGGGGTGACACGGCTGCCAGCCCCACGCGCTGGGACCGTGGCCACCGCCAGGCCCGGGAGGGGCCAGGCCACTGGGCGCGGCCACCTGGATTGTGGACGTCCGTCCTCCAGAGCTGACAGATGAGGGATTTCTGTTGACTTTTGCTTCCCAATTGGGCTCCCCTGCTCTGACAACCCCTGGAGACTGATCCAGGCCGGCGAGCCCTTTTGGGGGCCAGGGGCCTGGCAGGCAGATTCCTAGGCACCCCCGTGCTCTCCTGCTTTCCCGGCCCCTCGCTGCCCTGTGCTGTGGCCCCCGCCCCCAGCAGCAGGAGCGCTAGCCTCGGCTGTGCCCCTTGCTCGGGTAGGAGCCAGCAGGGGTCCGTCTCCACATCAGGGAGCACCACGTGCCCCCTCCCCTGAGCTTTGCCCCAGAAATGCTCCTTTGCTTCGGGTCAGAGCGAGGCAGTAAAATTCGATGCTAATTGAGAAATGATTCTCCTTTTTTTTTTTGTCTTTATTTTTTCAATGATACATTAAAAAAAATATGAGGTCCCCATATGCCCCCCGCCCCCCTCATTCCACTCCTCCCCCCATAACAACAACCTCCTCCATCATCATGAGACATTCATTGCACTTGGTGAATACGTCTCTGAGCACCGCTGCACCTCATGGTCAATGGTCCACACCATAGCCCACACTCTCCCACGTTCCATCCAGTGGGCCATGGGAGGACATACAATGTCAGGTAACTGTCCCTGCATCACCACCCAGGACAACTCCAACCCCTGAAAATGCCCCCACATCACATCTCTTCCTCCTATTCCCCACCCCCAGCAGCCACTGTGGCCACTTTCTCCACACCAATGCCACATTTTCTTCGATTACCAATTGCAATAGTTCATGAATAGACTATCAGTAAGTCCACTCTAATCCATACTCTATTCCTCCATCCTGTGGACCTTGGAATGGTTGTGTCCACTCCACATCTGTAACAAGAGGGGCTTAGATTCCACATGGGTGCTGGATGCAATCCTCCTGCTTTCAGTTGTAGGCACTCTTGGCTCCATGGTGTGGTGGTTGACCTTCCTCACCTCCATGTTAGCTGAGTGGGTAAGTCCAATAAACCAGAGGGTAGGAGTTGCAAGTCTGTTGAGGCTCAGGGCCTGGTTATCACATGGTCAGTCCAGAGATTCAGTCCCCTGGGTATACATTAAACCCCAGCACCAACTACAGTTCTGGTAAAAGTAACAGGAGGGGCTTGGATTTAAAGGAAATGGATCGAATGCTCTCTAGATTTTCGGGGCGAGCATCAACCAGAGCAGGCTCCTGCACTGAAGGTTCTGGGAACTCAGGACCCTGTGGACGGGCTCCATGGGGCTCAGTCAACGCCGTGCGCTGCCTCATCCCGCTTCCCAGCCCAGGCTTACTGTTACCTGCCGTACTTTCTTCCCTGGGGCTGCCAATCCAGGTCCTGTTTACTGGTCACTAGAGGTTCTTTCAGCTAGCCTTGTGCCCAGAAAGACAAAGAGGAACATGCAGATCCAGGGAAGGGCCAATTCTGAAGTGGGACCTGGACCCCTGTGATTCAGCCTGTGTATAGATAGCAGATCTGGGTTTCTATTTCACTTCAGTGTAACCCAAAGTAGGATAAATCTTACTTGGAAACTTCAGAGCAAATATTATACTGAGTGTAACTTGGTCCAATAATCCTAGACTCCCTTAAAATAGGATTTTCCCAGAAATATCAGAAATACAGATACCACCTCATTATCTTTATTGTGACTTAAATCATTCCCTGTGTATAGATGCAGACAAAAATAAAGCAGTTTGGTCCAGCGTGCCCCTCTCCTGCCCTCTAAATGCCTCATCTCTGCCTGATGGAACAGTTCACAAGATTGACAATATTTACCTCTTACTGAAAAGAAAGCAACCTGAGCACCTGCTCCAGGTGCCTCCCTAATCGCCTGCATGGCTCTCTTCACCTTGTCCAATTGACTTGGTTTAGAAGCTGGGACCATGCCCCGATACCTGGGGGACCCCTAAATTCTCCAGCCTCTGCCCTCTGCTTTGTGTTCCTTTTCATCCATCACACATTTCAGTCCATGGTTCTTCTGCTCAAACCTGGATGCTCTCTGACCTGAGCCTGCCACGGCCAGCCACGTCCCATTGTGTCCCCTGCACCTGCCACAGTTAGCCAAGTCCCACTGCTTCCCCACAGCCTGCCACGGCCAGCCATGTTCCACCGCGTACCCCGAGCCTGCCACGACCAGCCATGTCCCGCTGCATCTAGTTTTTCTGCCAATAAGTGCCAACAAGAAAAAAAAGTCTGATATTTTCTAATCATTCACAGATGTGTGTGAGCACACGTGTTTGCATTGCCTTTTAATGAATAGCAGGGAATTATATTCCCAAAGCTTCCACGCAAGATCCTAGCGGACCACTTGGAAATTCAACTTTCTCTTTCTCCTGCCCAGTTCTCTTGCTCCTGCCTTAATCTTAACCCACTGCCCTGCATTTTCCCTCCCAATTTGAAAGTACGTCAAGGAGTGTGGCTCTTTTGTTTAGCATCCTGAGCAATCAAGTTTTCCTCTTCTTGGAGCTAATGGAATGATCTTTTCCTTTGAGTTTGTTCTAGATTTTCATATTGAAACATCAAATAAGCACTTTAGAAGAGAAATGGATGCAAGTCACGGGTGTGTTTATTTTCGGCTACTTGCCAGCGGTTTACTCTTACGGGAGTGCGTCTGCCTTCAAGTCTCCAGGCCTTTGAGTGAATCACCTTACAGTGTACTCAGCTATGATTTACCTTTAACATCTCCCCAGTTCCTTCCAGGGAAGGGAAGACTGGATGGGGCCAAACAGCTCGTCGCCGCTGACCAGCTGTGCCTCTGAAGGGCCTGTGACCGCCTCGGGTGTGCCGTGCCCGGCCCTGAGGGAGGCCCGCCTTTAGGTCGGCATCGGACAGGTCACCCGTCTCTGTGGAACAAGGGGCCGTGCCAGCCTGGTCTGGACAGAGGAGAGCCACAGAGCGGGCAGGTAAACCGCGCGGGCGTCGCTCCAAGCAAGGACGCAGGCAGGCGCCTGGAAAGCAGCGAGGAGGAGGGCGTTGGGAGGTTCACTCGGGGCCGGAGGAGAGCCACGCTTCACAAGCTCTCAGGAGGCCGAGGGAGAGCGGCCGTCCCCGGTGACGGGGGCAGCCACCTGCCGTCCTGGGTGAATAAGGAGCTGTCACGATTAAAACCTTCACATGCTATCAGACCCCCAAAATTAAAAACACTGTAGAGCTCCCCGACACAAAGCGTGCCTCATGCAAACTATGGGCGTAACCAGCAGCAGAAGCAAAGTGATATGGATTCATTGACTATCACTAACACAAAGGGATAATAACGGGGAGAACTGCACGCGGCGGGGGCGCCAGTGGGATCACTACTTTTTGCTTGTTTTTTTCTGCTAACCTACAACTGCTCTAATAAAATATAAACCTTTACACATTGATCACCGACATTTATATCATTTGAGTTGTCATCTATGCCGACAACTGAGTGATTCGGTTTTATTTTCCTACAGCAGTTTTCAGGAAATTTGTAAATAGGATAGACATTTTCAACCGTTTTATTTTGTTATGCTCTTCCAAATGAAGATGGTTTATAAACTTCAGCAATAAGCTTTTACAGAAGCAATACTTTCCTACAGTTTTTCAAATCTGTAACTCTACTTTTGCAATCTGTGAAGGAGATACATTCAGTGTAGTACAAAATCCTTATTCTTGAGTCAACAAACCCATTTGGAATTGTGCTTCTGTGCTTTGGTACAGAACTGGGGTTTAATAATAATTTCCTCATAAATGAAGTATCGTATGTAAAACTTCTAGATGCCACCCCTGGCACTGTAGGGCACCCAATTGATTTTAGTTAAATCTAAATATGAATTATCCTTTAGGGATACTCAATGAGCATACTATATTTATGAGAGGAAGAAAACTAATGAAGAAAAAAATGCAATTATCTGACCCAGGATATGTTAGGAGTGCTTTTTATGCTGTAATGTAATGAAGAGAAATGGCAAGATAAGTGAATTTAATAAAATACTATACAACATTGAGTGTTCGTATATATTAATGGTATACCTAATGCGTAAAATATTATATGTGTAGCAAATAGAGATAATTAATTTTATTTCCTGCCAGGCTTGCTGTGTTTCTCTTGGCTGCAGTGTCTGATGGAGCAGCTGCAAACAGTCCTGCTCTTGGGAGAAGAAAACACATTGTTTTTTGCCTGAGCAATGGGGGCCAATATAACCCTGTGCCATGGACTAGTTTTGGTAAGAAAGCTGAGAAAAGAAAATTTTTCAACAAATACTATCAGAGGATGTAATGTTCTGAGAAAAGAACGGTAAAAAAGAATCTTGGGTGCTTATATTTTTTTAGACATCTAAGACTTTCTCCACTAAAGATTTTTTTTTTAAACCACAGCAAGGCTGAATATGCTAGAGGTAAAAAGCTGGGAATGTGTTCTGTTCCTTCTATGATCTCTACCATGTTGGACTCAAAAAGGAGGGGAGTAACTATATTGATATTAACAACTTTTTATAATATGGCATGCATTTCCCTCATGACTTTTTATAATATGGCATGCATTTCCCTCACGATTGGCTAATGCAATGTACCTTACACAGTATAGGAAAGAGCTCTGAGGTGCAATGCTGAGCAGGAGGCGACTATCTTTGGAGTGAAGTGTCTTCTATAAACAACCTCCAGTTTGCCCCTAGGCACCCTGACTCTCGTGCTACCCCTTGCTGCCTGACCTGGCAGCCCCTCGGGGCACCCTTCCATCCCACAGCCCTTCCTCCCCTCTTTTCTCAACCCAGTTGTGCTCAGTTCCATCATGCATTGCTTGAGCCAGCTAACATCTCTAGGCCAGCTAACATGTCTAGGACTCCATATATGAATTTCGTCTAGGGTCTTTGTGTACGGTGATGTAGCATAAAGTCAAGATTCTAAGGACTGGATGCTTTTTGATGGCAGAGGCATTTCACCGTAGCTGGATGAGTGGAGCCTCTTGAATTAAGTCCTTTAGCTGGAAGCCACCTTACCTTCACCCCCACCCTCTTGCCATACACACACATGCACACTCAGACAAATGCACGGCACTCCACCTTTTGTGAAACATAGGCACAGCCAACTTTCAAAGATTCAAGAGTAGGAAGGTCATAATTAGATTTAGGGAAAAATCTAATTTTGAGAAAAAATAATTAAGTCAACTTTTAGCCCATTAGCAAATGACGAATGGCAAATTCTGCATATCTCCAACTGCAGTTGCCGTTGGAATCGCTAATTGCTTTTTTTCAATCTATAGCTTAAGTCAGCTGCTCCCAAGTTAACATAATTTGAACAAATGAAATCTCATTCCCTTTTTTCATATACATTCAGGTTATTGGATTCAGACCACCGCAAATTCTGCATATGTGCTTGTTGACTACAAATGAGAAGTCAAAGATGACTCATTCCCCTCTGCGTTAGTATCCTGTATATCATTCATTCATTCGGCAAAAGTTAACTGGGTGCCAGCTCAATGCTAGAGCCAGTGCAAATCACTGAGCATCTTAAGATAAATCACTGGGCATCCTTCTCTATCCTCAGGGAATGGACAGCCTGCAGTGCCATCCAGTGCAGTGCTCTGTGATGACAGAACAGTTCTGCATCTGCTCTGGCCAATACACTGACCACCTCAGGTGGCCACTGCATACTCAGAAAGTACCTGGCGCTATAAGGAACTGAATTTATTTGCACTTAATTTTACTTAACAAGTTAAATTGCACTGCATGACTGCTGACTACTCTACTGCATAGTGCATAGCTAGACAGACACTCAAATGGGTCAAGAGGTAACAATAATTCAGGTGATCGACATGGTATGGCAGGGAGTATAGTGCCCTGTGCCCTGCCTTAGTCTCCCAGCTGCTAAAACAACTACCATGCAGTGAATGGACAAACAACAGGAATTAATTGGCTCATGGCTTTGAGGCTGGGAGAAGTTCAGAATGGAGTCAATAGGTGATGCTTTCAGCCTCAAGACTGGCATTGTGGGGTTGGCTGCCAGTGGTCCTTGGTCCTTTGCTTCCTGGTTTCTGGCTTCAAGCTTCTCAGGGCTTTCTCTCTCTGTGTCTGAACTTCATTCTCTTCTAAAGGACTCCAGTAATCAGGATCAAATCCCAAACTCAATGAGTTGGTCACGCCTCAACCAAAGAGTTGTCTTTAATAGCTCCTACATACAATGGAGTCACACCCACAGGGATGGACTAAAATTAATGAGGTGTTCAGGGGTACATAATTCAATCTGCCACACTCTAAAAATGTGTGAATACATTAGATTTCATGGCAATGGAGAATTCAAGTGGCAGATGGGATTAAGGATGTTGATCAGCTGACTCTAGAGTGGGGAGGTGAACCCAGAGGACAAAATGTAATCACTGAGTCCTTAGAGGTGGAAGAGGGTCAGCCAGAGAAAGCTGTGGCTAAGGAAGAATGGCATGGGGTACAATGCGGCTGGCTTTAGAAGAATGAAGGGGCCACAAGTCAAGGAATGCAGGCAGCCTCTAGGAGCTGGACTGGGCAAGGAACAGATCCTCCCCTAGAGCTTCCAGAAAGGAATCCATCCCTACAGACTTCTTGACTTTACCCCAGCGAGCCCCATTTTGAACCTCAAAACTCTAGAACTATGAGATAAAAAATTGCTTGAAGCTGCTAAGTTTGTGTTAACTTGTTACAGCAGCCAGGACATCCATATTCCTGGCAACAGAGAGACATCGAAAGGAGGAGCCCTCTCTCTTTTGGGAATGGTGGTCATGACCGACCACATGGCATACAGGGAGGGAAGGAGGGGAAGTGCGCTCCAGCATCACAGGGAGCACATGGAGGGGGTAGAAGTAACAAGCAGACTTACTGGTCCAGGGAAGCAGATGTCACCAGGTATGACAGAATGTGGTATGTGAGGGACACACAAGGGGCTGAGTTGGTCACTCTTTGCCATCCTACTGGTAGTGACGCTGGTGAATGTATTCAGGCAAAGGAGTTTCAGTTTGTGAGTCTGTCCACCCTATTTCAGAAGCAGAGCATGCAAAATGTCAACATTTAAAGTATGTGATTGTTTGAACACATTTAAATATAGCCATGGACACTGACGATAATAAAAGAAAACAAGTTAATGATGAACTTGGAAATTGTAAAGAAAGCATCATTTCTTACTTACTAGCTTGCCCTTGGGGAGCAAACATTATAATAGCCCTTAAGCAAGAGCTGTCTTTCCTTCCATTCTAGTGACCAAAGGAGTAAATGTATATCTGTGTGAATTTCATCAGAGCCTAATGGCAGCCTTGTCAAATACCTCCTTCCCCATCCACATTCAAGGGAAGTATGCCATGGAAGAGAGTCATGGATGGAGAATATTGGAATATTGGAAGCTGAAGGGATCAGAGAGGTGGTCTTTGAACTTCCTATGTAAGGCAGGACCCCTCCTAGAGTCCAGCTCTCCGGGGGCAACCCCAGTTCTCCCTGAGTTCCTCCAGGGACAATGAGCCAGGGTATGTTTTTTCATTTAGACAACTGATATTTGCTAAGCACCTTTTGTGTTGGCAGCTCTTCAACTACTGCTGAGAGTAAAACCATGAAGGGGATGGAAGCAGTCCTTATAATTAATGACCCCAAGCAAGCCCCAACCATCCCCTGTTTGAATGCATGTGCCACCCCTAACTGCCAGAGTAGGGGTCTTTGCTCCTCTACCCCAGGTCAGTCTTGTGATTTGCCTTGACCAATGAATTGTGGTGGGGGTGACATCACAGGGTTCAGAGGTCAGGCTCTATGAAAATAAACTAAGGAGATGTCAGAGGTCACATGGAGAGAGGCCATGGAAGATAAGTGCATCTGGACCCACCACCCCTTCCAGCACCAGCTGAACCGCCTGAGCAGCCTCTGCCCACAGCTGTTGGAGCTGAAGAAATAGCCAGCTGAAAAATAATAAATTGTTATGGGAAGCTACTACATTTTAGGGTGGTATGTTGCACATCAATAGATATCTAAAATTATCTCTAAACAATGTGGTTGTACAGTTTGTAAGAAAGATATATTGTTGTTTTTTGTTTGTTGGTTTGTTTGTTAGGCAAAGGAGTAAAAACTTTATTAAGCTATAAGAAAATGAGAAGAGTACATGGTCCAAGGCATTGACCACAAGCGTGCCACAAGGTGTGTGGCCATACACTGTCATTTTAAATCAGTAGCAGTGAAGCTGATGAACAGATCACAAAGGAAAATTCAACCAATGGAAGCCCATTCTGGGAGAAGTTTACCTCGTTAGAAGACTCCCAAACGAAGACACTGCACCAAGATCTGAAGGACAAACTGAGGCTAAAGGAGAGAAAGAAGCAACTGCAAATGGGATAGCAAGCAAAAAAAGCAAGAGTGTGGTCCACTTGAGGAACTGCCCACAATCGAGTACTTGTCAGAGGCGGGCACATAGTAGGTGATCGGGAAACATTCATTGAACAGCTGAAAGGTTATGGCCAAATGCAGGGTTGTGGGTATTGATCTGAAACAGGCCATTCAGGATCTCGTGGAACAGGTGTCCAAGAGTGGAATTCATCCTGTGCTCATGGGGAAACTCTTACACTGGGGGACACTCCTTACTAGAAAGCACCTTCTGGAAGCCCTCACACAGGCCCTACTTCTAGTAACTAACATTATTTCAGTATCTTCATGTTAGTTTCATCACATTGCTTTAGAACGGTGATCTTTGTGGCACCGGCATATATTGTACCATTGCTTTCTATACTTTTCATTAGTTTATTGTTGAAAATTGTTCATGAACAGTCCATGTCCTCCATCTGGAAACCTAGCAATCCCAGACTTCTGTCTGGGGCAGATAGTCAAGGTGGAGGAGTCTACTATGAGTGAGGGAAAGAAGATCTGGAGATGGCGTCAGAGAACCCGGGCTTGAGCCTTGAGATTTCCTAACCATGTGAACTTAGGCCAGTCCCTTAGGAATTACATGAATCCTCATCTGCCATACGAGGTTGCATACTACAGGGACAACAATGACACGTGGTATGAACATGGTCTGAAGTCACTGAGCTCCCCATTATCCACTCTTTGCAGAGGAGGAAAGGAAGTGTGGGGAACCCTGTGCATCTCCACTCCTCTCCCACTTCCCACACTGGCCCCAAGCTCTGCCTTCTGAAGACTGAGAGCTCTTCCTCCTTCCTTGGGGCAGCTGTGGTCTCTGAGGGGCGTGGTTCTGCTGGCCCCTCTTGGTCCAGGACTTGGCAGCCCACCTCTTCATGGTCTGGCTTCTAGTCACAGGGAAGATAAGAGGGGTCAAGTTGGGTCTCAAGCAGCGAAACATGGCTGTGGTTAGCTCCATCCCCAGCTCCTGTCCAGCTGTGCCAGATGGGGAAGTGACCTTCCTCCCACCCTGTGTCCCTGAGACACCTGTGCAGAAGCAGGAGGCTGTTCCATCATTGGCCTAATCCCCTAATCACCTTATGGGGATGAGATTTGGCAACACTATCAGCCTCAAAGTTACGTGGCCAGAACTCTGATCCCTTATACATTTTAAAGCACATCATTTTAAGTACTTAAACCTAAACTATTGCTACAGCATATGTTTGCTTTTCAAAGGTTGAAAATAAATACTTCCCAGCACAAGATAAACCCTGGTACCTTGATTCACAATTCATTCCGACCACCAAGGCTTTAAGATCATAATGGATCTTTGAGAAATACCTTCTGAAGACTGAAAGCTTCTTCACAACAAGGTGAATGTGCTGGGGTACAGTGAGAAAACACACAGGAGAGCCTTTGTAAACTCTAAGGTGCTTTGAGAGTACAACGTGGCATTGCTATGAGTGTGTTATGGCATCTAATAAATTATATTATATTTGCTATTCCTAGATATTTGGGTTCAATATTTCTGAAGCATGTTTAGTTGAAATGGCAGCATAACCTAGGAAGAAAGTAAAGTCAACTATGTAGAAAGCAACGTAAGAAAAATCTGTTGAACTGTCCAATGATGACTAGCAGATCACATCAGGGAAACCAAAACCTCAGGAAGCTGAAGTGGTTATGGGTAGGCGCAGGTTGGGTGGGGGTTATTGAAAGGTCATGATGGATTCCCAAGTGGGGTTTTAAATGTGTTTGTTTGCTTGATGGGTTGATTGAGCGGAGGTCATGGGTTTGGAACCCTCATGAAATGACCCATAAATTAGGCTTTCTCAAATGGTTTTCCCAGAAGCAACATCCATCCCAGAAAATGGTGCCAGCTATGTGTGTGGATAAATGAAACATCTCACCATCCCGTGTGCATGAGTGAGATCTTCAGATGTCCCCGTGGACACGCGTGAGACCAGAGGGAGTCCTGGACGATTTGCGGGGACGCTGTAGTTATGACACTGAGACTTCTCACCAGGATGCCCTGGCTGCTTCCATTTGCATCCACAATATGTCGATATGTCTCCAGGGATAATAAAACTCTCAAAATGTTAAAGGAGGAAATTATGATACATAACATACTTTAGGACAGAGCCAATGTTGTATCAGAGGTTTGTGTCCCAGAAAGTTTAAGTGAGGGTGGCATTTTCTTTCTTTAAAAAAAAAAAAAAACCTGCATTTTTTTCTCTCTTTATTTTTTTTAATGTTACATTAAAAAAAATATAAGAGGTCCCCATATATCCCCCACCCCCCTCACCCCACTCCTCCCACATCAACAACTTCTTTCATCATCGTGGCACATTCATTGCATTTAGTGAATACATGTTGGAGCACTGCTGCACCACATGGATAGTGGTTTACATTGCAGTTTACACTCTCCCCCTGTCCACCCAGTGGGCCATGGCAGGACAAACAATGTCCAGTATCTGTCCCTGCAGTACCACCCAGGACAACTCAAAGTCCTGAAAATGCCCCCAAATCATATCTCTTCTTCCCTCTGCCTACCATCAGCAGCTACCGTGGCCACTTTCTCCACATCAATGCTACAATTTCTTACATGACTAATCACAATAGTTCCATAGTAGATTATCAGTAAGTCCACTCTAATCCATACTCTATTCCTCCATCCTGTGGACCCTGGGATGGTGATGTCCAGTCCCCCTCTCCACCAAGAGGGGGCTTAGATTCCACATGGATGCTGGATGCAATTCTCCTGCTTTCAGTTGTAGACACTCTTGGCTCCCTGGTGTGGTGGTTGACCTTCTCCGCCTCCCTGTTAGCTGAGTGAGGTAAGTCCAACAAACCAGAGGGTAGGAGCTGCAAGTTTGCTGAGGCTCAGGGCCTGGCTGTCACATGGACAGTCCAGAGGTTCAGGTCTCCTGAGTATACACCAACCCCAGCACCAACCACAGGTTCAGTAAAAGTGACAGAAGAGACATGTGTAGAAAGGTCACCTCTGAGTCCAACCCCATCACTCTCAGGAACACAAACTCCAAAGTAAGGCCAATTGACATGGTCCTGAACTCCAGAGCCATCTGCCATGACCATAGAACCTGTGGGTCTCTGTAGCCCTCAGGAGAACCAGCACCTGGGGTTGTATCTCCCTTGGCTGCCTCTGGGACCCTGCTGAGGCGTGTGGAAGCGTGACCCCTCTGATGACCCCCGACTCTTTTTTGGAGACCTATAGCCATATAAAGTCATTTGTCCTTTCCATTTCTCCCTTTTATTCAAGTTCAAAAAGCTGTTTTTAACATCTGATATTACAGGTAGGCTGATATTCTGCTGGTCTGAGCTGTTTGCTTGAAATTGTTTTCATCTTTGATTTATCCTGATTGGATGTGCCCATTTCTGCAGCAGAACACATTTTAAAACAATAGCATTGCCTTTTGCTCAGTAGACTTTCTTTTTTTCCAGAAAGCAGAGTGGGCTTTAATAGTTCCCGTGTCGGCAGCAGACACTGGAACCAACAGAACGTGTGGCCTCATGTTTGCTTTGGGGACAAACGAATCTCTAGCAGATAATCAGAAAATTTCCTTTAAAAACACTGGTTTCCCACCAAGATGTTCTCATTAGCTTAAATACATAAAAACAGCTACCCTTGAAGCAATGCTGCCCTTCACAGGTGCTGTGAGCACAGCCCAGCACCCTGGCACCTCCTCGTAGCTGAACCCGGCACTGCCCTGGGGAACCCACTTGGATGTGTGTCTTCAGGAGATGCACGGCGTGTGGTTGTGCAGCCACTGTCCACCTTGGAGTCCCAGCGCATCCGCCTCGCTGTGTGACGTGGAGAGCTGCCTTAACCTCTCTGAGCCCCACAAGGGAAGTGAGGCCAGTTAACCCTCGCAGGGTTGTCACGCGGTCCAGCTGTCTCGGTGCTCCCTGCCGTGTCCAGCGAGACTGGCAGTTGCTCTTGGCTGGGTCCTCTGCTCTTTGACCCGGCAGGTGGCTGGGAAGCTCATGACTGACTGAGGAGGGCGCAGGCCCCGCAGCTGGCTGCTGTGGGCGAGCGTCTCCCACCGCACGCTCCTCCCCCTCGTGCTCCCCGCGGTGAGGCCGGGCTGTGCCTCAGTTGGCCTTCCTGCTGTCGCAGCAGAGGAGGGGCTCCCCCGGCAGGGTGTCCCGGGCCGCAGGGGTGCGCTGGCCCCGAGGCCGCGGGCGGCAAAGGGACACAAGCGTCCACGGCCCTCCCTGCAGCTCGCAGCGCTGCTTCTCGGACAGGCGTTCACCTCCGGGTGGACACTTCGCCATCGCCATCGCCTTCATCCCCAGCCCTCAGGCGCGGCCACGAGACGGTCTGGGGGCTTTGCCCTCACAGAGCAGACCCGCCGGCCCCCGCCCTCACGCCAAGCCGGAGCACCGCACCCTGTCCCTGCCTCTGTCCCTGCCTCTGTCCCTGTCCCCTGTCCCCACCCCCGTCCCCATCCCCTGCCCTCTATCCTCTGTCCCCTGACCACTATCCCCTGTCCTCTGTCCTCTGCCCTCTGTCCCCTGTGCTCTGCCCCCTGTCCCCATCTTCTGCCCTCTGTCCCCTTGTCCTCTGTTCCCTCTCCCCTCTCCCCTAACCTTTGTCTTGTGTCCCTGTCCTCTGTCCCCTGCCCTCTTCCTTTGCCCCTGTCCCTTGTTCTCTGTCCCCTCTCCCCTCCCTCTGTCCCTCCCTCTGTCCCTTCTCCCCTCTCCCCTCCCTCTGTCCCTCCCTCTGTCCCTTCTTCCCTCTCCCCTCCCTCTGTCCCTCCTTCTGTCCCCTCTCCCCTCTCCCCCTCCCTCTGTCCCTCCCTCTGTCCCTTCTCCCCTCTCCCTTCCCTCTGTCTTTCCCTCTGTCCCTTCTCCCCTCTCTCCTCCCTCTGTCCCTCCCTCTGTCCCTTCTCCCCTCTCCCCTCTCCCCTCCCTCTGTCCCTTCTCCCCTCTCCCCCTCCCTCTGTCCCTCCCTCTGCTCCTTGCCTTCCCCAGGGTCCACCCTGGCCTTGCCCCCTTCAGAGCCCACCAACCCTGCGCGTCTCGTTGCTCTCCAAGGGCACTCAGCCCCGGCCCTGCCCTCCTCGGCCCACGCTGCCGGGCTGCCACCTGGGAGGCGTCAGTGCTGACCCGCTGGTAGGGTGGCTGCCCGTGTGGCCTCGCTGACCCCAGAGAGGGAGCTGGACGGCAGGCACCTCGAGCTCCTCGGCTTTCACATGCCGTGGAAATGACGTGCAGTAGCGCACTTGGTTGAGGGAGGTCCTGGTATACAGCTGGGGCTCAATAAATGCTAATCAATATGGTTGCCCGTCAGCACCAACGGGGGCTGATCTAAAGCAGTGACTGACGGGCCAGGCTCCAGCGCACCCTGGGGTTCTGGGGAAGCGTGGCAGGCGGCAGGGGTGAGCGAGGGGCGCCCACTGCCCCTTCACTCCCCGCCCTGCAGCCAGAGCACCGCGGCAGGGTGAGCCCACCGCCTCCCTTCCCGGAAGGGCTGCCCTGCACAGAGGTCCCCCAGCCCACGTCCAGACCCGCTGATTTAAAAGGTGAAGTTCAGACGGGAGAAGCACGCTTCCCTGGGGAGCAGGACCTCTGGCTGGCGCGGCAGCTGCCTGTGTCTGCCTGCTTGAGTGACGAGGACACGAGGCCCATCTCCCTTTCACGGTGACTGGCTCTAACCTGGACTTTGCGCGGGAACCACGAGTTGCACGGGCCAGCCCCCGCTCAGCCCCCGCACCTCGGGGTGGCATCCTGACCCCCGCGCGTGTTCAGGCCGGAGAAGGCGCCCGGGGCCCCGGACTCCGTGACGGCGCCCACCTGCCTCTGCAGCTGCTAGGGCGGCCGTTGTCGCCCACCAGGCTTTCTTACTTAGGAACTAAGGGCCGTGGGGAGAAGGCTTTGAACTCTGGCGTCCCCCCCCCTCCTGTGCCAACCACACGCTCACGTGTGAACTTGAGCGCTGCGGTGGGAGAGAGGAACCGCTGCATCCGCACTTGACCCCAGCCCTTCCCACCCCTGGGGCTTCTGTGGGTCTCCCCAGGCAGAACCACCTCCTTCCAAATAAAGGCAAATACACAAGCAAGCACAAGCCTCCCCTCGCCAGCCGTGCCTGGCTCTTCACGCTCCTTTGCAGCAGAAGTCACGGGAAGCTCTGTCTCGCCGGTCTCCACCCGGCTGCTCTTGCAAGGTCCCCAGGGGCCTCCACGCAACCAGGACCCTCGGTTACTCTTCATTGTCCTTTTCCTGGACCAGCAAGAAGCACTGGACCCCTCCCTTCCCCATCCGTCCTCCTTCCCTTATGGTCTCTTCAGCAGCGTGGCTTCTGTCTTGATGCAGGTGAGTCTAGATCTGTCATTCTAGAGCCACCTTGTCGCCCGTATTTACACCAATCTGCTGAACTTCTCAGGTAATGAAGAAGCATTGCATGGTACCGTGTTCAGAAATGTTTTCCTGATCTTACCCACTAACCCTGCTCTTCGTGAAGATTTTTTCTTCTCAGCCAATAACTGTTTCAGCCCGCCAATTTCCCTGGCCAAGGGCTCAGCTGTCACTCTCACACCATATCTAGTCATACCCAGGAAACCGTGCTTCAGTCCCAACCCAGGGCACACCTGCCTCTTGCTTCCTGTGCTGCCCTCTCCATCGTGGCGCCATCGCCACCTCTCAGATCACTGCCCAGCATGCAGATGGCCTTCCTGCCACCCTCTCGGCCCCAACAGCCAGTGAGTCTTTAAAGTGTGGGCACGGCCCCAGGCACTGCCCTGCCCTGACACCCAGAGCCTGTGAGCACGTTAGGTTAAGTGGCAATTGTGTGTCCACGTTGCCAATAGGGCTCATCGGCTGATCCCACAGTGGGAAGAGCATCCACTATCCTGTATTACCAGGTGGGCCCGACTTAATTACGGGGAAAGAGGTAGGCAAGAGGGAGAGGGGGCGCGAGTCATGTGATGGAGAGAGACCTGATGGGCCACTGCTGGCTTTGAAGGTGGAGCCGAGCCTTGAGCAACAGAATACCAGTGGCTTCTAGAAGCTGGAAAAGGCCAGGAACCAGACTTCCCCTGGATCCTCCAGGTGATCACAGCCCTGTCGACAGCTTGGTGTCAGCCAGTGTCGCCCCCTGAAGACTTCCAGCTCTAGAGCTACAAGAAGCATGTTTGGGTTGTTGGAAACCACTAAGTTTTTGCAGGTGTTTTGTTGTAGCAACCACAGGTGGCTAATACAGTAATTAAGTACTACAGTAATAAGTAATTAAGTGGGGTCACTCCTCCATGGAGACCCTT
Organism: Dasypus novemcinctus; assembly: GCF_030445035.2. Classification (NCBI taxonomy): domain Eukaryota; kingdom Metazoa; phylum Chordata; class Mammalia; order Cingulata; family Dasypodidae; genus Dasypus; species Dasypus novemcinctus. Next base: position 2,105,857 of record NC_080674.1, on the reverse strand, counting down.
ACAACAACTTCCATGTCACTCATGGTCAAAGCCTAATTCTTTCCATTCACCCAGGCCCTTCACGCTTGCCCAGGCCCGGCCTTCTCTGTCTACCGCGTTTATCCCTGTCCCTCATCTCCAGCCAGGGGGGCCTCCTGGCTGTACCTTGCGGCTCCCACCTGCGTGGCCTCCACCCAGCACCTCTTCCCCAGGTATCTGTACTCGAATTTCCTCACCTCTCTCACCTCCTTCAAGGATTCTCTCAAAGGACATCTCATCAGTAAGGCCTGCCCTGACCACACAATTTAAAGCTACAATATCCATCCCCAAACTTCCCATTTTTCTGATCCTGCTCTAATTATTTTAACTGCTAGCATTTACCACCTGCCAACAGATTGTTTCATTTACTTTTGCATCGTGTTTATGGTTGAAGACGGTTGTCTGTCCTCCCCGCTGCCATGGTGTAAGCTCCAGGAGCACCAGGATTTCTGCTGCATTATTGAAGCATGCTGGTGTAATTAGGCAATCAATAAATATTTGTTGTACAGATGAATTGATAGAGTTTGTATTAGTCAGCCAAAGGGGTGCTGATGCAAAGAGCCAGAAATCTGTTGGCTTTTATAAAGGATATTTATTTGGGGTAAAAGCTTAAAGACACAAGACCCTAAAGAGTCCAACTCAAGGTAGCTTTTTCACCAAAGTCAGTTGCAGTGTGTTGAAGCAAGATGGCGGGCGACTTCTGCCTGGGCTCTCCTTCTTCTTCCTCTTAAGGCTTCGTGGGCGCAGCCTCTTCTGATCTCAGCTGTAGGCTGGCAGAGGGCTCCTCTTTCAGGGCAGCCTATGTCAGTCTGGCAAAGGGCTCGCTTCCTTCCAGGCCTTCTCAGCTGCTCTGCTGCTCTGTTCTCTTCAGCTGCAAACTATCAGGCTAATGGCTCATCTCTCTTCCTGGGACTTGAGTTGTTCGAGCCTTCTTTTTTCTGTCACATGACAACGTTCTCCCCTCTGGTATCTATGGCGCTCGCTCTCTTCCCAAGTGTCTTCTTGAGTCCACTTATATCAGCCCACCAAGGGGGCGGGGACTCAACCCTGAGTCACGCCCTACTGATAGAGGTCCTAAATTGATTTCATTCAGTAAACTTAAAACGTTTGAATTTAATACAAGCAAAGGCTATCACACCCATCAGAACAGAGCAGTTTAAAAAGGTACTCATTTTTCTTTTTGGAGAATTCATAAACAATCTCAAACTGTCACAGAGTTAATATCTCAAAGGGCAAAAATAAAATTTCATGTCTAATCATTTAAATTTGGAGAATTAAATCAAGGCTCTGGAATTTGAAGCCCCATCAGCTGTTTTATGTATGTATGTTTGTGTGTATGTATGTAATTAGGGCATTGAACCTGGGACGGTCTTATATGCAAAGCAGGTGCTCAACCACTGAACACCTGCTCCTCTCCATCAGCCGTTTCTTTGTTTTTGTTTTTTCCATCAGCCGTTTTTTATGTTGCCTGTCTCCATGGTACTTTCTTTTGGCATTCGAGGCATCCTCTCCATGCCAACTTTCTAGAAACAGAGCAGTTTTTAAAGCGCTCTCTGGTTCCATGATGATTTCTCAACTGACATAGAATCCATTAGGAGGAGGAGGGGGTACTGGGGTCCCCCAGAATCTACCAACATCATACCCTGAAATAGATAAGCTCATGTGCCCTTGTGTGCCCGCTCGTCACCCTCCTTGTTTTTCTCTCTTCTCTTAAAAAATCCAGTCTGGTACCTGCTTGAAATTGTGCCTAAACAGACGTTGTTGCTGGAAAGATTAAAGTAGATATTGAGTATGATTTTAATCTTAAGCCTAAACATTCTCAGACCATCAGGAGAGTCTTCTATAACTTTGATTATTGCTTTGTAATTGTCTAAGAGTTGAGCATTTACCATCCAGGGTATTGTACCTTGCAGAGAAATTGTAAACGACCCGGGTGACTTGCAGGCATTGGCGAGGGACGTGTTTCCCTCCCAGCGCGGCATCCTACCAGAGCTGAGGAGTGGAACGGGTTAAGTGCTGGATTAGGGTGACCATATATTCTAAAAGAATTTACAGGCACCCGAGGAGGTGGATTTCAAATGTTGAAGTGTATTTATATAAGCAAAGACAAATCAACATTAATCAAAACTCACCTCTCAATTGCAATCCATTAAACTTGACAAATCTGGGATAAAAAATCAGCGATTGTACGTGGTGTGGTCGTCGAGTTCTGAGAATGCTCCGTCTCCCAGTTCATAGCCAACGATTCACTAGATGAAAACCCTGGATGCCCATGACGTGGAGATTAAAATATTTACAGGGAGGGAATCCATCACATCGCTTTAGCTCTCAAGTTGAGAAATGTCCTATCAACGTGAGGAATGATGAAGAAATAGAATATCCACCAATGCAGCCTGTATGTTGAGCCTATTTTGTGCAGACGTGCACCATGGAAAGACGTTTAGATACACAGAACGTCCTCTCTTGAACAGGACGAGGGAAGCAGCTCTCTTTAGCACACATTGGGAGGACCCCACAATGGGTGGGTTCAGGAGATGGACCCAGACTCAGCTGGCCAAGAACCCCAGACCCAGCTCCCTTCTGGGGGCCTCCCCAGCTCCCTGGGTGTGCACTGGGCCCGGCCAGGTTAGACTATTTCTGATTAAACCCCAGACCCCCTCCGGCGTCTCTTGCCCCATTCAGCTGGAATTTCAGGAAGACACCTCCTCCTGCAAAGCAGCAGCACTGGCTTGTCCTCGCCGCTTCAATTTAAACAAAGAGAAAGCCCAGCTGGAGCGGGGCTTGCCTGGCAGCGGTCCCCATGGGTTATCAGGCCGGGGCAAATCCAATTAGCCCGTGGCCCACCTCCCACCCTTGTTCACCTGCTCGGTGGCGAGCGGCCGGGGGCCCCGCCGGTATCTCATTTCTCCAGCCGCTGATAAGATCAGCCTGGGATCTTCCCCGGCTCACTGTCACCCCGCGCCCCCTCGCCCTGCCACGGGCACCTGAGCCCGGGCGCAGGGTCTCATTTTCCCACATGAAATAGGAGGGCGACGGCGAGGCCTGCGTGGCGCGGGGGACAAACGCTGCCGGCCGGGGGCGCGGCGGCAGGGCGGCCCGCTCCCCTTATCGCGGCCGGGCCACAAAGGCCCTGCTGGCCCCGCTGATTAGCATTCCTCCCCGAGACGCGTCAGACCTATTTCTGTCACCCAGACAGATTGAGCCTTTCACTCAGGCCCGCGCGTGAGTGACATATGGCCCAACTGGGAGGACAACATTGTTATTTGAGTTAAGAAATCAATTTGTATCAAATGTACACTGTAATTTATTTGTTGGCTTTGAAGGGAGCCGCGCCGAGATAAACGGGAATGGGCTGCTTTCTTTCGCCCCCTCTGCCGCGCTGATAAAGTTCTCGTGAAGCTCCAGCCGGAGCCCAAGTGACAAACACGTTTAAAGTTGCACAGTGATCTTTAAATCTCAAAAAGAACACCTTGTTGGACATGATAGAACATTTTTTACCTTTTCCCTCTATCTGTCAGAAAGCTGCTGTGACACATTACTTTAGTATTTTTGCTGACATTTTCTTTATCAAGCACATCTGTTTGTGGTCGAAAGATGCTTATTCCTATTTTCTTCAATCTACACTACAGCAGGCTGAGAAACTGCCGAGAGGAAGTGTGAAATGGGATGCCCTGTGCCAGCACATACGTATAAACTTTGTGGTCGCCAGGTCTTCTTAAACGCTGATTGTGTTTTAACGTGATAGCGTTATACTTTTCTCCTTCCCTTTCCCCTCCTTCTCCTCCTTCTCCTTGCCCATCCACTTCTCCCTCTCCTTCCACTCCCCCTTCCCCTTCTCCTTCTCCTCCTTCTTCATCTCTCTCTTCATGCTTATGAAGAATCTTTTTTAAAATTTAAGTTATTTTTGTCTTAGAGCAAAGCCACAGTGGGTTTTATTTCCCCGCCTGCTGCTGTAAATTACCATGTGTGGGTCCTCTGAACACGCATTGTTATCTTTGAAATTATGTGAATGGCAAGGAAGCCACGGTCCCCCTTCAAGTGCGTTTGTGTGGTTGTCGTGACTGCATAATGAGGAAATTCCACGGTGCTGTAGCCAAGGGCAGCCTTACTTCTTGACATTTTAGTGCAATAATCCCGTTGCTTATCTCTTTTCCTCTTCTTAAAAAAAGGTGACATAAATGTAATGGGCCATGCTGGCTGACTGCACGAAGCACGGATCATTTCTCTACCTGCACTTTATGGAGCTTGGGAATCCGCTTCCCCTCTCGGCTGGAAGGGAAGGTGCCCGATCACAGGTCGTCCCTGTCACTCGCCTCCCATCTACCTACCCTTGCCTCGCCTCACTAAATGAAACTGTAAGATTTCCGTTTATAAACTAAGGCTCAAATTGTCTTAAGATGAAAGTTTACGGAATCCTGTCATGACACCTCCACACAGATCCGAGAGCAGATTCCGCAGAATGCAGAGACCATTGAGTTGCAAGTGACGAAAACACTGACCATGCCCTCTGACCAGATTCAATGACAGGGTTGTTTTTTGTTTTTCCTTAAATGAAAGTTAACAGCCCAGTTGCTGTTATTTGTGAATTATGAAAAATCCAGCTTGAACACTCTCGCAATATGATTTAGTAGGCATTCATCTGAGCTCTAAATGTCCCCTGCCTGCCCTGTGTGCTCCGGGTTCTCCTCTGGACACTGGGAATCAGAGCGTGGCAGGCCGGAAGCGTGGCAGCGTGAGCACATTCTGTGCCAGCGGTGCCAGTCCCTGAGTCTGGTATTCCAACCTGACCATCAAAACTGTATTGGAGAAAACCACTGGAAAGCGAGAAGCTGACCCATGCACCAGAGTTGGCCAGGGGGCTGCTTGTTGGCCCGCCCTGCCCGCCCTCACCAGTGCCCTGTCTGCAAGCCGGGCCCCAAGCTCCTTCTGCATCCTCTCTGCTCATCTGTCTCAGGGGGGCCCTTGCAGCGTTTCCCCTTCTGGCCCTCCACGAACACTGCCATCACTTGCCATCGGAACAGCTTTCCACACGCTGGTGTCAAGTTCCTGTTTGAGGAGCTAAAATATGTGAGTTCCAAACACTGGAGACCCGTCTTTTCATAAATTAATTCACTGTCAGGAAGTCGTGGAGTGCAGCTATCAACTAACCATCAGGAAGCTCAAGTTGCAGGAAATACTTCAGAAGCCAACAAGTGAAGCTTGACGACGACTGGTCTGCAGGGGAAGGCCACTGGGTGGACCAGGGGCTAGCCGCGTTCGGAGGCCCCGGCTCACACTGGTGGGCTGTCTTTCTCTTCCATTCTCTCTCTCTTCTTCCCTACCTGGAGATATAATTCATCCATTTGAAGCGTACAATTCAATGTTTGTTGTGTAATCACAGCTGTGAATCCATCATCACAATCAATTCTAGGACATTTTCGTCACCTCAACAAGAAACTCTGCCCCTTTGCTGTCATCCGCCCACTGCACCCCCTCCCAGCCCTAAGCAGCCACTAAATCCACTTTCTTGTCTCTGTAGATTTGCCTATTCTGAGCATCTCATATAAAGGGAATCATATCATAAGTAGTCTTTTTTCCTTTTACTTAGCAAAATGCTAAGAAGTTCTGTCCACATTGCAGCATGTATCTGAACTTCATCCCATTGTATGGCCAAATACTCGTCCAATTGTATTTATAAACCACATTTTGTCTATTCATTCATCATTGATGGGTATTTAGGTTCTTTCCAACTTTGAACTATTATGAGCAATGCTGCTTTAAAGATGCATGTGCAAGTTTCTGAGTGGAGAGACTCTTGGTGATAGACTCTTCTAGCATCCCAGGCTGCTTAATGCAGATGCCGTGACATGGGTTGGCTTAGACAAGGGGAATTTTTTCACTTATGGTTAGAGTCTGGGAAAATGTCCAAGTCAAGGCATCACCAAGGCAATACTCCTCTCCAAAGACTGACCGCTTGCAATCCTTGCTTCCTCTGCCACATGGCACAGCACATGGCAGTGCCTGATGATTTCTCCCTTCTCTTCTAGGTTTCATTGATTTCAACTTCCTGCTTCCACAGTTTTCTTTTTTTATATCTCTGTATTCATTCTGTTTATAAGGGTTCCAGTAATAGGATTAAGCCCCATCCTAAATGAAGTGGGTCACACTTTACTTGAAGGGGCCTCATCCAAAAGTCCTGCTTACGATAGATTCACACCCCCAGGAATAGATTAGAGTTAAGAACATGTTTTCCTGGGGTACATCCAGGTTCAAACCACTAACAAGACTTTGAAGTAGAATCGTTGGGTCAAACTTTCTGAGGAATTGCCAGACTGTTTCCCCAAGTGACTGCACCTATATACGTTTTTATATCAATTCAAACAAACTCCATGAACTAATTTTAAGCCAAGGGAAGAACAGAAGCATCAAATTAAAAGTGGCTCCACAAATGTTGTGTTGGAAAGGCACGGTGAAGTCACAGATGTCGGAGCTTAAGAGGGCAGAGAAAATAATTAGAAGAAGGCGATCTAAAAAATTTAAAAAATTAAAAAGAGACCACTTAGAACCAAGTACGTAAGGTGATCAGCTTTCACCTGCATCTCGGGTTCAGCCAAGGTCACTTTGCTTGGATATTTGAATCATTTCCCTGGATTTTAAGAAAAATGTAGAACTGTGCTCTGTACATGCAGCTTAAGAAGGTATGGTAGGTGTGTCGCTTTGAGTTGTCTATGTGGACCTCAGAAAATTACGTTCCTAAGTTGAATCGATTGTGAAACTTCACTTAGATTAGGCCAGTTAAGGGCCATTTGATTAGATTGCACCAGTAGGGCATAACCCAGGGTGGGTTCTAGTCCTCTTCCTGGACTTCTTTATAAATGGAGGAACAAAAATGTCACCGACACAGTAAGAAGCCACAGTGCCAGAGAGAAGCCTCCAGAAACTGAAATCAACAAGTGCAGGAGACAGAAAAGCCACAGGTGAGCAGCCTAAAGCAGAAATAGCCACAAGGTTGGCAGTGGGAAAGGGGAGAGATGAGCGGACTCTGCCATGTGCCTTGGCATGGGTCAGGAATGTTAGGAGTCCAGGGTCACCAGCAGCTGGCCTTCAGACAGAGTGCTGTGCCTGATGCCTTTATTTAGAAATTGTTCTCAGCCTTTGAACTGTGAGCTTTTAACCTAACAAATCCCATTGTAGAAACTGACTTAGTTCTGGTACATTGCATTGGCAGTCTTGGGTAACCCAAAACAGGAGGGTGCATAATTTCATCTAAATATGATTCAAAGCTACAAACAATATGGTTAAGGTAGAAGCTTGATTTATGGGCAAATTTCAATTACATGAAATGCTTTCTTCTCATGTGTTGCCAAACATTCACAGTGACCCTCAATGCCCTTTATTTTTAATCTTTTTCTTCTTTATTTTCTTTCAATGTTATATTAAAAAAATATGAGGTCCCCAAATAACGCCCACCCCACCCACCCTACCCCTCCCACATCAACAACCCTTTCCATCATCACGGCATATCCACTGCACCTGGCGAATACATTCTGGAGCACCACTGCACCACATGGACGGTGGTCCACATTGTATCACAATCTTCCCCAGTCCAGTGGGCCACAGCAGGACACACAACATCCAGCATCCATCCCTGCAGCACCACCCAGGACAAATCTAAATCCCAAAAATACCCCCACACCATATCTCTTCTTCCATCTCCTTACCATCAGCAGCCACTATGGCTACCCTCTCCACATCCTTACTATAATTTCTTCCCTTATTAATCACAATAGTTCCCCAGCAGAACACTAGTAAGTCCACTCTAATCCATACTCTATTCCTCCATCCTGTGGTCCCTGGGGTGATTATGTCCAGTCTCCCTCTACATCAAGAGGGGGCTTAGATTCCACATGAATGATGGATGCAATTCTCCTGCTTGCAGCTGTAGGCACTCTTGTCTCCCTAGTGTCATGGTTGACCCTCTTCACCTCCCTGTCAGCTGGCCAGAGTAAGTCCAACAAACCAGAGGGTAGGGGCCACAAGTCTGCTGAGGCCCAGGACCTGGCCATCACATGGACAGTCCAGAGATTCAGGTTTCCTGAGTATACACCAACCCAAACACCAACCACAGGTCCATAAAAATTAACAGAAGAGGTATGTGTAGAAAAGTCATGTTTGAGTCCAACTCCATCACACTTAGGAGCACAAACTCTAAATTGGGGCCAACTGACATGGCCCTGAACTCCAGAGCCACCTGCCATGACCATAGAACCTGTGGGTCTCTGGCAGCCCTCAGGAGAACCAGCAACTGGGTTTCCATCTACCTTGGTTGTTTCTGGGACCCTGCTGAGGCGTGCATAAGCATCACCCCATTGATGACCTCCCAACTCTTTTTGGAGACTCATAGCCATATAAACTCACTTGTCCTTTCCATTTCACCCTTTTATCCAATGTCAAAAAGCAGTTTTTAACACCTGATATTACATGTAGGCTGAGATATTCTGCCAGTCTGAGTTAACCCCTCTATTCAAGGTCTTTTTCTAGTTATATCATCAGCTGGTGCTTGGTAGTAATCCCTTGGCACCAGGGAGGCTCATCCCCTGGAGTCATGTCCCATGCTGGGGGGAAGGCAATGCATCTACATGCTGAGTTGGCTTAGAGAGTGGCCACATTTGAGCAACATGGAGACTCTCAGGAGGTAACTCTTAGGCACCCTGCAACTCTAAGCCTAGTTCATATTTCTGCCTACTACCATTGACACAGGCTTTGCCCTCATCATTTGGAGATTTTGCTGTTGATGGTGATGATTTTGACAATAGGAATGAGGAATACAGGATAACTTCCTTTATGAAAGAAAAACAAAGTCTGTATAAAATTGAAAAGGCTTTTTGAATATGAAGTCACTTCTTCAAAATGACATTAAAATGACCTGTATTAAAGTATAAGTACATGTGGTAATATGTTTTAATTTCAAGTATAGTTACTGGCGATTAAATTCGTGTGAGGTAGTAATTTGAATTTCTGTTTTTAAAATTTATTTCTAAAATTTTAAGAGATTTAGTTTGGTTTCTGTACCTCTGAAGGATCTTTCCTTTTTTAAATATACATAGGTCAATCAACAGCACAAGCAACTGGAAAAGTGCCCTTAAATGCAAATACTTAATGGGTCAGTCAAGTTGTATTTAGACTGGAGAATGCATTTAAGCATATCTGGTTCCACAACCCAATCAAAATTAAAATGCATGTCCCTGGACCCATGGACTCAGGATGAGTTCTCTCACTTCCAAGTGCAGCTCGGGGTGCATTTGTAACTGATCTGCTTTGTGACTTGGTGAAGTTAGATTTATCAGATTTTATGCTAATTCCATCATGAGACCAATGGAAAAGACATAGTCCCAGTTGACTCAGCTAACTGTAAAATGTAGAGAACAAAATAACTTCTGCCCAATCCAGAACTCCAGGATGAAGGGATATTTTATACTTATGGCAGGGAATATTCTTTAAAAGGAATAAAAAATCTAAATTGCCTCTGTGCTCTGGAGTGGGCTGAAGAGGGCCATCGCCAAGCTTGACTATGTAGATTTTTGAGATGCTGTTATTATTTTACATAAACAAAACATGTTTTCCACTTGGGAAATTCTTCTCATGCGTATTGGACTCTTTCCTAAAATCCAGGCGAGGGAGTGTTCACAAATACCTTCAGTCGTTGGTACATTTCCTACTCAGGAATAAAGGTGTGATGAGCCTGAAATAAGAAATGTGCATTTAAATGCACCTTCATTAATCTATGTGCACTGCTTAGTCCTGAGGAAGACATTATGTGATATCTGTATTACTATTAGGAGGTGAGTTAATGAAAAAAAACAGTATCACATAATATACTATATTTATAAAAACCCTGAAGCACATGGAAGTTAATTACCAGGTCTAGAAGTACAAGTTTATGCAAAGATATTCTAAATGTATTAATTTCTTGTTTGGAAACCACATTGTGTTTAGCTTGAATTTTCTGCATTTATGAGTGATATCCTGACCATTCTCCGACATTCTTTTGAGAAATATAAAGTTCCATGGAAATCAAATATGCTGAGGGAAATGAGAGCAACCTCTGGAGGAGCAGATCTCAAATTATGGTTCAAACAATATTCCAAAAATAGAAGGTGCCACCGAGGCAATTATATGTTGACAGGAAGATAATATACAACACAAATGCAACACAGGTCCAATTAAAAGAGGAAAGAACATCGCAAGTTATGCTTATTAGGATCCTAGAGCAGTCCCTGGTAATTTTTATTTAAAAAATGTTAATTACAGGGTTTATGTTTCATCATGCACAAAAGAGAACTCCTGACAGGCATGCTTATGAAATGTTTCCTTCTGCAGCAGAGTTTAATTTAGAGCAACAACAAAGAGGGAGAGAAAGAGAGCCGGAGCCTCAAGCTGTGGTGTGTGGGCTCAGGGGATGCCTCTCAGGGAAGAATTTTGGGAGGAGCATCTCCAGCCGAGCTGCAGCTTCCAAACTCTTCCAGGTGCCAATGTTTTGTGGCAGCCACCAAAGGCCGTATGCCAGCCTTTGACTACCTAGTGGAGATGAGCCACCGCCCTCACGGCTGGTCAAGTTGATGTCTGAGTGTGGGCCCCACTTGGCCGAAATGGTCCTGAGTGGACCCTGCCGCCAGCTGCGGTGCCTCCGTCGTCTACCTTATCTCCTTCCGCACCTCTGCCAGGCAGGTTGAGAAGGTGCTCTGGATGAACAATGCCTCTCTGATGTGATGACCACCCATTGCAGAGAGTTTCACAGAAAGTCAGCCATGGGTGCGATTGAGGGGAGGTGGATTGATCAGCAGGTGCAGAGAGTGCTCACCCCAAGCTGACGCACTGGCGTGGCGCTTGGAGCCCTGCACAGCACCCGGCACCAGCGGGCGAGATTTCCATGCCCTCTGCTCGCCCGTGATCCTCCTGCACGGGTGCCGCCAGGTGACACAGGGGCGCGCTTATCCTCGGTCCCGATGGTCGGCCAGCATCCCACAGCATTCCCCGGTCACATCTGTTAGCACCTGCTCCTCCTCCTGCTTCTGCCACTGCTCTCATCACCCTAAGTTGAAACCACCCATCCTGTCCACGTGCAGCTCCGTGAAAGTTCCCTGAAGGCAGGAAAATAGATCTTATCTACCATCTTGTAGTCCACATGCGTGGCAATTCCTTTCCTAGAGTACGAGCTGCTAGGGAGTAGGGAGGGAGAGAGGAAGAGAGTGAGAGAGAGACAGAGTAAAGAGGGAGGGCAGGATACCCATAAAAAAACAGGAATTGGATACTGTTGATGGAGAAATCTGGATGTTTAACTGTTGCAAAATGAGTTGTTTCAAAATGATTTGGAAATATAGCAGCTTTCATTTAAATGTATAGTCTCCTAATACCTTCTTAGAAGTTACACAGTAGAAGTTATAAAATAGTAGCATCCCTATTGTTGTTTACAGTGCTTATATTCAAAACTCTAAATATCATACCCATGTTCTGAAAGTCTTCAGCAAAAAGAAGAAGTCCCTGATGTCCCTAATGGCCCTGTACCCAGAAGAAAATATTCGACAATCGAATCTCTGCAGAAGCCGATATTATAATGTATCAATAGGATTTTTTTGAGCAAGTGTAACCAGTGTGTCCTGATTTACAAGCTCAGTGGGGGGGTAAGGAGGCCACATGGCTTTACTATAGCCTTAACTGGTCCTGAGCATGCTCTCATTCTAATGGGGAGTGTGTTTTCCCCAAGCCTCCCTGTCCCAGTGGGCCCTTCACCCTTTAGGAAAGATCATTGCCCGTTGGCCGTGTGAACGCTTGGAGCACCCTCCTGGAAACTTCCTGGGAGCCTGGCCGCAGCCTTGATTGCCTTCAGCCCAGCCCCTGCTCTGTCTCCCCAGGCACACAGCTCTTCAGCCAACCCAGAGAGCCGGCCACAGAACAGAGGGGTGGAGCAGATCCCCTTTAATCTTTGTGGTCTGGCTTCTTGCTCCTCCTGTCTGTTCAAATTACACTTGCCAAGATTACCCATGACCCCCCAACCACCAATATTTTTTTAAGGAGACACCAGGGATTGAACCCAGGGCCTCATGTGTGGGAAGCAGGTGCTCAACCGCTGTGCTCCATCTGCTCCCCGCAATTCCTAGGTGGTCAGTCGTCGGGACAGGGTGCAGGGCCCAGTGGGCAGCCCTGAGGGGTCTCCTCACCACAGTCCAGGCACGGGCTGGTGTGGACACAAATCCAGCTCTTTACTCCTGCCAGCCTGCACCTCGATTTCACTGCCCGTCTCTTCCCACCCCTTCTCCCACCTCAGCTCCTGCTGGGAGCGACTGGGCTTCCGTGGCTACTCCACTCTGCTGCTGGTGATTGACTAACCAGTAGAGAACTGAGCTTCACTCAGAAAAAGAAATCACCAAAAGTCATGGAGGCCTACCCTCATTTAGACTCAACCCCAAGGAAGGAAGAAGGTGGCATCACTGAGATACGTACTCGCTCCCTTCGTAACGTCCTCTGCTATATTGCTTTTGAATTTTAAAATATAAATGGGACGCAGTACTTGCAAGGAGCTCGAAGGATCACATACCCTCTAGCGGGAGTGGTATATATCCACTCATCATGAAATTCATGAGGAAAGTAGGAAAAGGGATGGCATTTTTGGTCTGCGTAGTTTGTTTGAGACTCATCAGCACTCTCAGCTGATGCCACGCAGATAAGCCCCGCAGAGGTGGGACTAGCATGGGAGCAGAGAGACGTCTCCTTATAGCCTTGACTCCTCTTCCCAGCTCAACCTCCCTGGCCACCGGGGACTCTTCAGCCCCTTCCTGAGCCTCCAGGAACACTGCAGAGGCCAAATTCTGCCTTGAGGGACCATGGACCTACCACTTAGATGCTCACTGAGCTCCTCCCACTCAATTCAGCTCTCTTGCTTCCAGTGTGGTCATACAATGGGCAATGTGGTACTGCTTGGGTGATAACAGCCATGAAAGAGTTTTAGTCCAAATAACCCTCTTTAGAAGGATTATTTCCATGTTACCACATTCTTCTGCTCTCTGAAGAGTAATGGGGAGCTAACATGCTGAATTTATTTCACGATCATTCCATGTTCATACCTTAGCTTCCCACTGCTTCTCCATTACTGTTAAATGGTTGGCTACTCTTTTCAAATGCCCATGTGCAAACCTGCTAAGGACTCTGCTACTCCTGCCCCAAATACTGCTGATGATGCGGTGACTTTGCATACCTGCCCCCTGCCCCTGCCCTATCCTTCCACGCATTGTGCTCCGGACAGCACTGAGTACATTCAACTGATGTGGGCTGTGACCCAAGAAACAGACCAGAGGTGTTTTGCTGGAGGGTGAAATTTGGTAGTCCTGTCCCAATGAGAATCTAGCTTGCTTCCCAGAAAGAAAACTTTCATTCTAAATTAAACAAGATAAAAAGCAAAGTGGGGCAAGATGAGTGGGCAGAAATCCCTGAGAATCCAGGCAGGGTCTGAGAAAAATGATGAATGGGGGCAGGTTCACCAGGTGGGGTAGACCAGCCTTCAGCAACGTTGGACAGGTGAGGGGCAGTCAGGAAGGCATGCACAGACTCGAACCAGCCGTATTCTGCAGGAACTCACCAGGAAGAAGGAGCAGGTGAGAAGCAAACCTGAAAGTCCTTTACAAATGGGAAAGTGCTGCCTGAGTAAAGAACTGGAATACGACCTTCAGTCAGGAATGAGCCGTCTCCTTCTCAGGTATGTGACTCCCTCAGGAGTGCACTGCTGGGCAGCCCAAGGGCTCACTCCCTGTATGTGGTGGGGGTGTCCAATGAGTGACGGCACTGAGGAGAAGGAGCAGGATGAAGCTTGTGCTAATGGCTCTCAGTACCATTAGCAAGACCCAGGGGATGAGAAAAGAGAGGAAGGCTCTGCCAGCCCCTTGCCAGCCATGGGACCACATGCGAATCAGTCTCCACCTCTATGAGAAGACAAGCCATGCGCAACTTAGCTGAGAGCACGACACAGCGGTGAGGTTCAAATGAGAGGAAGCAAAGTGCATGTCATCAAGCTCGTATCCTGTGTCCATGCCTCAGAAAGGCCCCTTCACCAGCCCAGGCCCTGCCCCGGCCAGCCTTGGGGGCACTGGGCAGGACCTAATTCAGCTACAGAGTTACTGTTACTGAGACTGTGAAGGCAGAAAGCCAGGTCTTCTGCAGACGAACCCAACCTTAGGCACAGCCTGCAAGGCATCACCAGCCAGGGCCATTCTAGTGGAGAGGTCCATGCTTCCAGCATCTTTTGAACCACGTTCTTATATTTGAGGATTTTCTCACATAGTTTTACCACCTGTATCAGCCTGCCAAGAACTGCCAATGCCAAGTACCAGAAATGGGATGGCTTTTAAAATGGGAAGTTTATTAGGGGAAATGCTTACAGTTCCAAAGCTGTGCCATGCCCACATCAAGGCACCATCAGAGATTTTTTCTCACCAAAGTCAGCTACTGGAGATCCTGGCGTCCTGCCACGTGGTGTGGCACGATGGCAGGTCTGTGGGTCTCCCTCTACTCTGCCCTGGAGCTCAGCTGTGGGCCATCAGGCATCTCTCCCTGGGCCTCGTCTCCTTAAGCATCTCAGGGCTTCTCTGTCTTCCTGCAGCTGTAGGTGAACCTGGAGGCCTCTCTTACTTGGCTGGTCAACAAGGCCGAGCTCCCTTTCCTGTGTGCCTCAGTTTCCATAAGACCCAGAGAGAGAGTGGAGACTCACCCTGAGTCACACCTCACTGGCATAGTCCAATCAAAAGTGATCTAATTCAGGTCTCTTAGCTGAATCTAATCCAAAGGCCCCATCTACCCTGCATTTAAAAGAACAGGAATGGGTTAGTATCTTCAGAACGTAATTTTCTGGGGTCCACAAAAGTCAAACTAGGGCATTGTCCCAGAGGAGAAGCCTGGATGGGTTTTCTGGCATGCTCTTGTAGCTGGGTCATTGGTCTGAGACGTTCCCACCAGAGGCTATGGTTTGGAAGGGCCCTGCAAGGGGCAACCCCAGGTGGCATCTGCTCCCCACCATTTGGGGAGCAGCCACTATGGAGATGGGACCTGGGACCCCTTTCGTTGGTGTAAGTCCAGCACTGGCAACAAGGAGCAAGTGGGGCTTCCCAGGGGGCTGCAGGTCACCAAGTTATCTGCAGAGATTCTGTTATCTGCTGGAGCTCGGTGGAGCGGGATCTGCTGCTTTGAGCTAGGAACACTCTTTAAGGCTGACACCGACAGGAGCAGAAGTGCCAAGGGTCTAGCAGAGTTACCCGAGTCTCCGCCATGTCCCTGTTCCAATGCTCAGGGTCCCCATCCTTCTTGGTCAGAGCCAAAGACTCACAGAAGACCCTTGGGAAGGCTGCAAATTAACCAGCCCTGTTGTTCGTCAGTGCACAGGATTGGGGTCTTGGCCTGCTCAGCAACGGGGAGCACGAGGACAAGAAAACAGGTAGCCCCTTCCTACAAAGTCCCTGCCACAGCCGTCCACAGCTGGCCAAGCCTGCACGCCCTTGTGCCCCCCCACCGCCTCCCAGCCCACCTCCTCGCCTCCCCACCCCCGTGCGTCAAGGGTCTGCTCGGCCCAGGGCACGAGACCCTTCATGGCTACAGCCCAGAAGCTGCCGAGACCTGCCCCAAATACCAATCCCAAATCCCTCTTTGCTCAATGACATGTTACCTGCAACCAGCCAAGGCAAACTTCTCTGGGAGGGTCCTTCAACAAAAGCCCAATGCCCTCCCGTTAAGTGCAGCAGAAACAGAATTTATAAGCGAGCCTAGGAAGCCTGAGCACAAAGTGAGCCTGACACAGCCTGACAGACACACCTTGCGCTGACGCTCGGCCATGTGCAGTGTCTGGGAAAGGCTCAGAGGACCTCGTTCTACCACAAAGGCGCTGCCCACCGGGAGATACAGTAAAGCTTGGTATCTTTCGTCCAAAAGAGTTTACCAGCTCAGCTCAGTGAATAAAAGGAAAGACAAACTCAGACTCTAAGCAACATTTCCTTTCAGAAGAGCCAGGGCCAAGCTCCTCTCTTGAAGGAGTAAACCCTTGACAAGCCAGGCCAGAATTAACCTTTTGTTTCTGTGTGGAAAGAAGATGTAAAAAGGGCAGGGAAACTGCAGAAACAGCGCCAGCTTCACTTCCAGGCAGCCCAAGCTCTTTACAAGCGATGATACAGAATTAAAATCTCCTAATGTATGCAGGGTTCATCTATGCAAGCTTTAGTGGGAAAAATAAAGATTGGAGATGTGCCTGGCGTTTGTAATCATGGCACAGGCACCATGTCTCGAGGATTTACAGTTCTTATGCTGGACGTGTAAAGCACAGTGTAGCTGTTTGATATGGTTGTAGATTCCAAAAATAGATACTGGATTATGTTTGTAAATTGGTCTGTACCTAGGGATGATTAAGTTATGATTAGGGCTTTGATTGGGCCACGTCATTAGGGCAGTGAGTCCCCACCCCTTGGTGAGTGGGTCCTCACCTATAAAAGGCATGGCAAAGGACAAGAGTTGATGGGTTTTGATGTTGGAGTTCGATGCTGAAACCTTAAGCTGGAGCACCAGGAAGTGAGCCCACAGAGGATAGAGAAGCAAGACCCGGGAAGAGAGGACCCTGAGCCCAGGAAGAAGCAAGCCCTGGGAAGAGAGGAACCCTGAACCTAGAGAGAAGCAAGGCCCTGGAAGAGAGGAACCCAGGAAGCCTGAACCCTCACAGACATTGACAGCCGTCTTGCTCTAACATGTGGAAATAGACTTTGGTGAGGGAAGTAACTTATGTTTTATGATCTGCTATCTGTAAGCTCTTACCCCAATAAATACCCTTTATAAAAACCAACCAATTCCTGGTATCTTGCATCAGCACCTCTCTGGCTGACTAATACACACAGCTACTGTTTTCTCCTAAAAATTCCCAGATCATTCCTGTCCCCTAAGGGAGCCCGTGTTTCCTTCTCTCTGCCAGTCATTTTCACTTTCTGAGCTGTCTTGTAAAAGGAAACACATTGTCCTCATTTTAATGTCCACAAATAGGGTCTCTCCACGAATCTGAGTTCATCCTGTGTTTTCATTTATTGTTTTATGAATTGGCTCTCAAGTGGGGAGTGACCCCACTTCTTCTCTTCCTACACCGCTTTGAGGCTCTCCTTGGTCAAGAGTTAACATGAGACAGGCCGTTCTAAAAACTTGTTCTCGTACATTTACAAAAAGAACCACACAAACGTGGAGAGGAGTGTCTGCAGTCACCAGCAGGAGCCCAACTCCACCCTTACCTCCACGGCACTTGCCCCCCCTAGACCTGGAGATCAGAGGGTTCGGCCGGGGCTCGGCTCCTGAAGCCACTTCCACGTGCGCCCAGCTCCCTTCTTTCACTCAGACTTTCCTCTTCACACTGAAAACAGAAATGCATGTTCTGTTTTAAACTTGCTCTGTCAAGGCAGGAGAGTGGTTTGCTCTGGGCTGTGGCTGCACGGCCTGTGGGCTCGGCTTTCGAGGCCTGAGGGGTGTGCGCATCGAGAACAGCCTCGTGGCCCCTGGGAAGCACAGCTCTGCTGCGTGCACCTTCAACGTGCAAACTTCACAGGTGTTTGTTAGGCACAAATAAACCTACGTGACAAATTACACTGGCTCGTCCATTATTTTCCACCTGGAGGGAGAAAAAAGCAAAGAAGAATGAAACTGTTCTAAGGGTTTCTGTCACATTCAATCACCTTATGAATAAATGTCATCAGTGGCATACCTGCCTTCTATTGAGTCCATAACATATATGTCATATATGTCATAGTGAACATATATGGGAAGTGACATCTTCTGATGTTCCAGGAAACAACATGGCTTGGGTTCGTTTCCTTGAATGCTGGGTCTCGATTGCAAGCTCGTGATGGCATTTGCCTTGCTTTTGGTGCATCTTCCACAACAGTGACTGCAGATCAGCCTACGAGAGAGGATTTTTCCTCCACTGATCTAGAGGTGAGATGGACTTTAAACAGTTTAACTGCTGCCACTTAGACAAGAATACGTGAGACTCAAACTTCTCCACCGAGGGATTTTTACCCACCTGCTGCTCTGCTGCCCGGCCCTCATTTGCATTCATCCATGGCCCTTGGTGAGTGAATTAACTCACTGTGGGTCCATGGAGAAGGTATGTACAAATAGAACAAAGAGCATTGTTGAAAAACAAGCCCCCGCAACGTTCCAGAGCACGGATTAGATGAAGACACCATGATGTAGACGGTTTGCTGCACGGGAACATGAGCAAGCCAACACGGCAGCAGCCACAGGGGCCCTTTCCATCGGCCGACAGCCTTTGGGCAGTCTTCAGGGTCTGCCTGGGTCCATGGAGAGGTCTCTGAAGCAAGCATGATGGTGGTGATGGTTCCATGGAGAAAGGAGTGGCCCATGTGTTCAGGCAGAGTTTAAATGCGCATCTCGGTCTCAGTCACATTATTCATTTCTTTGTGACTTTTAGATTCTATGCCAATTTTGTGTGAGTCTGACCTTTCACTGTCAGTAATAAAATACAGCTTCCTCTGTGGAGAATATCCTGCTCCCTGGCCTGACCTTCCAGTTTTTTCCAGTGATCTTCTCCTCTGTTAGGACCGCCCAATTCCCCAAACTGAGCTCCATGATGATTTGCCTTTATTATCCCATTTTCCCAGGGCATGTCTGGACTCTACCCCTTGGGCTGACCACTTCCTCCCCAATTTTTGATACAGGGTAAGAACATAGTAGGGGATACGTTTGTGATATTTGTGGAGAAATGGAAAAACCCTGGATTTCAAATGGAATTAAATCTTCTTGAGGACAAGCCCAAAGCCTCTAGGAAAGACTGATAATCTAGAACCAGGGGAGTGCAGGGGCTTTCTCCTTTAAACATGCGACCCTTCCTACAAAGACAGAGGCCCACAGAGTAAAGAGGACATACAGGCAGAAGCACACCTTCCTTAATTCGTCCTAAGACCTGTGCACAAAATGGCAGCCTTCTCCCCGTTGGCAGGAGGTAGGGCTGCAGTAGTGCACCAGCCTGACCCCCTCTCTTCCCTGGCACCCAGCTGGAGCCCATTTCCCTGGGTGCTGCTGGGTCCATTCAGAAGTCCTGCCCTTTGGCCTAGCTCTGGCCAGCAGGGGTGGACAGAGGAGAGGCACTCCCGGTCCAGGAAGGGCTGCTGTTTTCCCTGCCCCTTTCCCAGTTCCTCCCTTCCCTCTCTGCTGGATGATCTCCAAGACACAAGAGGACGTGGAGCCAGGCATGGAAGGTGGACCCAAGACGGACAGTGTGAAGCTGGCGTCTCCACTCAGAGCTCCCACCCCTCACCCTGTGAGACAGACGGTGAGCAACTGGAGTTTGGGGTTCTTTGATCCCCCAGAGAACCTACTCTGATGGAAGAAACCCTCTCCAGGAGAACTGCAGCAGGCATGGGGTCTTCTGAAAGCCAGGTCTGTGCCACACCAGCTGCAGAAGAACAGACTTCTCTCCAGGCAGCCATGTGGACTCCTCAGGCTGCTTCCCCAGGTCAGGTGGCCAGCCAGGTCCGGTCAGTGCCAGGAAAGCCGTTAGGCTAAAACACATCAGGATGGTCAATGAGTTAGGAGCCAAGGCCGTCCAAGAAGACATTCACGGCCCCCTTGTAAACCGGGCCCCCAGCCTTTTGCACCCCAAATCTCCATGCCTTGGGGCATACTGCAGGTCACAGTCTCCCATGCACTAGGGCGACAAGGTGCTGAGCGGAATAACTTAGGATTCAGATCAAACATGGGGTTAGAGGCCAACAGAACATACACAGAGGGTAGACTTTCACTTTGAGTTCTGTTTTATCAGCGTTCCCTTCAAACCTCCTCATTTTTATCTTCATCTTTCTAAATCTCTAAAACTGTAACTTGACAATAAGATAATTTCACAAATAAAAATGGAGAGGATTGGATTCCATATAAAGATGCACAGAGAAAAGTAAATCCTAGGGAAACACATTCCTTCCTACCTCTTGTTGAATATCTGTATATCACAGATGAGGAAACCGAGGCTAACTCACCTAGGGTCTCTGTAAACACGGCTGAGTGGTCATCAGCACCGGGCAACCACACGGCCCTCTACTAAGCACGTTTGTCACACAGAAGTTCAAACATGGCATCATTCCTCACAGTTTAAAAGTTGTGTCTCCATCAGCACTCCATGGTTTGGACCAGGATGCCTTGAACCGCTTCCGTTCTGCCTCTGCCGGCCCGGCAGCAGGCGGCTCCCAGACCTGGCCATGTCTCGTGGGGACCCCAGGGCTCCCAGCAGCAGGCTCGCTCGCTGAGTGTGGTTTGCCCCTGCCAGGCTAGGAGAGGCCTGAGCTACAAGGGATGCATATCCATGACGAGTGCGTGTGCGTTTCTGGGTGCAGAGCCCGCGAACAGCGGCAGCAAAAAGCACACAAAATGCAGAAATGGGTCAGGACAAATGGCGTGGCAGGGCTGCAAACTCAGAAATAACTACTGCAAAGATTTCAGTAACACACAAGTATGAGAGAAAGCCTCAAAAAATAAAAATAATGGCAAGTGTTTCAGTGGAGAGACAACCTGAAAAGGAATTTCCTATCGGGCTTTCTGTAAGTGTGTAGGTGAGGAGGGGAAGGTGGAGGCTACTGTATGTACACATCAAAATCACAAAATCAAAATCACCCAAGAGAACCTGGTCAGTGCACAGGTTTACAGGAAAAAAAAAAAAAAACCACACACACACACATTGTGGCTCATCAGATAGTGAAGAAATTTATTATAGTGGCGTAATTTCAAATATATATATATATATACATGAAAATCCATCTCTTAGAGAAATGCTGTTTTCTCAGAAGTAAGGGCAGCATTGGAATTTCACGAATCCGGTTGTTCGTGGACTTGTTTGGTGCATGCCTGGCTGTGCTCTTTGGCTCAAGAACTGAGTTGAGTACTTGGTGGTGCTGTCTCCGCTAACCCACATTCTAGGCCTTTTTCTCTTTTAATCCCATCTTTTTGTTGAGATTAAAGCAGTTTTGTTTTTGTTTTCCCTCAGATTTCTGTATCCTGAGTTTTACAACTAGAAATTAGGTAAGCAGGAAAAGGTCCCTTAAATAGTTCTTAAGCATCGCTGTTCGGATTCTGTAGCCAAGAACTCAAAGCCCTTCCCAATTACCATTTATGCACAATAGAACAACCTTTTCCTAAATTAAAAGTAACTGTTGTGCTAAGGGCTCAAATGCAAGTTGAAAAGCAAATCCATGAAAGGACAGCGGTGTAATCAGACCTTGGTTTGCATTCACGAGGAAGGACTGCCTTGGGCCCACTGCGCGGCGCCGTGGCCTCCCTGCCCAGGCCGCGTGGGCTGCAGGCAGCTGGAAGGCGCAGGGCAGGGGCCCCGCAGGTGGCCCCCCTCCCGCCGGCTTCCTGCCCACCCCACTCAGACCCCTCTGCCGAGTTCCGGGACTCGGGCTCTTGTGACACGTCAACACAAACTGGAGACTTAAAACGAGAGGAAGCGGCTGTCCCAGGTTCAAGAGGCCAGAAGTCTGACAGCGCGGGGTGGGCCGGGAAGGTTCCAGGGCGGGGCCCCACCAGGGGTGTCTGGGGTGGGCAGGCTCTCGGCTACCCCTAGTGCAGTTGGCTTGCAGATGCAGCGCTCCCCTCTCCGCCTCCCCACGGCCTTGCCCCGTGTCCATCTCCTCTCTGTGTCTCTTATAAGGACACTTGTTGGATTTAGGAGCCACCTCTATGATCCAGCAGATCTTCTCTGAGATCCTTAAATTAACTACACCTGCAAAGACCCTTTTTCCAAATAAAATCATCCTCACAGATCTGGGGGCCGAGGGCTTGGACGTATCTCTTGGGGGCCCGTGACGCGGACGAGCCACCTTTCCACTTCACTTCCAAATGATTCTCCCCATAAATAGGCAACTGCAGAGGGAAAAATACCTGCAGGTTATTAGTGGATTTCAAAAGACGAACAATCTGGGGTAAAATTATGACTTCCTTTAGCGCAGCCCGGCTTGGCGCAGACGTCCTGCCTCCCCGGGCTGGCTCGCACAGAGAAATCCCCTCCTGTTGTAGCATCGAAGATGCTACGGCAAATGGGCTGTTTGGAGAGCAGTGATGCTCGGTGGCACAGTTCTGGATGCTACAAGTGCAGAATCAAGCACTCGACAGGCCGGGCTGTCTCAGGACCCGCGGCATGCTGGCGCGGGCTTGCCTCCATCCTCAGGGCTCCTTGGCCTTCGCGTCTGCCTCTGTCACATGGCCCGCAGCGGCCTCTCTAGCCCAGGCGCTGAACTTCCTCTGCTTTGAAGGCCTCCAGGCAACAGATGACTGCCTAGCCTGGTGCAGTTTGACCTTATCTATACAGGATCTTTGAGCATTCTATTCACAAATGTCCACACCTTAACTGAACAGCATCTTCGAAGGTCCTGTTTACAAATGGGCTCTCACTCACCAGTCTCGGGGTAAGACTTGTGCTTGTCTTTGTGGGGGACGTGACTCAATCCAGAGCAGCCCTTCCTCCCACAGGAACCAATGCCCCACCCTCCAGACCCGGCAAGCCCTTCGCTTGCTGCCCACAGGCCGAAAGCAATGACCAGCAGCCTCCCTTTGCGTGGTCCATGAGCTCTTCTCGCCAGATGACCTCTTGGCACCCGGAGCAGGCACGCGCCTGAGGAGCCATGGAAGGGCTGCTTCTCCCAGGCTTCCCACCGCCCCGTTCTGCATCAGCTCCTGCTCTACCACAACATCCAGACTCCTAAACCAGCTTCACCTTCTGTGGTCCTCCCCCATCCCGAGGCTGAGTGTGGCATGGAGCCCTCTGCCCACGGGCACGCAGGCAAGGGAGCGCCCTTGGGACACGTGCCATCGGAAACTCCAGGGAGACACAGAGCATTGTGTTTTAGGTGGGCTCCTCCACCCAGAGCACTGTGGAGCCTTTTAATGCAAGACTGGGCAGAGAAAGGGTGTCAGCACACGGCTGAACGTTCCCATGACCTCCAAGGAGAACTTCCTCACCCTTTTACTAAGTACAGGTCAACGTTATTTAAGCTGGTGGTCGCTATTTAATAATTCAGCACACCTAAAACTCAAAGTGCTTCCCGGAGACGTCCATGGGTCATGAAATTCCTCCAGAGGCCTCATGACTATCGACGGCAAGGGGGTTCTGGGAAGGATTGATTGGACCACGTGGCCAGTTCCAGCTCTGACGTCGCCATTGTTTTGAACCAACATTTTGCACTAGAAGTGTCATTGTTCAGAGTACAATCTTTGACCACCAAAATGCCTTTTCCAGAATGCTCTGAATCAGAAACCCCAGTAGAAATGGAAGAAAAAATATCTCAAGCCATAAAGTCGGATAATTACCAGAGTTAGGAGAGTGAAGTGACTGCACCTTGGCTTGTTCCATTCTCGGAAACTTGGGGTATTGCCTGGTACTTTGTAATAGAAACATTTTAATCAGGTTTAATATTAAACATCTAACAATGGTGGCATTTTTGAAAGAAGAATGTTATTGTACCTGAATTTGTACAAGGATCTCTTCTGCAGGGAATTCCTGCTTAAATCAAATTTCATTCATCTTTGCATTTTCCTTGATTAGCCCAGCCCTGCTTGGTCCCTTCTTGGCCGTTACATGATTCTGTATTCCTGGTGTTTCCAGTTTATTAGTATCAGTGAGATTCCAGCTATGCCCAACAGAAGGAATAATAAAACTAAGTAAAATTTTATTACCAGGGAAAATGCCCATGGCTGTAAAAGTCCTTGTGTAGTGGTAATGTTCGGTTTTAATATTTAATAAGCATAAACCACCATAAAGAAACATACTATTATGATCAATCTCTTGGAGGAGGGTGAGATTTGAAACTGTACAGGTGAAATTTTATCTGATGTAACAAAAAAGGATTTGGATGTACTTCAAACTTAGATCCGGGATCCAGATGTCTAGTTTCTAGCTCTATGAAAGCCGGCGTTTGATGATAACAAGTTCATCAACTGATCAACTGTGGGTTCTAAAGAAACAATAAGTCAAGAAAGCAAGAATTTGCAAGCATATGGCCATGACTCACATTTCTTCATCTGAGGATGAAGTCAGAATGTGACTGGCTGGTAAAATAAATCTAAAACACAGATAAATGGTTTAAGTTGCTGTAACTTGAGTCAAAATAAATTTTTATATTCTAAAAATTGCGTAACTGCTCCTGAAGTCCATTGAGGAATGTTAAGTAACTGATCATGCCACTGCCAGTAAATGTAAATACCACCCCCATAATTAGGCTGCAGGGGGTAACAAAACCTAATCTCACTCACTAGATTTTTGAAAATGAAGAAAAAGTCAGTATTAGTATACTCTGAGAAGAGAGGTCAAAGATTACTTACCTGTACTTTGAAATCATTTCCTTATCTTAACTTTTATAGCTGTCAAATGACATAGATTGATAACAATCACCTTCAGAGAAGCCTCAGGGCTAAAGTGTTGATTGGTTTTTGATCTTTCTTTTGCTTATGGTGTGTGTGGTCTCCCTCTCCAGTGGAAAACACTAACTAGACTTCATAAATCCTGGGGGCCGAGAGTGGGGCTCGACATTTTAAAAAACAAATACATGTCAACTGAGCTTAAGTTAATTTTCAGAAAATTGAATATATAGAGAAGTTAACTATAAACAAAACAAGAAGAAACTTTGCTTCACTGAGTTAAAAACTGGATCTCTCATTGAAGAAGGGATGAGATTGGTATGGCTGTTTGAAATTGTGTTGGCAAAATATGTAGTAAGTATACTGTTATTAAATTTACCATCTTATTATAGCACTACATCTCATAAAATAGAGCATTCACATGTTATGGGAATATTCTGGATATACTTTTCACTGTTGTTCATCAGATTGATCCACAAATGAATTTACTGAAAGTTCTCTTACGATTTTAAGTAGAGGTTGGCCAAGGCTGAGTCAGTGATAAGGTTGGATCCATCCATTCCCACTGACATAACCCCATAGCAGTTTCTGGGTCAGAAAAGCTTTGACTGATTGCCAGGGTCCATGCAAACTGATACCCAGGTGCTAATAGAGATAGAGCTCATAAGGCAATCCTGTTAGTTAATCACTTCTAAACAATAATCTATAACAAATAGTCTGCATAGTAGTAGCTACAAATTTAGGTCCTCAGGAAATAAACAAAAACCAACGACTATCCTCCGAGCAGGTGCATATGACTGTCTCTCCAGGGTCACAGCAATGTGGGACAGACGACTGCCCCTCAGAATGGGGAGACAGGGCCATTCCAGTGGGGAGGGCAGTGCCGCTGGGCGCCATCCTTCTGTGGTGCCCAAAAGGGGCTGACCATTGCCAGGTAGAGAGGGGTGGGGTGTGTAGCCAGGTGTGCTACCTGGGCTAAAACTATTCCAGCAAAACAGCGTTGTGGGGACACCTCCTTGCAAAAGGCATTAGGGAATCATCACACTACAGATCTGATAACATGCCAAACTCTGTCCTTTTGAACCTGACTCTTAAAGGAATGAACATTTTAGAAGTGTTATGAAATTACTTTGTTCAGCAGTATTTGATTGCTATATTTTTTAAGTCACCTCTATGGATGATAAATTGTATCTTTATGTACTATTTGATTTTTAGTAGCATAAGGAGCATTAAAGGTATTGTATTTAACTCTTTTAGCTGGGATGTTATGTAATCCATTATATAATTATATGGTTTTAATTCCATAGAAAGGCATAAGTACATTTTGAGCCTCATTTTCCTTGCAGTTTCCTAGGCTTTGTTTTAAGCAGCAATCATGGAACTTTAGTGTGCATAAAAGGAATGTAAGATGCCCTGAAAATGCCATTTCCTACTCCCGAAAATCCAAATCAGTGGGAGAGACCCCAACTCTGAATTTTAAGCAGGATTCCCAAGTAATGTTGATGTAGATACTTCATGGACAACACACTGATGAATACTGCCTTAAACTATAAATTTTATCATTTGTGATGGAGAAAAAACAATAGTATTGATAGCAAAAATCCTTTCTGAGTCATCTGAGCATCACCATTGGCATTGCTCGCCTTTATCTCTGTAGCTGGGAAGAGCACGTCATGGTAGCATGCTGTCTTCAGAGCTGAGCCACTTGGGGTGGAATTCTAGTTACAGCACTTACCAACGAAATAACCTTCACCTCGTTTTTAGACAGCTCTCCACACCAGGAGCAAGAGTGTCTACAGGTACACGAATAAAATGGCAATGATGCTCATGTATGCAGGTAATGAAGATAGAATGGGCTATTTAACTACAGAAAATATTTAGCCCAGGCCCTGAACCAGAGCATAGTCAAACACACTACTTACTATTTTTGTTGCTATTATTATTTACTTTCATTATGATATTTAATCTCTTTCAATGACTGTTAGTGTGTCTTATTTGATGAGGCAAGCTGTCCCGGAAAAAAAGGCATAGACACAATCTAAAATTGTCAATATCCTTCAATAAAATTAAGAATGAATGGCCTTCTACTTTGCCTTAAATTTCCTCCTATGTCTTAAAAGAGTGGTGTATTCTCTCTTGAACATTAAATCAAGCATCATTTATGCAAGTCTTTGCTTTAGCACAGTCATTGATAAAAGATTTTCATTGGCAAAACAGGTAGAAAAACTTCATTTCACCTAGAATTGTCATGAGGTTCCAATGAGATGTTTTTTCTGAAGGTAGAGGGGAAACTAAAATCCATACAAAATCAGGGGCACTGTGTTTTGCCACAAACCACATTGAGGGGACCGTGGCTGAGCTTTCAGGACAGCCCAAACCAGGTTTTCACTTGAACGTGTCTTCCCTTGACCAGAAGAAGACGTATGTACATATACATACTCTCTGAGCTTTTGCATAAGCTCCCAAGGAACACCCAACAATAATCGGACTCTGAAAGGGACAGAAGGAGCCAGAACCAGTGTCGAAAGGCCCTGCTGGTCCCAGGGTTGGGGTGAAAGTGCGTGTAAGCCCGGGTTATATTATGTTGGCCAGTCCATTGAGTGTAAAACATGGCTCCCAACGGGGTGCGAGGGGAAAGGGTGCATGTATGCATATATGTACAGAGAGAGAGACATACATTAGGTGTCTAAAGGAATGGCTGAACAGGGACCTCTGATCTGCTTCATAATTATTTTTCCTGAACATAGTGAATGTTTACACATTAACGATCACCAGACCAGACTGAACCTGAGGCTTAATCGTCACTCCTATTCAGCACATGGAGGACCTAATTAGTATGACTTTTTTTCCTAATTAGTGACATGGAATCATAAGTGCTGATGTTTGGAAGCATAGAGGCACTGGATCTATAACTGGTTCAGCTGTACGCGCACACATGCAGTTTTCCTGCCTCTGATGACTCTGCTTTTGGGACTTCCGGGAAGGCCACCCCTTTGGGATGGC